>NC_040021.1:15738016-16338016 GCF_000972845.2 Larimichthys crocea
ATAACAAATAAAGATAGTGCACTAAAAACATATTAGACATTTAAACATTAAAAGCAATTTTAAAAAGGTGTGTTTTTGTCAGAGATTTGAAGGTGGGCAGGTCAGTACAGTACACTAGAATGGAACAGAGCAAAGTAATAGCCGTGCTTTTCCTACTATAAGTCAAAATGTGTTGAACTGCTGTTGGTGTGTAGTGCCGCATAAGACGAGAGCATCAGCAGCATACTCAAGCTGTGTCTTCCTTTTCTCCCGTCCTTCAGATGAGCCTGGGCCAGAGGGCAAAAATCACCTGCACACCAGACATGGCTTACGGAACTACAGGCCACCCCGGGGTCATCCCCCCCAATGCCACACTTATATTCGATGTGGAGCTGCTCAAGCTGGAGTGATGCCTGCAGGCTAAATGCGAAGCATGAAGGTTAACGAGGGCTGCGTTCGCCACAACCTGTTTCCACAGGGAGACCATACCCGGCTGCTGCCTCCCACCATCAACTGGCTCTTCTTTGATTTCTACAGTATTCTTTAGTTCAATATTTAAATGTATCTACTGCTGCTTTGTTGCCATCTTGTCATAACAGATATTGCAAGAAAAATGTTCACATCATTCAATACTTTTTTCAAACACACACACACACACACACACACACACACACACACACACAGGGGTTTGGTTTCTTTGTTAGTCAGAGATGCTATTTTCTTTTAATTTCATTTAAAGTTGTACATTTTGTTTAACCACGAGGAAATCAGTCATCTTAATGAAAAGCCGTACTACATTGCAATCAAAACATATACTGCCTTACAGTTTCAACAACAGAGGAAGGGTACATCCATTTGAAAGTACATAAACTTCTGCTCTGTATCATAACTGGGCATTATATACCACTGTCTGCATTGCCACTTTGATAAAGGTTTGTCCTGCTGAATGCTCTGAATGATGTTGCAATGTTTTATATGCCTCATGAACATGTACTGCAAGTGTACCCTATCCAATCTAACCCAATCCAATACTGTGCAGAACTCTCTAAGAGCCATTGCAATTATGACAGTTTATCGACCAAGTCTTGAATAAAAATGGCATGTACTGTGTTGAGAAATATGTGTGTCCTGTGTGATTTATGAGTGATTAATAGAAATAATAAATAAGTTTTAGGTATGGCCCGACAGCAGCATGAGTCTTCTGCAGCAACATCGCCCCCTAAAGTCACATTTAACGTGACGTTTCAAGTATACACAGACTAATAGTATGCACCTTACAAGGTAAATTGAATAAGTAAAGCATATTATGCGTTATTAAATAACACGCATTTAGATGATAACTTGGCTCTAATGCGCTAACACGAGCTGGCGTTGCTGATCTCTACGAAGCTCAACAATCTTGATTTTAATATTTACGTCCGGTGTCGTAGCTCAAAGGTCGTCCGCTGACGGCGGCATCTGATTGGCTGTCTGATCATAGACATGTATACATAGACGCCGCATTAAGCGCTGAATCGTACGTCAACCTCGCCGCCATATTGGATGTGGCAGATCTGCCCGTAAACTAATACAAGGAAATGGACTGAACTTCATAAAGCGCCTTTCTACAAAGTGCTTTAAGTTAATGTCTCTTATACACCCATTCACACACACACTAATATATCTGGGAAACAAACAGGCACCAAAAACAACGTATGTAACTTTTAAAGTGATGATTATAAATGTTTACTCCTTATGTAAGCACCCAAACCAACGTAATGTATTTTTCTAATGCGAGTGTTTACAGCTACTAATGTGTGTAACACTGTTACTGTGATGATAAATATTGAATATTTATATTTAACATTTTCTGTGTCTATAATAACCAATATCCCTGAAAAGTAGATGTGAATGAGGTTTTCTGAATAAAGAGCAATAATGTTTACATTACACATGAACATATACCATACATATAGTACACGCGCACACAACACACACACACACACATTTTATTTAATTCTAAATGCTAATGCTAATTAACATTAGGATGTTAGCATTACCATGTTAAACATTAGCATGTATTTAATTCTTAGTGGGTTAATGTTAATTAACATTAGCATGTTAGCATTATAGCCTTTTAGCAATCAGCATGTATTTAATTCCTAGTGGTTATTTTAATTAGCACATTTAGCATGTGCTAACGCGCTAGCTGCTCTGCTATCTCTGTGTGTCATTTTAGACAGATAAGTTCCAATTAAGTACCAAAACTGCAAGATGACCGCCGTGATGCACTAGAACAATTAACATTAGCATGTTAGCATTAGCATGTTAACATAGACATGTATTAATTCTTAATAGCTAATGATAATTAGCATGTAGCATAACATGTTAGCAATTAGCATTATTTAATTCCTAGTGGCTAATGTTAATTAGCATTCATTTTAGCATTGGTCGCTAATGTTAGCAAATAACATTTCTTATCTAGTTCTTTTCTGCTGTCTCTGTGGGTCATTTTAGACAGACAAGTTCCAATTAAGGTGCAAAACTGCTAAGAGGCCGCCGCTCGGCTTCTCCCCCCTCTCCTCCTCAGGCAGGCTTGAGGTTGCCAAGCAACCAGGACCTAACAGCTCTTTCAGGCACACTCTAATAAAATTGTAAACAATGGCTGTGATATGTCTCCGTTCATTTTGTGTGATTTTTTTTTTAAAGGTGTGCTTCCGATGTTCTCGCAAACTCCTGAAACAAGTTGAGTCACGCTTGAAACAGGTTAGTGTCTCACCGCCCAGCACGCCCCAAGTACAGTTGTGTTCATTAATAAATTATCAGCTATTGTTCATGCAGCATTTTAATTTAACGCATAGACCAATTACTCTGTAAAATGATAGTGTAGGAAAGTTTCAGTGTTATGCTAATGTATTCAGTGCTGATCTCAGGAATAGTGCCAGTGCTGTGTGATCGTATCTGGTGGAGGAGAAGCCGGGGTCACTGAAGACGATGTTTGATAACAGAGAGAGGCAGCTGAACACTTTTAAGTACAAGCTGTGGCAAAGTCTTAGCAGATTCTATCATATGGCAGCAAAGCTTCTTAGCCTACATAATGTGACTATTCACTGGATAAAAAATTGAACATTGCTGTGTGAGAGGTCGGTCCAGGCTGAATGCAAATAGAAAAATAAAAATAAAAAGGATCCTGAGCTGAAAGAAGAAATCGTATTATAGGAAGGAGTTAAAAGGTCATGACAACATGAAAAAAGTGTGAAATGTTATTAGAAATAAATATCTGAAAATATCCCCTGTAGCCTGAATTCAAAATGGATACACTTTTCAAATATATATAAAATATTCAATATTTTAAGATTCCTACGTTCCTTGAGGTTGCATTAAAAAAAGTAGTTCTACCAGGTTCATCTGAATTTAGTTTTTGTCACCGACTTTACAATCCTGCTCTGAGATCTGTTCCTGTTGATCTGGCTGTAGAGACACAGTCCGCTGCTTAGTCAGCTGTCTCCATAACTCCATAATCTGTGTCTGACCCTCCAAAACTTAGGCTTCATTGCCCCAGACCACCAATACTTTAGAGGTGGTAGTGATTTGTGACGATGGTTTCTCCAGTTTTTATTTGTCAATTTAAAGTGAGGGAATATGATTTTGTGGAGTGTCAAGTCTAAATAAAAAAAAATCTGATGAGCCATTTCATCATGTTCCACCTCTAGGGTGCAAACTGAGCTCATGAGGAACTGAACATTCAAATGTTGATATATCGGCCCACAAGGCCTTACCTAATCTTAAGTAGTCCACGTCAGTGATTCATAGCCAAGATGAGTTTTTCTCTATTTTAGCAACAACTTTATTACTGCTGGTCGACTGTCAAACCTGCAGCTCGAAGGTGAATCAGACACTTCCTTACTTCGCGAGTGTTAAGCTGTTGTTTCAAAGAAACCTGTCTTCTGCTTCTGTAGTGGTTTTCAGCCTGCCAGACCTCTTCCTGTCAGTTTCTTCCACTTTTTCGTCTTTTGTTGGTGTAAGAGACGAGGGCTTTGAAAACTCTGGACCTCACTCAGAAAAATGGAAAAAGCGCCCCCCCACTCTGACTTAGTTTACTTGCTAGTTTGCTAAATTTCTAGATGTCTATGGTGATGCTATTTGATCCCATATCGACACTCCTAAGATGTTCTTTAGTTTCTGACTCTGGGAAACAGTAAGATTCCCCAAACACAGTATCTCTGAACTCTAGTTTAGTCTCTGTGATCTACTTTGACAACTAACGTCATATTTTTGTGCTTCCATTCACTGAGACTCCCCTTAAACAGTCCGTAGCCCCCCTGGGGAGGTCCGCTAAATAAAGACATACACTAATGGTCTGTCTGGCTTCCTTTGTTAACAGCCCTTTTCTTGCTGTTAGTATAGCACTATATTGTTTCTTGCAGTGTAATATTGTCCAAATAATGCTTCAGAACTGTTTGTTACAACACTGCTTTTATACAGATGGGGTTTGTCAGTACTCAAACGTTGTTTAGGAATAGTTTGCAACACATTTCAAGGTTTAATTTACTTCCACTGCTGCAGAACTACAGTTTGTTAACCCATTATTTGTTCCTTTATTACTTAATTGACCTTATTTGACCCCATCAGTTCAAGTTTTCAAACTTCCAACAGCTTTCTGTTTACCATTGTACCATCAAGGTGTTTTAAAACTGTAGGTGAGTTGTGTACATGTATATTCGATTTCTCCAAACATACAACTCTGGAATATGGACGATGTCATAAAATTTTGTTCAGGGTTTTACAAAGTTATCCATATAATTTTAGCTCTTTAGTGGAGAATTTTTTATCCAAAACAATTATTGTGACACATCCAGCGGATTTAGTATTTAAGAAGCTTTGTGTTAACTCAACATCCACTGAGGGTAAAGTATCTCACAGAACAGTGGATCATGTTACATAAATTAAAATGTTCATTTATTGAATTTAACTCCAACCTATTGGTAAAACAGAACAGATACTGCATGGTAGGGACTAGTTGTAGGATTTAGAGGCAAACTGTAAATGAGTGCCTCAATGTCACACACGAAGTGTCAGTGTGTCTTTCTTTGAGCGTCTATAGTTTCTGAGAGCTTCACAAACAGCTACCACCACAAAGGAAGAAGTAGTGACAGCTTCATCTGCAAGCCGAGTTCCTCTGGACTGTCATCTTCTTCTGGTTGGTGATGATCTGGTTTTGTTCCTGTAATCTGAATGAAGCAAAAATCTAAATTTGTGTGTGAATCGCTCTTAGTCTGGCCCCCCTCCTGAGACCAGTTTGCTTTGGGACACCCGACCAGGATGACTCCAACAACAACACAGCTCCCAGGGTCACAGGAACACACAAACTCTGCAAACCTCCCACCACGATAAGGTAGCGTTCTTGGAGAGGAAAGTTTATGTTTTCAATGTTACATTACATACATTACATTTTACTACATTAATTAACATTACATTACATTTTAACTACAGTACATTACATCACATTACATTTACTACATACATTACATACTTTACTACATTACATACATCACATTACATTTTACTACTTACTTACATACATCACATTACATTTACATTATTACATTACATTACTACATTACATTACATACATTACATTTTACACATACATTACATTTGCTACATTACATACATTACATCAATTACATTTTACTACTACATTGTTACATTTTCTACATTACATAATATTACATTACTTTACATTTTGCTACATAACATTAACATTAATCAACTACATCTTTATCTTGTTCTCCAATCTTCTCGATGTCAGAGGAGGGGGAGGAATGTCGGCACCTTCGTTAATCACTGAGACATCCTATTCGTAGGTTTGTCACGTTCGCCTCAGTGATAACAGTGATGTCTCTCTTCAATCGACAGAGGGTCTACATCGGCTCAAAACATCCATGATGATGAGGTTGTTGCCATCTTAAACTTCTTCCTCAGGTGACGTGCAGTCCACAAGAAGCAGAAGTTTCATCTGACGACTCCTCATCACAGATTGTCATCGTCTCTAGGCCATCCATGTCCGACTGAGCTGTCCTCCTCTGTTCAGGACTCTCTTCTTCAGAAGACTCCTCACATCTGACTGGATGTCCTTCCACCATCCAGTCAGACAAAGAAGATTACTCCTCAGCGTTCCCGTGCCTTGGACTGGATTATATACATTACATTATATTACATTTTACTACATTATATTACATTACATTACACTTATTACATACATTATTAATATACATTAATTACTACATTAAACATATATTACAAATTTACTACATTACATGATATTTACATTTACTACATTACATTATGTACAATTTTACTACATTAATTACATTTACTACATTACTTATTACAGTACATTTATTTTACTACATTAATATAATTACTTTTACTACATTACATTATATACATAATTACATTTTACTACATTAATGATTACATTACTACATTTATACTATTATATTACTATACATTTTACTAAGACATTACATTTTACAACATTACATATATACATTACTACATGACTTATATACATTTTACTACATTACATTATATTAAAGTTTTACTACATTACATTACTTATATTACATTTTACTGCATACATTACAGTATATACATTTTACTAATTACATTACATATTACACTTAGAATTACTTATTACATTTACTACATTACATTGACATATTTAACATTTATAATTACATTTATACACATCATACAGATTATTCATTTTACATAATATTACTTACATTATATACTTTTTGCTACTAACTAATTAATCAACACATCTTTATCTTGTTCTCCTCTTCTCGAGGTCAGAGGAGGGGGGGAAGTCGGCACTTACGTATTAGCACTGGAGGATATCCTATCTCGTTAGGTTTGTCACGTGCAGCTCAGTGATAACAGTGGATGTCTTCTTCATACGCAGGATGGTCTACATCGGCCTCAAAACAATTCCATGATGATGGGTTGTTGCCATCTTAAACTTCTTCCTCAGGTGACGTGCAGTCACAAGAAGCAGAAGTTTCATCTGACGACTCCCCATCATCATGATTGTCCATCGGTTCTCGTAGCCATCCATGTCGACTAGCGTCCTCCCTCTGTTCAGGACTCTTCTTCAGAGACTCCTCATCATCTGACTGGATGTCTTCACACCATCCAGTCAGACGAAGAAGATTACTCCTTCCCACGCGTTTCCCTGGCCTTGGACCGGGGGTCCAGTCCTCATCATCAGTGTCCTCCCTGCCTCTTACGGGAACGCTAGTACCAGAAGAGGAGGAGGTGGGATCCTCGATGCTGCTTGAGGACTCAGGCGAGGATTCACACTCCCAACATCATCGCCTTCATCGACCTCATCAGCACCCAGAGAGACAGTGATGTGGCCATCGCTTCATCAGAGGAAATGATGCCAAAAAGGCTCTGCCATCATCTGAAGAGCTGAAGGCCGAGGAGCCTTCGCTTCAGATGAAGAACAGAACACTGAGAAGGCACGCTCATCTGAAGAACTGGAGAGGAGTCTCGCCTTCGTCTGAAGAGCCTGAAACAGGGACGTCTTCGTCTCGTCAGAAGAGGTGGACCCCTCGTCTTCATCCCAAGGGATGAAGTCGGGGTCACCATCCCTCCGTCAGAAGAGGCGAGCTCTCATCTTCATCGAAGAGAAGATGTCGGGGTCACCATCTCTCCATCAGAAGAGATGGAGCCCTCGCCATCATCTGAATAGATAGATGTCGGGGTCACCATCCTCTCCTCGAAGGAATGGAGCCCTCGTCATACAACCAATCGAATAGAGCATGAGAACAAGTACACTCTTGCACGAAGGCGAGGACATCTGGCAGGAAATATTAAAAGAAAAGTTGAGTTTAGATTCAGTTATAAAGTTGTGAATACTTAAAAATAGTAATCTACCCAAATAACACTTAACAACTTAAATTGCATTCTGTCATAACGTTGTGTGTGAGAAATGAGGACATGACAAACACACATGCAAATACTCTGAGTAATACTGTTCACAGGTCACAGCGTCCATGGCAAGACGACATCACTTATTTACGAAGGTGAGTGATGAAAACACACAAACGGCTCACACACACACACACACACACACACCACACACACACACACACACACACCCACCCACGTGGTACCAAACATGACTGCACCATCAACATGCATAACCTTTACAAAAAAATATCAATTTGTTCACGGCAACAGTTTGTCTTGCCCAGTCTTCCTACATGCACAAACATGATGACTGAATCGCAAACAAGACGAAGCAAACAAACCAACGACTCACACACCCTACTTGAACAAGACGTGACCGAACAGAGGCATTGCAGAAGAAATTTTAAAACTGTATGACAAAGATAAAAGATTTACACAAAAATCTGGGCCAACTCGGACACATGATGTAAAAAACAGGATTTGCACTTAATGAAAAAGTGAAAAACAGCACATACTGGTTACCTCAGTTAACAATAAACTTTTACTAAGTTTAAATTAGTTTCAGGCTGTGGGAAGACACACAGGGACATTTTCTTTAACACAGACCAACCATGTAATACATCATTCACTCCATATCACAACACATTGTTAACAATCACCATATTACAGTTGTAACTATAAAATATAGTTCCTAACATGTTAAAAATGACTATTTGAGGTATTTGAGGAAGCAGGTCAGTAATTATGTATGGGGGCGACGGGGCCAGAGTCAGGCACACTCAAAATTTCTTTAGAAATTTTTCTAGTTAATTATCAACATTCTAATCTCACAAATAAACTCATTACAACTATTGTTTACAGTATATTTTATTTTGTCCCTAAAAATGATTCATAACGTGAGGAACTTTAAACGACAACAGCTCTGTGTACTTTAAACCAGGTGAGCTCTGATTACGCATGCGCGTTCAGGCGTTACCTGCTAAAAGTTCAATCGTCCTCCATGGGGATAAAAATAACATTCGATGCGTTTTATGAAAAACGGCCCAGTCGCCTCTTGACTTTAAAAATATTGTTTTCATCATAAAATCGACAAATAAATACAAATACAAATATAATATATCAAAATAAAAACGTCAGTACACATCGCTGCACTATTGTTAGAAGTGTCCCGAAGTTTTAAAGCGCTAAAACACAACAACAACACGTTTACCCCGAGTATGACCAATCTGTACTCAAACATTTTCCAACCGTCTACTTTTAAAATCACACAGCTCTGCTCACATATTAGAATAATAATAAGAATACATTGTTTAAGTGTCTACCCGGAGGCAGGTCCAGCTCAGGCAGGGCCGGCAGAGGCAGGTCCAGCGCAGGCAGGGCCGGCAGAGGCAGGTCCAGCGCAGGCAGGTCTCCAAGGGAGGGAGGGGGCGGCGGTCCGGAAGGAGGCATCTTCCCCGAGGTGTTTTTCCTCTTCCTTCGGCCTTTTTTCTCCTTCTCCTCCTCCTTTTTCTTCTGCTCCTTTGGTGCTCTTATCCTTTCTTCCCCTTCTTTTCTTCTCCTCCTTCTCCTTTCCTCTTCTCCTTTTTCCTCCCTCCTCTCTTTGTTCTTCTCCTTCTTCTCCTCCTTCTTCTCCTTCCTCCTTCTTCTTCTCTTCTCCTTTTTTTACCTCCCTTCCTTCTCCTTCTCCTCTTCTCCTCTCGCGTTGTTCCGTACAGGTTTTCCAAGGGTCAGTTTTGGCAGCAGGTCGACTCCGGGTCAAGTTCACGTGCAAAGTGAGAACGTGCGAAAGGTCAGCAGGCCTTATTATGACCTCGTCTGCGCGTCACCGTTCTATTTCCATGGCTACTACCGACGCACGCGCATATACGTGTGCGTGTGTGCGCGTTAAAGATGCGCTAAATGATGACTTTTCTGATTTTTATGTTTCCACAACTTCCACTATATGTTTTCTATCACTGAATAATAAGTCATAGGCAAGGCAATAACTTCAGCACATACATACTTGAAAATTAAACATGTACAGTCAGTAAATCATGTCATGTAAAAGATGTGTGTACTTCTGATTTAACCCTTAGTATTAATATTTTTAAAATAAATATCTCACCACCTCATTTACTTTTTTACTTCTTTTTTTTTGTTACATTTTTTAATTCATTCATAATTGGCTTTAGATGAGTTTGAACACATCGGCACAGCTTATGTATGATGTGGTATGTATTATGTTATTATCATTGTGCATTGAGAGGTACTTGGTTATTAATAACCATCCCAGGATGAAACGTCCTATAGCACCATACTGTTTCCATCTTCTCTGGTACATATTTGTCCCAGACAGTCTTCTCAGTAACTCTGAACGATCTCAGAGAAAGATAGAGGCATCCCTCAAGTCCTGCCCTGCTGATGCAATGATGATCTCTATTACTGTCTATATTGTATGCTGGCACTCACACAGTAATAAGACCACACAGACCCTCAGACAACACTCACCAGCAATGCCCCCCCCCCCCCCCCCCCCCCGGATTACGCAATTCACTGTAGTGCGGATCCTTATGAGCTAGTTTAGACCCAGGGACAATACAGTAAAGGTGAAGATGATGTGTCTGTGTGTGTGTGAGAGAGAGAAGCAGTGGACAGATAGGGCAACTCAGAGGGTGAGGGAGAGAGAGGGCTGGAAGAAATTGAGAGAAAGAAACGTTCGCTCTGATCTTTACCATGGATATATAAATTCTTTTTTCATTGGAGGATCTTCATATTTATAGCCTTAGAAATGTTTAAGCGTGCAATGCTGGAATTTCAGAAATGATCCATTTAATGCATCCATTATTCTGTTCCTTTACAGTGAGGACCTCTGCTGATGCTCCTCCACTGGCTATTTATCAACAGTAAGTCCTGCAGTATTAACGACAATACATAATATATAATAATATATAGATATAATAATATATATATATATAGATAATATATTATATATATATATATAGTATAATATATAATATATATATTTAGATATACAGGTATAGACACACCACAACCACATTTCAGGATCTGGTTATTAGAACAGATTAATTTATATCTATCAATTTATCATCACAGTAACAGTGTTACACACATTAGTACTGTAAACACTCGCATTAGAAAATACATACGTTGGTTTGGTGCTTACATAAGGGTAAACATTTATAACATCACTTTAAAAGTTACATACGTTTTTTTTTGGTGCCTGTTGTTTCCCAGATATATAGTGTGTTGTGAATGGGTGTATAAGAGACATTAACTTAAAGAATTTGTAGAAAGGCGCTTTATGAGTTCAGTCCATTTCCTTGTATTAGTTACGGGCAGATCTGCCATCCAATATGGCGGACCCGTTGACGTATCGCGACCAACGACCAACCCGCTCAATGCGGCGTCTATGTATATATGTCTATGAGTCTGATGATGTTGTGAAGCGTCATTGGACAGACGGGAACACGCCTTTCGTCGTGCGTGAACAAGCACAACAACAAACGACAAGGTCAGAAATGTATCTTGAAACGTCCATTAATATTCACCGTTCATGCGCTTCCTGCTTATTAAACGCCTCGTGTTAGTGTCGTTTCTTAAACCGGTGCTAGGCTTCAGCTAGGTTGTTCAGCTAACATAAGCTAGGTTGTTTGCTAAAGCAGCAAAGCTGTAGCTCACTTTAACATGATGTCAACATTAACATTAACGTGTTTGCTTTTTTTTTTTTTTGTTTTACCACGCATTGAAATAGTTTTTATGGTCTCCAGTGGGGTTTAATCATCTTGCGCGTTTGACTTTAAAAAAAAAATATGATATCTTAGCTCGTCCCACAATGCTAAAGTAGCTAATGTCAACGTTGAAATGTGACAACATGTCAAGTGAAGATATCATGAGCTAGCTGCTTGCTTCGTAAAACTGTACTTATTATATTATTATTATTATTATTATTAAGTAGTAGTAGTAGTAGTAGTAGTATTTACTGAAGGAGTTTACAGCTTTACATTATAGCTACACATCATTCAGCTGTTGAATATGTTGTTATAGTGTGTCTAGAGTAGTCACTGGTTTAGTCTTATGCAAACATCCATCTAAACACAGTAAACTTTAGGGGTGCACCGAAAATTCGGCAAATGGCCCAAAAAGTGCATTTCGGCTTTCGTGAAGTGGCCGAATAGTGGCGTGACGCATTGATACAATGAAACAACGTGCGCGGTGATGTGGCCACGGTTGCGATTCTTTTCCATTCACACACAATAAACCCACGATGCAGGATATAGGAAAAACACAGGCAAGAAATACATCATACACTGCTCTTTAGCTGAGCTTTATACTCTCTAAACTACGCCGTCTCAAACATGTGAGGTGCGTTCAATGACCGTCGGAATGACTATGATGCGTTCATGTACGTGGTAAAATGGAAATTCACCGGAAATATAATAAAACTAAATAGTATTCCTTTCAGAAACAAATTAACAGTGATTAAAACAACATGGGCTTTCTAACAGTATAAATGAAATAATAATTATACTAACTGGAAATTCTACTGGAATATTTGAAGGATATTAAATAAACATTTACTCTCTTTGAAAAAACATGTCTACAAATTTATTCTAGGCTATTTATGCAATAGTAAAAAAATAGTGAAAAATTTAACAACCGCATTTCATATACGGTTTCGGTATTCGGCCAACGATTCAATTTTTATTCGGTTTCGGTTTCGCCGATAATTTTCATTTCGGTGCATCCCTAGTAAACTTTCTCACTGTACAGTATTTAATATAAATGTGTGCTGGCATCACTTCATATCTGACCCTCATTGTCTACCTCAGGTGATCCATGTGCGTCTGACTGGGACATTGTAAACATGCTGACAGCACAGAGGGCATGTGCAGCGATGGCTGTCCGGCACCTGGTTAGAGCTTCTGTCTCCTCAGCACACACACACCGCTCTCTGATCCACACTTCCATACCACGTCAGGACCAGACTGAGCTGCATGCCGAATGGGCCAATCTGGCTAAGAAACAGCTGAAGGGGAAAAACCCAGAAGATCTGACCTGGCGCACGCCAGAGGGAATCAACATCAAGCCTGTGTACACACAAGCAGACTCGGTTGGCAGGGCTGATGAATTGCCAGGAGTGTTTCCGTACACCAGAGGGCCCTATCCCACCATGTACACCTACAGGCCTTGGACTATCAGGCAGTACGCAGGCTTTAGCACTGTGGAGGAGAGCAACAGGTTCTATAAAGATAACATTAAAGGTAGATTTTTGATGTAAATTTTAAGGGTCCAGTGTGTGAGGTTTTCTATGTTTTCATTAGTATATACCTGAGAATAACAATATGTTTTTGTTACCATAAAATGAGCGTATTTTTGTGTTTCCACGGTAGCCCACAACAGACAAACTAAAGACTAGTCCTAGGTGTAAACCTTAAAGTCAACTTAGAATATTACTTCCACCACCTCTGTCACCGCACTTTAGATCTATCATGCATTAACATTTCCCTGTGCTATAATGATCGAATATATGTTTTGTTCAACACACAATCTTGGACCGCATGTTCCTGCAACATATCTGAACCCCACATGTAACGTCCCTGGGTTTTTACTGTTAGATCTCCCTAGGACCAGGTAGCTTAGTTACAGTAGCAGTGCAGATTTAAGAAAGAGAACATATTAAACACTGTACTTCAGTAAAACCCTATGAAATGCAGTATTATTCTAGACCCTTACCCCAACCCTGGAGGCTACAGTTTGATGTACACAGAATAATTAGAAAACTATCTTTACAAATGAAAATATTTGTCTACCTATGGGTATGTGCAAAAACTGCATAAGCAGTTTTTAACCTTTATGTCACTAAATTCTGCAAGGGCCAACCGCAATTATATTTTATTCAGATTTGTAGTCATTTAATCTACATGAAAATGTTGTTTTGATTAGTATACAGCAATTCAGAGGTCTGGAGCAAGGCTACTTTGTATATATTCTAAGGAATAATTATCATATCTTGGCCTCCTTCAGTAATCAACAAGATGGAATAATGCAGAGAGGTCAACATTTGCTTCAGAGGCCAAAATAGTTGAGAACTTTGAGAGATTAATTAGATGCCTTATGGCTGTGTCTGTTGATGTTGTAAGTAATATCTTCAGTCTTTGTGTCCCTTTCACTCTGTATATCCTCATTTACTCACTGTCTCACTTCCAGCTGGACAACAGGGTCTTTCTGTGGCCTTTGACCTCCCGACTCACCGTGGTTATGACTCAGACAACCCCCGAGTCCATGGAGACGTTGGCATGGCTGGTGTTGCTATAGACTCGGTTGAAGACATGAAGATGCTCTTTGATGGAATCCCACTGGAGAAGATGTCAGTTTCAATGACAATGAACGGAGCCGTTATCCCTGTGCTGGCCATGTTTATTGTGACTGGAGAGGAGCAGGGTGTGCCTAAAGCCAAACTAACAGGCACGATTCAAAACGATATTTTGAAGGAGTTTATGGTACGCAACACCTATATTTTTCCCCCGGAACCTTCCATGCAAGCCATCGCAGATATCTTCGCTTATACCTCCAAGGTATGCGTCATTTAAGTAATCTGTGTTTAAGGTATGTACATTATGTGTTGCTGTCATACTCATCATATTGGTAGTTTCACTGATTTATTTTATTTTTTTATTTTTTTTTACCCTCCATGTTACCAGAACATGCCCAAGTTTAACTCTATATCCATCAGTGGCTACCATCTTCAGGAAGCGGGAGCTGATGCCATCCTGGAAGTAGCTTACACCATCGCTAATGGCCTGGAGTACTGCCGCACAGGGCTGAAAGCAGGCTTAACCATCGATGAGTTTGCCCCAAGGTACAAAATTTAAAAAACCTTACAAAGTGCTGAGGAGACCAGTTTTGATTTACATATTTGTAGCTTGCAGCTATGGCCGAATAATGTATTTTTAAATGGTATTACATTATAGATTTCCCAAATGAACACCTCACAAAGGCTTGCAATACTGCTGCCAATAACCCTAAAGGATGTAATGCCACAGCAGGAGCAGGAGCAAGAGAAAAGTGCCCTTAAGATTTAGTCTAAAAAAAACATGTCTTTTCATTTTTTAAGTTCTGTACTTTCAGCATGTACAGCACATTTATTTTACACTATGTTATTTTACACTATGTCCCTACACTATCACATCCCATAACACTATCACTGTATATAACATGCTAAACATATTGTGTAACAACTAAGCTGAATAAAAGTGTTACCTGAAAATGATATATTTGCTGTTAGTAAACATCCAATAAGCAATATCATGAGCTAAAATTCAAGGTGTTCTATTTGAAACTGCATTGAACAAAATGATACAGGAGCCGAAAACTCCAGAGATGAAATATGTTAATCATGACACCTGCATCTAATATGTGATTTGGCACCACTGGTGTCAGTAGATGGTGTCCTTTTGTTGATTTTAATTCACTTTACACTCAGCTTTTAAGAATTGCAAATTTTTCTACTCAGCAGAAACCAAAAAAGTGATTGTTGAGCAACGAGTCATAAACTACATATTGGATCTAGTTATCTTGTCATGTCCGACATTGGGCTGTCACCTGTTGCTCCATATAATTATTAAAGTATGATTTATGACACATGGCTGGCGTAGACAACTGGTGGTCTTTTCAGTCGATTATCTCTCTACATTACGACTATTTCTTAGACTAGCAACTAGTTCTTATTGTTGCACAAAGACTGAAACAGGTTGATATTGTTACGTCCTTCCCTCTATCAACATACAATAATTTTCTTTGTTACACCGTAGAAATGTTTGTGTATTTAAAACCTCAGAGATCAGAGACTCTACATGGAAAAAGGACACTCATCACTACTTCACCATGATGGCTTTATTCGCCATCATTTAAAGTGATTTAGCCACTTCCTCATATTGTTGAAGAGGGTCAGGGGCATTTCCAAGCAGACATAAAAGATGATTTGCTGACACCTCTTGACCTATTGCTATTACCTGTTGAAGCAGGCCTGGGCAATTAGTTCCACAAAGGGCCAATGTGGCTGCAGGTTTCCTTTCCTACCAAGCAGCAGCACACCAGACTTGACTCATTTAATCAACTGATCTCAGTCTTCACAGAGTTGATTGGTCAGACTGTGTGCTCTCAGTTGGTTGGAACAAAAACCTGCAGCCACACCAGCCCTTTGTGGAACTAATTTCCCAGGCCTATTTGCAGCCTAGTGCCTACATGACTTTCATGTTTGGGACAATTAAGTGAACTTCCTGGTTGGTACCTACTGTACAAGGCGATATCTAGATATTAAAAAGTAAGAACAAACATGCCATTGCTCTGTGGTGGAGATTAGGTTACATCCAATGTATTTTGATATTTCTGTCCAACATTTTCTTGTTACTAAACAGCCGAAATATAGACCAATACAAGCCAACATTGGCCTGTCAATCTTGCTCTACTACACTTACCCAAACATCACACTTAGATATTTTGTTCAGTTGGACTATTTATTAAACCCACTGCAGGCCATATTGGTTGGCATGTGGACCCTGTACACCAAGCTGAAGCCCATGTGGATGCCGATGGGTGGAAAATGTTTCAGCCGTAAACTAACCAGAGTAAGCATCACAACCATGTTCTGCGTCTTACTTAGGGTTGGCGTTATATTTGAAACTCTAGCTCTGGACAATGATGCTGTTTGTTGCTTGGCTTCAATTTTCTGACATGTGTTTGTAGTTAATGGTCATCAGTGAGTGAAAACTGTACCTGGTTGTTTAGGATGCTGGCATTGATATAAAGCATAATGGGACCTAAAGCTTAAAACTATTGTTTGTTTTTGGATGCTCCAGTTGTGTCATGCCTGTGCGAAATAGCTCAGTGAATAGAAACCGCTGATTTTTGTGAAGAATTGCTGTCATTTTCAGTTTTAATTAGTGATTATGTTTCTCTTTTTCTGGTATTTTCTGTGTGTGCTGACAGATTGTCGTTCTTCTGGGGTATTGGGATGAATTTCTACATGGAAATTGCCAAGCTGAGGGCAGCCAGGAGGTTATGGGCCACGCTCATTCAAGAGTACTTCCAGCCCAAGAACACCAAGTCTCTCCTCCTCCGCACACACTGCCAGACCTCCGGCTGGTCTCTCACTGAACAAGTACGTATTAGCGGTAGTTTGAAAGTCCTTAAAATGCCTTCAGATACATTTAAGTCATTTAAAGGGTCAAGAAAGATCATAGATGATCAAACTCAAACATGTAAATGAATGAATAATAAGCTTCGATCCCTTAGGATCCATACAACAACGTGATCCGTACAGTGATCGAGGGCATGGCAGCTGTGTTCGGGGGGACCCAGTCACTCCACACCAACTCGTTCGATGAAGCTCTGGGTCTGCCCACGGTGAAGAGCGCTCGCATTGCCAGGAACACCCAGATCATCATCCAAGAAGAGTCAGGCATCCCCAAAGTCGCTGATCCCTGGGGGGGCTCTCATATGATGGAGTCTCTCACAGAGGACGTCTATAATAAAGCTCTAAAGGTTTGTCATGGGGACAGATGGGTATAATTAGAGTAGTGTCTTAATTAGCAGTTTTATTTGTTGCCCAAAAACTTAACAGCTAAATACTGTTGTTATTCTGAACTTTTTTTTATAGAACCATGCTGTCTTCTACCTGACATGTAAATGTGTCATTATAATCAATCTTTGCTCTCCTTTGCGTAGTTCATTAAAGACATTGAAGAGATGGGAGGCATGGCCAGAGCTGTGGCGGAAGGTATTCCAAAACTTCGTATTGAGGAATGTGCTGCTCGCAGACAGGCCCGCATTGACTCAGGTAAGGCATAAATACATCATCTACTCATATACAGCCTGACCGGTAATCTCAGTTGGCTGATATTATCTTATCCTAACGTAAATATATCTGTATTTGTTGTCTGATATTCACCAATATGAAAACAGTTTTTTCTCCTCTGTAATGCAGAAAGTGTAATTATTGTGAGTGAACTGCAATTTAAAATACTGTGGCAAGCAGTACAGACTAAGAGAGAATAATCAGCAATGTCAACAAGAATTGGTTGACAGAAATTTGTTAAATAATTTCACGTTAAAATATATTTAATTTTAATTCTTAAAAATCCCATATCGGTTCGGCTATACTGCTCGTCGTCTTAACTCTGGGCCACCAGCAGCATTCTAGCACCACTACAGGCACCACAATGCATATGTGATTTCATTGTTTCACTCACAAGCAATGCTTCAAGTAGAAAAAAATAACCACTTCTCCCTTTTATTGACATATGGATGATGAGAAATAAAGCATCTCTGTATCACTATGCTCTTTGTTCAGATAAGCAGGGGCACTCAAACTAGAACGTTGCACTATAAGAGTGCTACAATTGTTGTGTCAGTGGTCAATATCAGCAAGGCAGGCACGTATAAACAGCAGTCTGCGAGAGTGGCTGAAGACGTCAAGTGTGTGTTCTGCTTGTTTGATGAATTGATCATACTGTCTCCTTTTTCTTGCACTTTATGTAATGAAATATGTTTTATCCCTTTTTTCCCTCAGCTGTTGTCCTTGCATCCAATTGTACACTCATACACTTACATAAAAGTACTATGGCTCTGCTGCTTTGAACCCTCTTGGTTTGGTCTCTGTAGAGTTTCATTTGAACGCTGTTTGTTCTGAAAGATTCAGTGTGGAGTTTAAATCAGGCAGATAAATTAACTTTTTAATATGACAATGTGACATAATATTGAAAACATTAAAGATTCACTTGTGTCCAGCATACAGCAATAGTGTTCTGTTTGAAATTTGAAGCTCTGACTATTAAAATGTCCATCCAGTCATCTGCTAAGTAATTTTTATTTAAGCCTGTTCAAAGTATCCTTAACCCAAACATGTACCTGTTGACCCTTGTTGGACCCTAGGAGACAGATATTAACATGGCGGGGCTACCACAATGGCAGCTCACGCAAGACCATATCACAGCTGGAATCAAGTGGACGGTGTGTAGTGTTTGTCGGAGGAGCTAGCCAATGCGTATGCATTTGGGAAATTGAAGCTTCTTTGTGTGTCTTTCAGTTTTACTCTTATCTGGGTCCCATAATCCCAGAATGCGAGCAGAGCAGAATCTTCAGCCTGTGAAGCTTCCCCTTCATAATCCCCCAATGCCTGCCCTCATTGATATTCATTGGCTTTCGGATTCACCCAAGTGCACATCTGTGCTGCTGACGTTTTTTTCCCCCACTTCAGATGGGCTTCAAATTGTCCCACACTTTGGTCAAATCATGAGTAGAGATGGGAATTGATAAGATTTTTACGATTCCGATTCCATTATCGATTCTGCTTAACGATTCAATTCTTTATGGATTCTCTTATCGATTCTCATTTGGGGAAAAAAAGGAGAACAAACAGTTTGATCAGCATCAGCTTTGTTTAGTTAGAAGTATCACGACCTTACAAAACCAACAACGAGGTCAAAAGAGTCTTTTTCTAAATGTAATGCAGAAGGCATTCGTTTAAGGTTAACTGTTACAGCATGTTTTACAAAGAAGCACATCGCGCTAACATGGTAGGCAGTGTGTTACTTACCAGAGTTACCTTCCGTAGTAACCACAGAGGTGGTCATAGCCTGGCTGCTGCCGCTGCTGCTAGGTTGAGATTCATCTCCAGTCTGAAACGTGTCAAAAACACGACATTCATTTAAAAATATTGCATGTTGTGTGCGCAAATGTTTTTGCATGTTCGTCGCGTTCCCTCCCGGCGCTGTTATCTCCACATTGCAATGATTGCAAGTTGCCCTGTTGCCATCTTTTTTGGTAAAATGCAGCCAAACTTTGAAGCGTTTGAACTGAGTGCCATTGTTTACTACTGATGGCACTGCACTGCACGTGTCACGTAATTCGTGCTTTCTGAAATCGATAAGAGAATCGTTAGATAAACTGCCAAACGGTTCTCAACAAGAACCGGTTCTCGACTCCCATCCCTAATCATGAGATTGTATATTTTAGGATCTTTGAGGACAACATAGAATAAGCTTTTTTCTGCCTTCTGTGTATTTTTGAGGCAAATTAGAGTTAAAATAAATATGGATATTAACTGAATGATCAAATTACGCAAGTTTATATTTAGTGGGGATAACTTCAATGATAGGTTAGGTGTATAAAAGGGGTTTCTCATAGATGTAGGTGGGCAGTAACACAGGTAAAGGGAGAAGAAGAGATAAACTGAGATAAGGGTAGATAGTATGCTTTTATGTTTTTTTAATAAGGTACTGTTATCTGATTTGTTCAAGTGTTCTTTCATGCTTTCTGCTATCTTGTACTCCTTGACAATGCCTTATTCCAAACTTTCTGACCTTTAATGAAGGTGTTTGTTTTCCACATCTAAGAGAAGACTTTTGTTTATCTAAGAGTGCCTTATTCTGCTCTGTGGATAACACCCAGCATTAACACTGTATTGTATTTTTTTTCCTGCAGATTCAAGTGAATATTATACACTTTATCTCCCGTTCTTTTTCAGGATCAGAAGTCATTGTCGGGGTGAACAAGTACCGTCTGGAAAAAGAGGAAACGGTGGAGGTGTTAGCTATAGATAACACTGCCGTACGCGAGAAACAGATTGAAAAACTGAAAAAGGTCAGTGTTGCTTTGAGAGTTGACCACTTTTAGATCATCTGTGGCATGTAGAGACAACTATTATTTTCTTTTTTTATAATGAAATGTTCAAAGCATACCACAAATACCACTGCAGGTTCAAACATGATACAACTGAAAACATTGTCACTGTATATAGCTTTGACTTTGATTTATGCCCTGTACACACACATCTTCCATACATATGTTACACAGTTGACGGTAAAGACTGGAAACAAGGAAGATGTTAACTAGGGGGTGGTCAGAGTCCAAATAGTTTTGTCAGAATAATACAAAATAGACAAAAACTGACAAAACACAGGTGCAATTAATAACCTTAATTAATGATGGCTGCATTCCATTCAGGTGTGTCAGTTCCAGGTCCCGCTATTGTGCATGCTGGCTCGCTAAAATAGAACAGATGTTATCAGAAACACCTGTTAAATATATTTTGTAATAAAGGTCTATAAGTGGTCTCCAACTCTGTGTCAGGGAGCTGACACACACATAACCCGCCGACGCTTTCATACACACTATATACAGTGAATTCTATCAACTGTATAAATGTTCTCAGCACAGATAAGAGCTCAATTTTTATGGCATGTTGCCTCCATTCTCTGTTGTAGGTGAGGCAGAGTCGTGACCCAGAGGCTGCGAAGAAGTGCCTGGCCGCAATTAAGGAGTGTGCCCGAACCGGGGAGGGCAACCTTTTAGGCCTGGCTGTGGAGGCAGCACGAGCCAGGTGAAAACTCCCACAGTCGGTCGTAGCAAACGGCCTCCTTTTTAAAAATCTATTTTGAATGTCTAAGATCACTTAAAAACTCCTCTAGCTGAGGTTTGAAATTAACTGAAGTTTGCTGTATCTTTTTATGGCTGCCAGAATACTAATGTCAGGTTTCTATTTTATGTAATGATAAGGAACCTGTTGATCTACACTGTAGTCTTATTTGGTATATCCACCAATATCAACCCATCTGACCTGTACATGGCCTTGAGGAGGCCTGGTTCTAGGAAAGAAAGATGGATTTTTCATACTGTGCAGTCAAAGAGCCCACATGCTGATTGCACCCCACTTGCTGAGAAGCACTGGCACAGCAAGACTTCATATAACCCATAATCACTTCAACATCTAATGCATTTTTTTCTTTTAATTCATCTCAATAATATTACACTGAATTTACACTGAATTTACTTGGCTATCGTATTATTTTCACTTTAACAGCCAAATTGTGGGAAATGAGACTCTTTTTGTCAAGTGACACAGAGACTACTAAGGCACAACCACAAATGAATTGTATATAATAACAGAACAAGCAGGGACATTAACTTTATTGAATCTGGATGTCTTAAAATGAGTTGCTTTTTCTTTTTTTTTTAGATGTTCAGTTGGTGAAATAACTGATGCCATGAAGGCAGTGTTCGGCGAACACAAGGCCAGTACCAGGATGGTGAGCGGTGCTTACCGCAGTGAGTTCGGGGAACATGAAGAGATCGCCCTGGCCATGAATAGGTAGAAAATGAACCTAATCAGCATCTTTACATTTATTATGCATCGACTGATTGATTGATTGATTGATTGGCTGAGTTACATAAGGTTTTCCTTTCTCTTTTTTTTTTTTTTCAAATGTCAGAGTTGCAGATTTTAAGAACCAAGAGGGCAGGAATCCTCGACTGCTGGTGGCAAAGATGGGGCAGGATGGTCACGACAGGGGTGCGAAAGTCATCGCCACAGGGTTTGCTGACCTGGGCTTTGATGTGGACATCGGACCACTGTTTCAGGTCAGTGTCATACGGAAGAATGGAGCTACATGTGTGCCTCCTACACCACCTCAGCCAGTTGGGTTTGTGTCAGTTTGTGTGACTCTAGCCAGAAAATGATATAGACTTAAATAATTAATTTAAGTTTGATTGACAGACAATAAATGTGGTCTTTTGATTTTAAAACTCCATTCCTTAAAGCTATGTTGCAGAAATTGGTATTTGTTGCAAATTAGCACCCTCAGTCCTAGAGTTCCATTCCACTGTTGTAAATATGTACATGATTATATTACTTATTATTAAAACTAGTGAGTTGACAACTTTGCTTTGTGATTTAGTGTGTAAAGCGTTGTGTACTTACCTGGAGCACATATGGGCTGCAGAGTGGGGAATGACCAAGACACTATTCACCTGATTACACGTCAGAGTAGCAAATGATGAAAATGAAAATGATACAATGTGACATTAAAGATACTTACAGATTCAGTGATCTGGTCTTATAAGATTCAAAAGAACTTCTTTAATTTTGCAACCTTTTTTATTCAAGAACGGATGAACTGGCAAACTTATTTCAGCCTTTTCCAATCAAATAAAGTCCCCAACATGGTACGGGTGCAACTAATAATCTTAATTAAAATTGTCTACATTCCATTTATGCGCGTCAGTTCAAGGATCGTGTTATTGTACAAACCTGTTAATCACATGTTGTCATAGTTGCACATGTGCTTTTCCTGCTATGATGAATTCAAATATTTGCCTATTGTCAGCAAGCTAAGTGAGGGTGCTACTGAGCTAGCCTAGCACAAAGCCACACCCATACCTCGTAACTGTGGTTGATTATTACATGTGTATATGCGATGGGGACTTGCAGTGTTTACTGTTTACTCTTTAAAGTAATTCCATGCGGCAGATATGGGCAGATTTGTAGCAATTTGTTTGTTTTGTTGATTCTGATGTTGGACATGGTACAGTATCTGTGGGCGGATCAGTATATGTGTCTTTTCTGTGGTACATGAGAAGATGAAAACGGTGTCTAATGTCTGTGCGTAGTGAGGTGGTGTGCCACACAGCACCAGTTGTCACAATTAAGTTGCTCAACCTTTGATCATGTGTCCTGCTGCCTCTGGTAGTGAGTAAATAAATACTGAAATAGCGAGGGTTGTGCTAAACATTTTCAGAACAGCGCCCTCAGGAACTGTATTTTAATTGATAAATTATGTTTCAAGTTAGACAGTGGGAAATACGCATGGCTTCTTATACTGACATGCAGCTTATAAAAGGTTTGCTATTCATGTTTGTGCAGGTGATAGTGATGACTGAGTTGAATATTTTGTTAAATGTTAAAAAGTTACAGACAGAGTCACTGAGGTTACTTGCAAAGAAATCACAAGTGATCAAATAAATCGAAGCCCAAAAGTATGAAGTTGTTAAGCTGGTCTGTTTTGAACTTGCTTCATAAGCTAACAGCCTCTGTGACTATATCATTATTTATGTATAGTATTAATAGTATGATTAATGTTATGATTGTTTTAAATGGAGTAGTTAAATAATGCAAAGAGGGGTGGATAAAAATAAAAAAATCGATGCACCTCTTTTTTCTTTCTCACTCTCTTTTTGCACACGTCACTCTGAGTTGTGTTTTCTTTGTTTTCTCGTGAACAGACTCCCCTTGAGGTTGCCCAGCAGGCGGTCGATGCAGACGTACACTGTGTCGGGGTCAGCACGCTTGCCGCAGGACACAAGACACTGGTCCCAGAGCTCATCAAGGAACTACGGAAGCTCAACAGGCCAGATATCCTCGTCATCTGTGGAGGCGTCATCCCACCACAGGTAACTTTTGGCTTTCATGACCTTGAGGTCAGAGATCTGATCTAATCTGATCTGATCTTAATTTAGAAGCTGATAATAAATACTGCTGTCTCATTTTCTGTCATCCTATTCCTGTCAATCTTGGAGGTAGTCTGCAAAACACATTTCATCCCTTTCTTTATGGGGATATTTCTAGTTGAATCATAATAATACACATGCTGTACACATGCATGTAATGGTTTATATAAACTGCATCTGATTTCTGTGTGTTTGCAGGACTATGAGTTCTTGTACCAGAGCGGTGTGTGTGCCATCTTCGGCCCAGGAACCAGGATCCCACAAGCTGCAGTGGACGTTGTTGATAACATTGAGAAGAGCCTAGAAAACATCCGTCAGGCCATGTGAACTCTTTAAAAAAACAGAACTACAGCTTTAAGAACTGTCTATCTGTGCTGTATCCACAAGAAAGTCACAAGTGGGGGGCTCTCTGTACAGAACCTGCAAAAAAAATGTCATTCCCCAGCGTGAGAACACAGCATGTACAGCAGTCAGAATCATTAATAAACCTGTTGAGGTGTCGTGGTTACATCGTGTTTAGATTTGTTAATTGGCGGTATCGTTCAGTTCTAAGGAAAATCCTGTCAGACGAACCCTATTCAGTTAATAAGTAGTGATTTTGTTAATCTCTTCAAAGGTCAAGTAATTAATTCATGCTTATATAAGAATTGCAGTGTCACATGCGTGGGAACCCTCATTCCTGGTCAATTACTATAGACTTTAATAGAAAAGATGGAAATTAGGCTATATTTAGATGTTCACTAACGCTTAATAAATCACAGACTAAAATTAGGCCATGCTAAACAAACAGTGCATGGTGCTACAAACATTGGCTTGAGATGAGCAGAGCATTTTTTGCCATCCAATATAAAACATTACAGCAGAGCACTATAAACCTACTTAATATAATGCTTTTATTGTGAAATTTGTGTTACAATATTACAGCAAGGTGTGGTGAGTGCCAGTGCTGTGGAGATAGATGGGTTGAAATTCACATCAAATCAAACCTCTTATGAACTACTACTATGTTGAATTTAACTATCTATTCATATTAAAATAAAGCAGTTGGAAATTGTATTTTTCTACTTGAAATATCGAATCAGATTTAACTCTCTGTGGTCTGAATAAAGTATGTGAACTTTGGAAACGTGACTTGTGTCTAAAGATGATGTGAACTTCAAGTAACTGTATTTAAATTCATCATTATATTCAAACCCATGTGATGAGACTGTATGAAATTGGCAAGATGATTTATTTTGACACCGACAAACAATATTTGGCTTGATGTGGGGCATATGTATTTATTCGAGGCAGTGAACCATGTAGCAGTATTCTCAGGAGGTACTGTATGGACATTTCTGGTTCCAACTGGTTATTGCTGCTTTGAAATGAACATATTTTGGTCATAAATGTCAGAAGGACATTGTGTTGCTTTCAATCAATCTGTCCTCTGTTCATTCTCAGTGCAGCGACTTCAATTTACCGTATTTATGTCCGTATGCAGGCCAAATTGTTCTGCAGCTCTTTCAGCCAGGCTATGGCGTATGTGGCTCGTGGATGGTGATGCTGGTTTGTCAGTCACTATTTTGGTCCAGACTGAAATATCTCTGTAAACCTTTTTCACAGCAGCCATTTTTGACATGAAATAGTAGTGTCAGCATGGGTGTTTCCAATGATATTAATTAAGGTTTTGTTCCATTTAGTGCAGCAGAGACTTTCCAGGGAGCAAACATGCACCCTGACTCTGTTTGACCTGAATGTGACGGAACCCTAAATAGTATTAATGGAAACACCTGTGTTGACCTACTGTTCATAATGATCAAGAGTGATGCAGCAGAACGACAGGAGGTCTTTTTGTTTTGTTTTTGAACAAATGCTCATAATGCAACTGAGATGCTAGTAGTAGCTAATGTAGCCTCAAGCCTCTAGCTTCAACCAAAGGTGAGGAGCTGGCAACACATCTGGTAAGCTCACTTAACTTTTTAACCCAACACTCCACTTTACATTTTCAAATTTATAATGCTCACTTCTTGTTCTAAGCATGACCCCATTTGAGTACAGTACCTCTCATGATGAACAGAAAAAATATGAATAGAATGAATAGAGGATACATGTACTATAACATATTTACCTAAAATATCCATAGCTCCTGGGAATACTGGAAGAACGCAATCTATTTATTCTATGCAAATAAAGTGCATATATACTGAAGCCTGCAAGGAGATAAGTACTTGGTTTGTTTTGAACCTCCTTCATAAGCCAACAGCCTCTGTGAATATATCATCAGTGTTATATACAGTAAGTAGTATTTGTAATGCAGATTAGAATAAAGGAGCTTACTCATGAATAATGTTATGATTGTTTTCAATGTAGTAGTTCAATAATACAAAGGGGTGGATAAAAATAAGATGAAAATTTTAAATTAGAAAAATAGGTTTAGTGGTTTGAATGTACTTGGCAGGGTTGGTATTGCACCTGATATTTTTTCCCCTTTTTTGCACACAACTCACTCTGAGTTGTGTTTTCTTTGTTTTCTCATGAACAGACTCCCCTTGAGGTTGCCCAGCAGGCGGTCGATGCAGACGTACACTGTGTCGGGGTCAGCACGCTTGCCGAAGCACAAGACACGACACTGGTCCCAGAGCTCATTAAGGAACCATGGAAGCTTAACAGGCCAGATATCCTCGTCATCTGTGGAGGCGTCATCCCACCACAGGTAACTTCTGGCTTTCATGACCTTGAGGTCAGAGATCTGATCTGATCTGATCTAGAGGTTCATTTAAAAGCTGATAATAATAGAAATAGTGCTGTCTCATTTTCTGTCATCCTGTTCCTGTCAATCTTGGACAATCAAAATACATTTCATCCCTTTCCTTATGGGGATATTTCTAGTTGAATCATAATAATACACATGCTGTACACATGCATGTAATGGTTTATATAAACTGCATCTGATTTCTGTGTGTTTGCAGGTCTATGAGTTCTTGTACCAGAGCGGTGTGTGTGCCATCTTCGGCCCAGGAACCAGGATCCCACAAGCTGCAGTGGACGTTGTTGATAACATTGAGAAGAGCCTAGAAAACATCCGTCAGGCCATGTGAACTCTTTAAAAAAACAGAACTACATCTTAAAGAACTGTCTATCTGTGCTGTATCCACAAGAAAGTCACAAGTGGGGGGCTCTCTGTACAGAACCTGCAAAAAAAATTGTCATTCCCCAGCGTGAGAACACAGCATGTACAGCAGTCAGAATCATTAATAAACCTGTTGAGGTGTCTTGGTTACATCATGTTTAGATTTGTTAATTGGCGGTATCGTTCAGTTCTAAAGGAAATCCTGTCAGACGAACCCTCTTCAGTTAATAAGTAGTGATTTCATTAATCTCTCAAAGGTCAAGTAATAATTTCATGCTTATATAAAAATTGCAGTGTCATATGCGTGGGAACCCTCAATGCTTTTATTGTGAAATTTGTGTTACAATATTACAGCAAGGTGTGGTGAGTGCCAGTGCTGTGGAGATAGATGAGTTGAAATTCACATCAAATCAAACCTCTTATGAACTACTACTATGTTGAATTTAACCATGTATTCATATTAAAACCATGGAACAATTCATAAAGCAGTTGCCCAGCAGGAGGCTGATGCTGGCAGCTGTACACTATGTCTGGGTCAGCGCATTGCTGACAGACACAAGACCCTGTTCCCAGAGCTCATCAAGGGAACTACGAATGCTCAACATCATCCCACCACAGGTAACATTTGATTTAGATCAGATCTTTGAAAAAGTGGTTCACTTAGAAGCTGAGCCTGATAATAATAGCAGTCTTAAAAGTTTAATGGAAAATGACTGGGGTGGAAAACACAAGCTAAAAACGTTTGGGTACCTAATATTTAGCAGTATATGACTTATTTTCTGTTGATAGTGGTGTTAGGCAATGGACACTGAGCAGCACTGTGTTGAATTATTAGTTGGTCTACAGAGACCATCAGCCTTCATAGCCTCCGTTACCTTGGACAGTCAATAACTGTGTTGAGGATCAAGGTGTAAAGATACCAGTTGTTCCTGCAGTGAGGCCTACACTGTTTTCCTGTGATCCCACACCACCATGTCTCTTGAGGTAGGTAAAAGGCTTAGTTCATCATCAACATGACGTTTATTTCAGCAGATTCATTTCCAGATGTTGATGTGTAATGCTGAGGTTCTTCACACCCTCTCTTCACACATGAAAGCATTACATAACTAACATTTATTTGATTTTATCCAACAGAGAATGTCAGCTGCATTTGAAGGGATCTTACTGCATACTAATGGTATGGAAAATGGTTAATAATTTATGCAAATGTATACACTGGCATTTTAGACACTTGACACTTACATGGATTTAAACACTTTATATACTCTGACTGACATTTTAAGCCTCTGTGCCCTGAGCTGTGGCTGTCTTGAAATTAAGATTAGAAAAACATGGAATAAAATGAAATACAATTCTAAATATGACTGCACACAAGTCTTATAGTTGCAACTGTGGCTGACTGAAATTCAGGAATCATGCTGTATCCTTACCATACACAGCCATGGCCATTTTTTTGTTTGTTTGTTTTTTTTGGTTGGAGGTGTGATCAAGCATTGGGGTTTATCCTTTATCTTATCTCCTGTAAATACAATAGCTGGTCACATTTCTCATCCTAAGCAATGTGCAGATTGCTGCTAAATTACAGTGCACCCATACACCCATTAGGCACACTAAACATGGACACAGTTATATTTGTAAACATTTTTAGAGGCAGACTGATTAAAAAAAATCTTTCACTTGTCACATTTTATACATAAAATAAATATGTTGGGGCGGTGTTTCGCTCAGTTGGTAGAGCAGCCGCCCCATGTGCGAAGAAGACTCAGTCCTTGCTGTGGAAGCCCAGGGTTCAAATCCGACCTGTGGCTCTTTCCCGCATGTCATTCCCCATCTCTGTCTCCTTCCCCACATTTTCTGTCACTCTTCAGCTGTTCTATCAAAAATATATATTGTCTGTGTGGCTCCAACTTCCAGACCTCATGTAAGTGTCTACCCTTTCACCTACCCTCTCCTTTCCCTCTACCCTTGTTGCCCAAACCTTTCCCTTACCTTCCCCACCTTTTTCTCCATCCCTATTTACATGTTGTGTAACCATGGCTGTTTTCTATATAAAAGAGTTTCTCTTCATTTGCTACTGGTCAACTCACTGGCTCAGATACCCTCTGTGACCTTCAGTTCACCAGTGTGCCGGCATGCTTCTTAATAAACACACCACCACAGCAAACATTTGAACTGGACTTGATGATTTCTTCGACAGCTGCAACGGTTTAAGTGGGACAACGGCACCTAAAAACACAGAGTTGACTCTATTCTATAGTTCTTTTGGCTGAACTTTCACTGTCTTTGACTTCCGAGATCTCCTGCAAAATATGGTCTGGGTTTGTTCTGAGTTTGGTGTGACCACTAACCATATAAATGGAGTTGTCTTTGGAGGCTTTGGTTGAATTAGGGAGTAGGCACGAGCATAGCTGCTTTACCTCCCTTTTGAAGCGCTGGCTGAAGATGTAGTAAATCATAGGATTGTATACGGTGGAGGTCTTTGCAAACATGCATGGCAGGAGACTGACTTCCGGTGGGATGACCCTACTGTCATGGAAGACAGACCACAGGCTTACCATGCCATAGGGTGACCAGCTGACCACGAAACCTGTGCTGATCAGCACAGCAATCTGCAACAGAACAGGAGGATAGATCTGATTTACAAAAACCTTTAAATGCTGAGTCAGCTGAACACTTTGTATTGCTAGTGGTAATGTGTGAAAATTTACCAAGCAAGCAATAAACAGATAATACAAATGGTTGAAAACGACTCATTATATAACTAAACACGATAAATGTTATATAGTTGAAAACAAAGGAGCTAAATTGAATTATGTAGTATGTAGTAGTATGGTTACAAACTTATGATGATAATGATGATAATGATGATCTGCTGGGTGACCTATACTGAGAGTGAATCTATAACTGTAGTGCTTTCTCACCAGAACAAATCACTTACTGTTAACATCCTTCGATGGAGCTTGACAATGTTTGGGACTTGGTTGCTGTTATTCATCACCTTTTTGTGTGTGAAATAGAGTTTGATGGTGATGCCAAAGTAGCAGCAGATTATGATGACAACAGGCAGGGCGAGGTTGAAGAAGAAAACAGAGATGACGAAAGAGAAGCCCTCATTTTTCATTTGTCCCCAGGCAAGCGAGCAGGACACGCCAAAGGGCTCCGGGCCATACCGTCCCCAGCCTAGAATGGGGAACAAAGCCCAGACCAGAGCATAGAGCCAAATCCACACGCACAACATCTTCACCTTCTTCCAGCCGAATATCTCATCTGCAGAGAGAAAAAGAAAGGTTGGTTATTTTTTTTGATTTCTTGTTTTGTTTTAGAACATTTTCCTGTACATTATAGACAGGTACTTAAAGATGATTTTGAATATTAATATTGGAAATATTAAGTAGAAGCAGCCAATTTGCCGCCTGATATGCAAATTAGATGTCTTATTCCTTCAACTGCAAGCTGAGCACTAAAAGGTTTCATCATTACTTCAACATCCACACAAAGGATCACCTTATCATTATATAATGATATGTATAAGAATAAGATTTTACAGGGGCTAGAAGTTACGGCAAGAAATTCCCAGTGTGATAATGTTCTCTAAATGATAAATCTTAAAATAACAGGTAGTATTTTCATCAGTGTTTTTGAATTACTCACTCGGGGACTGCATATTGAAGGACACAATGAAGCGCACTATGGCCAAAATAGTCAGGTTCATGATGCTGGCGATGCCGAAGAAGAACCCAGCCAAGCCGTAATATACACAGGTAACATTTCCCCCGAGCCAGTGGTGGCTCCAGGTAGAGGCTACACTCAGGGGATACATGGTAACAGCTGCTCCCAGGTCTGTCACTGCCAGATTCACGCTAAACAGCTCCAACGGCTTCATTTTTGAGGACTTTTTGACTGCCGTGATAATGACCAGCAGGTTTCCCACGATGGAGAGAACCGCTGAGACACAGAGAACAGAGGAAACAACAAAGTAGTTTGAGTGAACAATGATGTGAAAAGAACTAGTAAACACACATTCAAGAGCTACCTGTAAATGTATCTCACATAACTGATGTCTGTTAAATGCATACAGATGAAGGCGCTGTTATGAACAAACATTTTCCATCTTGTATGTCTAAGTGAGAAAACCTTGAGTAAAATCATGCTGTGTGGTTCAATCCATAGCATTCTTTTAAAAAAAAAAACAATACAATGTTGTTGTTTCTTCGAGGGCATGAACACATGCCTGTAGAATCTCATCACTTGAGTAGAAGGCAAACATTATGGCTAAGTCAGTTGGTTTCTCATTCAATATTACCAAGCATGTCAGGCACATCTCCAAGGTCCAATATTTCTTTTATTCTGGGAACCACAGCCTCCCAACATAAAGCATACCAAGGTTAAAGAATATATCAATGCATATGAATTACTTCAAATAAATACATTTCTATAACACATGGACCAATGGAAAATGGGATACTTCTGTATGTAGAGGCTCAGAGAGATTGTGGGCAAACTATCTACTTAATCTAGCGAAATATACACTATACATGTTTTAGAGCAATACAATGTAACAGAAATCAAATAAATAAAAACATCATGCAGCTCTTTCTATATAATGACCATATAAGAGACACTGTGTAACCATGTGCAAGAATCTCATTGTCTTATGTAACTTTGTGTAACAATTAAGATATTTTTGGTTAAAGTTATATCATTTTGAGAAATTGTTATTCACCATGGGGAGGGGCTGGCTTTTTTTTACAAAGTAAAAAATAAGGTTCAACCTACACCACACTAATAATTTTCAAACAATCCTATGACTATTAGTTCCACCATTATGCCTCACTTCTGTGTAGTTTGTGCAAAGCATCTGAGAGGAGGATAATGACCTCAATCAGAGCAGTTGTGTTTATCCCGGTTATCAGTGCTAATGAATAAGTGCTGTGCATCAATCCTGTGTCAGGAGCAGAGAACTGCAGAGATAGGAATGAATACACCCCCACACCACACACCCTTTTCCCTTTAACTATTGCATGCTACACCACGGTACTCGAACATCACAAACAAATCAGGTTATTACAGGATGTGTCATTATGTTCCTCTGTGATCCTGCAATTCTGATTTTTTTTTTTCTAAATTCACGTTATCACTGAGCAAATTCAATCTATGTCTATTATGTATGAGATGTATGTTGAAGAATGACTACATTTTCAAAATACAGTTATTTTATGAGAAGATCATAATCCTCAACACTTCTTTAATAAAATCATAACAGAAAAAAAAATCATGTCCTTTGTTTCACCAAATCCAAATATCACCCATCTTTTATTACATTCTGTGGATTTACAGAATGTAATGATGTTCAGTGGATTTACCGGCTTATGCTTGTATTCTAGACAGTTCTCATGTGAAGAACAAGGAGCACTGGAGTGTCTTCATCCAGATGATTAGTATTGTGGCTGCATGAGATGAGAGCAGTCCTGGTGTGAGCAGTTGGAATCTGCCAGAATCATGTAGCTGAGACGTACTCACAGTTAATCCTGGCTTTACTGTCAGATATATGATATTGCAATGAATGTGAGACACATAAACATATTATTACAGCTAAAATATCTCACAGCATGGCTATTTAAGTTTATATTGGCAGAATAAAACACCCTGCCAGGACCCCACTGAGAGAATTATATCCACTGGACTAAATGCTCTGCAGTTTGTCTTCTTTACAGATCATACAAAGGGTCTTAAAGTATCTTTTAATTTCACTAACTGACTCAGTTATAGTACTATATATGGACACTGCATAAAGCAATAACATGTATGCACTTCACAACTTTAAATCATGACCATCTTAACTGAAAATAAGTCTGTCCCCACACCACGATGGTGTCTCCACACCATTTTGTAAGAATTTCATCCTTGAGGACAAACATCTCTAAGCCAGACTTTTTTTACATGAGCAAAAACACACACAATACTAGAGACTTCTCTCAATGTACCCAAATCTTTATCCAGATGTGTGTGTTTACATGATTCATGAGTAAATTCCAGTGTACACCAGTGGTAGCGAGCAGGTGTACGTAAAAATGGATTCGAATTTAGTGCCTTTGATCCTGTATTCAGGTCTTCAAATCCTGGGGAAGAAATTAATTCACTATATATGTAGTATAACAGCTTATGGCTATCACTAACTCAAGATTACGCACGGCTTTTCACTCACCTATAACCAGCAGATAACAACCTGCGCCGATGTCCAGCGCTGGGGATAAAGTGGAGGTGTAGATATCCATTGGGACTGTGAGAAGAATTATAAATACCAGAGAAATGTTGCGTGATAATGTGACTGAAAAAAAGTCAAAAAAGTGCCGCTGCCGGTGTCAGATCCATCTGTAGTCAAGTAGGGCGCAGAGAGGTTGTCAGGTGCGCCGATGTCCACTGCTCCAGCTGAACACTGTAGCCTGCGTAAGGGGCGTCGTCAGGGAGACCGGGTGTAAGAGCAGGGCTACGATCCAACCATCTGATCACTGCTGAGTGATTACATGTAAGACTCCAAGTAGTGAGAAACACCGCGAACTGTTGGCACATTGCGCTCTGATCACCGTAATGACCGTCCATTTAGAAGAATCACTCTTATTGGGCAGCCATGTGTACACATTACACATACAAGAAATCAGACTCCCCTTCACTTCGCTCTCAATGTACATCCACAGATGGAGACAAAAATACAGCTGAAAACATGGAGCAGGTAAACAAAATATTTAAATATGAAGACATGATGTTATTTATCATCACAACTCTTTTGCATGTCTACATTTCATCCAGGTTTCAGAACCTAAATTGTGTCAATGTCACCAAAATAAGAAGTTTTTCATCGTGTGAGTCATGCTCAAAAGTTTGGATCCGCCTACCACAAAACAGTCAGATGGCTCATAAGACTATTCTGTATTTGTATGTTCTTTTGTGCTTTTAGGTTGTAGAAATTCACCTGGGAAGATTCTCAGTTGTCCAGGTCATCATGGGGTAAATCTACAAACAAATCCAGTTGGCTCAGATTTAACTTTAAACTTCCTTAAGGTTGTCCTTTTGACAAAAAGGGGTTTGCATAAAATGGTTTTACATGGTTCAACAATACTGACAAGTCAAGGGACATAAAGTGACAAAGAACCTCTGAGCAATAATAAAATAACAATATATGAAATCACCTGTTCTTGATTAAATAAATTAGAAGCTTAGCATCAAAATCTGTGTATATACATAATATCCAAGTGCTGTATGGATAATTGTGTTATATATTTATGCATGCTGTATGATCTTCTGTAGGGCCAGAGGGAAACTGCCAGAGTATAGGTCAAGACAAGAAAGTGTAGTCTTTAAAGCCTGGGGCATTAAAGACATCCTTGTGCTGAGTAGGTGTTGGAAAAATCAATAATTCAATTTAGTTTTACGCTTTCCCTCTATTTTGTTTTATTTTGACAAATTCTATTTTAGGGTTTTATTTTCCTTCATTTCAAAATGCAAGTGTTATTTTCTATTTGTTAAAGTCTGTTTGTGGACATGCATAGATACCATAACAACTGAGAACGCATGATGTAAATGTTGCCTCAGGATATTTCATTGGCCAATACCTCTAATTAAAAAAAATACATGGGTGCTGTCAGGGGGTCTTGTTCCCCTCTGTATTTCTAAAATCCTGGCTGTGTCACTGTTTGTCTTCCCAGCATTCATTATGTCAGCCACTTTCTATATCCGTTTATTTCAGGTTTCTTTATAAAGCCACTTAGATGTATTCAGGTTACTGCAGATTCACAGCTCTATGAAACATGAAAGTTTACAGATCCAGCATGTAGGATTTAGTGCCATCCAGCAGTGAAGTTGCAATTTACAACCAGTTAAACATCTGCTCGCCTCACACTCTGTTTCCAGGTGTGTAGGACATACCAGTGTTTGGTTTAGGAAACATGGCAGTGCAACATAGCAGACTTTGTAGAGGGGGATGTGTTGCCTCTTTAGATTTAAAGGGCTCTTCTAAAGTAACACAAATATAATGATTCTTATTTTCAGGTGATTATACAAGAAAATACACGTATAAATATTATATTGAATTTATATCATATCTTACTGTAAGCCCCACTAAACATTGGACCTCTAACCCTAACCCTAACCCTAACCTTTAAGAGCTGTGAAATTGCTACATTCTTTTCCCAGTAGCTGTGCTAGGTCAAGCTGGTTCAAGCCTTTCACTCTATATTGTATATATTATATAAATTAATTGCATCTAGTGGGACTTCACTGGGCTTTGCACCAACATGAGCCCCAGTTATAACACAAATTATTTTTTAATGAAGATGATCTCATGTTGGAAATCCATTTCCTTTTGAGTGACACAATCTAAGTGAAATAGTAACACAAAGAAAGGATGTCTGTCTGACAAATGTCATAAAAACCCAAAGGCCTTATCTTCAAGATTGAGAGACTGAGACTCAGTGAGCCACAATATCCAGACTCTGACAGTCCGTCAGAAATGATGATAATGATTAAAAGAACAGAGCACAGATGCGATATTTCACTGCTAGGGAAGGAGTCTATAAAAGAAATAGAATGGTAATTCAAGACTGTCAAAGTTTAAAAGGCTACTTGTCTGTAAATGTTATAGTTTGTCTGTATTTGGACATGACAGGAGTTGACTGGAGTGTTGTTTGTCTGACAAAAGGTGAACCAAAGGCTGTTATAGCCAGGGGGGAGGTGTCAAATCTATATTAAAGTGTTAATCTAACTTTGTTTGATGTGACCCAGACATAGATCTGACAACATCTTTTCTAGAGGTTTCTAGAGGCTAGAGGTGTCATGTAAAAGCATCATGACCTTTGTATTATTAGTATTTAAAAATCCACCACACATTACAGTATGTGCACTTTTTGTTTGCCTGTTAAACTCAGAAGTAAGTGATTACTTTCTTATCTGTCCTAGTAATAGCATTAGTACTTTTCAGGTAATTGTTACAAGTCTGTGGCGTTAAAGCTACCCTATGGAGTTTTCACTGTAAACAAAGGCTGTTTGTTTGTCTCTAAACAAAAGCAGTTTCGTTTTCAGATGATGTTTGTCACAGAAACACATGGTGCATATCCTTAAGGCCTGTAATTAATTTCAATTCCATTTATGTCGAAATGTGTGAACTTCCCCAGGGAAGTTCACCAGGCTTTATAACAGCCTTTGAATTTGACAGAGTGGTGAAACGATGAGATGATGTCATATGATGCACAGCGTCTCAATGCTTACATTGGGAAAGCCTGTAAAACAGTGGATATATTTATTTGAGTATCACAACTCTTGCAAAATGACTTCTTTGACTGTCAGAATTTGATCATTTCAGTCTGATAACATTTGGAAAGGCAAGAATAACCGCACAAAGATATATCGCTTTATTCCAATTCAAGATCTTAAAGGAAAGTTGTTATAGAATTTTCTATTCTTAGGTTACACAGAGTCACATGTGGGCCTTGAGGTCCTCGGCAGTATTAGTTGTCTGGCTTTGGTTGAGAATAGTAGGTGCCAGTCTATCTCAACACTGTGGTGGCCAGGGTCAAAGAGAACTAATGTTGTCTTCCTAGACATAATAGATAGCTTGCCGTTGATGTTTTCACAACAGACAACAGTGTCTCCAGACTAGAATGTGCTGACAGTAACACAAACATGAATAAAAACATTCTCTTTGATTAATTCTGGGTGTATAGTATTTGTGGTCTTATCTTGGGGTTTAAAGTTAGACCAACAGCTTGAGTTTCGGCAGAATGTGAGACCAACTCAGGCACTTCTGATGCACCATGAGAGTGTCTCTAATTCTCCTTGGCCAAGTGTCAATAAAGAATACAGCATAAGACATCGAAGGCTCCTGAACACTTTCTTCCTTCCTGACCTCACCATTGACCTTTGACTTTAGCAATTTCTCCACAACAAAAGTGAACATTGAATTTACATTTATCAGATACCCAGCTACATAATGCTAAATTTTGCAAAGTTACAAAGTGCCAGTAACAGTCACACAAGTGGAAAATCCAAAAACGTTAAGAATGCTGGACACTTCTCGCCCTCAATGGTCACTATTTTAGCCACATAGCAGAAAGAAAGGGACCCTCAGCATTGTGAAAATAGCAGCCAAGGAAGCTGCTGGAGCTGAAGCATTTGCGGTGAATATCGATGTGTTTTACTTATGTTATATTTATATATTTTGGCAGTCCAATGTTGGAACTAATGCTCCTCCCAGCTGCAATTTGGCAAAGAAGATGAAAAAGCAGAAGAATGTTGTCCTTAAGTACATTGCGGCCATACTCAAACTGAGACATTTTCCGGCCAAACTTAGTGCAGTATGCCAAGCAGTACATAGAGTACACAGTGTACTACTTTATAAGTGTATTTAGTCTACTAGATTTAAGAATGATGTGTAGCTTTTTACATAAAACAGTGCTATCACACATATGCATCTAAGTAAGCAATAGAGAAATATAGAATAGACTATATGTAATGTAGTAGCAGTGCCTTGCTATGATGACAAACTGTAGCACGAGGAGGCATAGGAGGAGGCACATACCAATGGCTTGTTTCAACTGTGCCTTTTTAATCACATAAAATGTGATGATGTGATGTCCTTACCGATCATGCTTGTGTTTCATTCTTTTACCATTATATCAGCACTTGAGAACTCAAGGGTCCTTTTCTCCTCTTGTACCCTAGCAACAGGCCAGTGTTGAACAGAGAAGAACCCGTCCATGCTGAGGAAACTCAAGATGCTAATCCTTGTGTTGTGTTGAAAATGATAATGTTCTTAGGAAAACAGAGAGATTTCAATGCAAAGTAGGCAGAGGGGTGTGAATGATTTTTTTTATTATTTCTATTGTTTTTATTGTCTATTGTTTTTTAAGGCCATATTATATAAATCCATTTACATTGCTCCAAACATAAATTTGCTCACAGACAAAAACAATGTACCTCACAGCAGTAAGCACAGACAAAGCAACCAGGCAAATACCAATGTGTGTTTTAGATAACTGACTCATCCTCCGAAGAGGAGAATTTGCTTTGTGGCCTTTCTTTTTGAATAGTCCCTTTCACCTACCCCCAGCTGCAGAAAGCCTTTTCCACAACATAACTATGCTATTAAAGGTAGCCAAGGCATTAGGTGGCCTTGTGGAACTAAAGTGGCATGTGTAATTATTTGTGGTGTGGACAGCCTGAACATGATGCTGATTATCATTTGAAAGGAGCTCCTAATGGCTTGTTGTTGTCATTTCTCTGCATAGGAAAAAGTGTTAGACTTTACAATTATTTACTGTGAGCATAGAGCACAAGCATAGTCTTTTCTTCTGTGGTACCCTGGTAAAAAGAAGCAAAATAAAAAAGAAAGTGGAATCTGGCTTGTGGTGGTCAAATAATTCAAATGTAGCAAATAGCCTGATGAACAGACAGACTGGATTTTGCTTCATTTCATTAACCTAGCTGATGTTGGGTGTGGGTGTTTTTTTGTTTGACCTTACCAGACTAATCAGTGGTAAGCTGTTGTCAATTTTCAGTTGATATAATAGCTGAGGTTGTAGATGCTAGGTGACATTAACTAAATGTTTTTTACTTTTATCAAGAAAATATATTCATTCAAAAATATTATATAGTATAAAAACACTACTGTATATAAAATGAAACAGTTGACCTCAGAAAGGAACCAGGCTATAGACAGTCATGTTCATTGTGTTTTGCCTTTGCGGTTTACCAAATAACCTTAACCCTAACATAAAACTTTCAGAATTTAAAAGATTAGGTCTAAGACCAGCGGGAGACTGGAAACTTTTACAACAGTTTCATTGAAACATTTAAATGTTTAATGACATAGAAAATGGGTTTTTACTGAAAATGCTTTGGTGAGACACACAGAGCAATTGATTCTGAACAGACCTGGTTGTTGACAATAAAAACTCCACAGGGATTGTTCGTCATTATTAGGGAGAGGAGGGGGGATGCATTTGTGATGCATGCACTCACTATTCAGGTTTTCCACTTTTTCCTGATCCAGGTTGTAGTTAGATTTCTTATGTTGCTTTATGTGAACACTGTTTTTCTGTTATGTTTCTTCAAAATATATTACATAAATGTGACTACCAAAATATAGTTTGATCAAATTTAGTTTAGTTTAATAGACATTAATTATTTACACATTCACACCCTGTCTGCCACAGTCCTATGTCCTCAATCCACTGCTATTATCCTCTTATCCACCAGGTGCCCTCAGACTTTCCCTCCTTTCCCCATCACCTGACTACATGGCCAATTTGTTCACCTGTCTCCACTTTCCTCATCAGTCCTGGAGACATTTATATAGCTTTATGTTTACTTGGACCAGGTCCTACCTACTTATCTGTTTGTTGTATCCCTGTTGCCCTGTATAACCAGCCATTACCCAGTCTTTTCTCCTAGCTTCAGGCAGGGGTGTCCAATTACCCAATATTGGATTCCAATAGTGGAGTTTTCAAGGCAGAAATAAATATCAAAACATCCATATGAACTTCTCACATAACTTCACCACCATAATCCACCTCTCTGATGTGCATCCATATGCATCGCAAACAAATCATGACAAAATATGATGTATTAACACTAATCCCTTACCTAACACCCTGATGAAAAATGGTTTGAAGCTGGCCTTTTGGCCCCAATTTCATTAAGCTCTGATAATGGAACATTACGTTCACAGTAAATCACTACCAGGTACCATGTGTTCCACACAGATAAGATATTGGAGTCTAACCTTATGGTCTTTTAACATGTCCTATTAACAGCAACCTTTCTAAGATAAAGCAAAATATATTGACAGAGCAAAGAAATACACTTACCACAGTCATGTCTATTTGCTAAGTATGAGGCTACAACCAGGAAAGAGTTAGCTATAGCTTAGCAAAACACCGTAAGCAGAGGCACTGTCCAGTAAGGTAGAACATATCATCTTAACAGTATGTACAAAAAGTGTAAGAGGAGTATGTTTATTGATGAGCTAGGACAGATACAGATTAGCTGTTTGCCCATGTTTCCAGGATTTACACTTAGCTAATCTTTGGTAATCTGTAGCTTCATATTTAATAGACAAATATGAGAGTGATCTTCTCATCTAACCCATGACAAGATAGTGAATGCACTTATTTCCCAAAATGTCCAACTACTGCTTTATGTAGGAGGATTATTCTTTGCAATCTTGGTAAATGAAGAGCTTTTTCAAATGAAAAGACATGACAGACCAACATAAAAATGTGTAACTTCTGGGAAAACAGTTCCAAAGACATTTAGTTTAGGAGAACAGTATGACAATCTTTTTTTTGGAAACATATCTCTGTGAAACTAAACATCCCTAGAGATGGGGCTGATAAAAGCATAGCATGCAGCGTTTTAAAGTCCATCCATCCATCCGTCCATTATCTGTAACGTATTTTCCTCATCAGGGTCATGGTGGGGTTGAAGCCTATCCCAGTTGAGTTTTAAAGTCACAAACCCTGTTGCTTCACGCCTGCGCTTGAATACACACAAAACTACAGCCAAAGGTCAGCACATATGAGAGGAAATAATAACAAATAGTCTGTATTTGTCATAGGAGCATTGTGGAAAGACAACCTAAACCATTCAGATTACACATTATATGTGGAAGCTACATTCATGGGGTCTACTCACAGTTTGTTTGTATTTGTTTACTCAGAAACATACAGTACCAATGCTGTAAGCTAATCTTTTAAAAGCTTCAATTAGATAATCTAATGCTGTAAGTCCTTACAGCATCATTACCATCTGTAGTACATTATTTATGTGCACCAGTGTCAGCATGACAGAAGCTGTAGGAGTTCAGATTTTCAACACGATGGCCTGCATAATGATAACAGATAACAGACAAAAAGGCAAACTGTTGAGGTAACCGTATGAAGAAGCACCTTTACTATTTTTCTATGAGTTCTCTGATGCAACAGGTCCGGAGGTGACTAATATATAGTGCACATACACTGAGGATACGATGGGGTTTGGGGAAATTAAGAGAGACACACACACCTGGACAGCAAGTTTTGAGAAACTGCATCCACCATATTTGATAAATTTGTTATTTTGACATTTTTTGCTCAGACTTAAGAGAATTTTTTTTTACTTTAAAAGCTCTATGTTAAAGATGTTAACTAAGACCTACCCATTAGCACAAGGCTGGAAACAAAGGGAAACAGTTGACCATCAGCATGACCAAGACCAGTCTGCCAACTGCAACAGTTTGTTTGTAATAAACAAACAAGATAAAACGTTTCATTTTGTCAGCTTTACAGGTGTTAATAGGTGGATTTTATCATGTTTGATCATGTTTAGACAGGGTTTTCTTCTATTTCAAGTTAATGTTAAGCTAAATGGCTGCCTGCCTATATTTACCATATAGGCATGAGTGGTACTGATCTTCTTGTTTAACTCTATCTATATTCTTTTCACTTAAGGAAACTGGTCAAATAAGAACATGGATTTCATCAGATATAGTATTATCCCAAAATCATCATCTCACTCTTAGACTGACTGGACAGGAGCTCTGATTAGATCAGAACTTCTGACCATTTTGTCTTCCACCTTCCGTCCTTCAACAGAGGAATTGGCCTGATGTGAACAACACGGCAGGAGTCTCTGTAGGCACAGGAGCTTGTCCCAGAAGGTACGCTGGAAGATGAAATATACGAAGGGGTTGTATACAGTGGAGCTCTTGGCGAAGAGGCATGGCAACAGGGTGATGAAGGGAGCCATATGGTCTTGCTCCTTGGAGTGAAACATGCTCCAGAAGCTAACAGCCACGTAGGGGGTCCAGGCTATGAGAAAACCCAAACTGATCATCACAGCAATCTGAAATCAAAAGAGCAGATGAAAGAATGAAAGAACCGGCGGGCAGGAAAAAACTGAATAAAATAGGAGTGTGGGTGAATTCAATAAGGAGGAGGATAAAAGTTGTTTAAAACCTGCTGATTTAAGAAATAATTTAAGAAGGAACTGGTTCCCCAGCTCTTTCCAATGGTGTGGTGGTAAACTTTTTCCAGTCTTTATGTATAAGTTAAGCTAATGAACTGCTAGCTCCAGCGACATATTTACCTTACAGACATTAGCATGGTTTTCATTGTGTTATCTAGCTGTCAGAAATAGGCATATTACCCAAAATGGGTGTACTGTAGCTGAATGTAAAACGTTCTTATAAATACTAGAGTGGCAAAAAATGGCAAGTACAGTGTGTCTGCAGTACTGGTAAAATAAGACACAAATTTAAAGGGTTGATTTTTGAAAAATGTTCTTAATTGAAATTGTTGCACATATAAATAATGTGTGCGTTTTGTAGATAATGATGTTGTAGCTGCCTCTCAGCGGCCCTGTAAAGACAAACAAATACACTCAGTTTGGGATCGAAATGATGATGGATTGACAGTAGTATTAGCCTTGCTATAACATAATGTGTAATGTTTATGTTCAGGTCACTCACCTCCTCAGGTCCAACAGGGTATCCGAAGATCAATTAAAAATACTAGGAGATACCATGTGGCGATTAGTGTCAGGATGTAGTGTAGTGCTTTTGTCGGTTTTCCATAACTCTGTGATAATATGCAACATGAATTCAGCTCACATAGACTGTTTGTTTGACATTAGTGTAGTATAGATGTACGTGAGGGCCATATATCCCCATACTGTGGGAGGGTTTGAGGTTGTTGTAGGCTATATAAGGCTGCCAGTTACCATCACGCGCTGCTGTGTAAAGGACCCTATCTGTTAGATCAGATAAGATAGCTTTATTAATCCCCAGTGGGGAAGCTTGATTGCCACCAAATCGACCACAGACAACAAACACTACACACACTGTATTGATAGTACACAAAAAATAAATAGTCCATAAATAGTCCTTTGAGACATGATTAACAACTGAAAGGTACTAAGTGTCTAAAAGTCTCAAATCTGCTGAAAGAAATACAATAGATGTAATAGATGGCCTTCAGAATACAATACAATGCAGTGATCTCAAGTGAATATGGGGTAAATATGTCAATCATTGAGGCAGGCTTTATGATCATCCCATTAGTATAGTTCTTTTTCTAACTTTTTTCTAAACTAAACACTTGCTCTAGATAGGGCCTTTTGCAATTTTGGCACATTTTGTGGCCATCGTAAATAAACACCTTGTTGGTCTGCATCTAACCTCCTACTTTTAAAGTTCATTTTGTTACCATGGTTATGTAAGTAAGGCTAATAGCAAACCATTCTTCTAGCAGGTACAGTAATTAAAATCTACTTGAATGAGTAGATCCCAGGACAGGAAAGGGACAAGTGTATCACAAATCCTTTGAAAATGTCTGCTTCCCTCCCAATTCCCAACTGCAGTTTATAAAACTTAGAAATTCCTCCTTTGAATATTCCACTTCATCAATATTCACATCTTCTAGGCAGGGAATGTTAAGTGATCAAAAGAGATCTGACAAGTAATACCCATATGAACATGAATTACAATGTAAGAGCGTAGATTAAACAATCAGTGGTCTGTATGGTTGGAGGACTTCACTTCAATTCACATGTCACATGCTTGACTAACAATCCACTGAGATTTATGAGACTGTACTCTCTTATCCACAGTGCAATACTTTCCATGTGTTGTTATATGATTCTGAGGTGATGCAGTGGAGCGGTGTGGTGGCTATAAAATATTCCTGCTAAAATCTGAGCCAAACTGAATTTATTGAACACATAATAGATCAAAAAAACTATCTTGAGTGGTGCAGGGAGATAAGAGCAATAGAATAAAACCAAGGTCATCCACTTTCTCTATTTAAATGGCCTCACTCTAAGTGAAAAGATGGACTTTCAGATGAGTAGACAGGACTGATGTCCACATCCACATCTGTGGTGTATGGAATATTTTCAATCCAGCTCTGGCTGATGGATTCATAATTAATTTAAACCTATTTGATAGAAGAAAGAAGAAACAGAGGGAAAAAACATTCATGTGAGTGATTAAACTGAAAATAAATGTTACAGGTAAAAAATTGCACACACACACACACACTGAACAGCCATGGCTGCAGGGCATTTGTGGCTACATAAACCTCTAAATCTCTTGAATTCTCAGTGACCCTGATGTGAAGAAGTCAACAGAAGTGTTGAAGCTCCATTTTAATTATTGATATCATGTCTAGGCAGCTTTGATTAGAGGTTTGGGAAGCCATAACCTTTTTTATTTAGTTTCAAGAATCAATAACAAATACTGTAGCATGTATTTTCTTGCAGATTAGCCCCCCCCCCCAACTCTCTGACACGTTCATGAATATGCATTTACACACACACAAGTGCATGCACACATGTGGACATAAATTACATGAGTAATTAAAGCACACACCAGGATTACATGAACCAATCGATTCTACCGATCACCTCACAGTGAAGTGGTGTGACGCTCACACATTAAGGGTGTGATTTCTCAAAAGAGGACCATTCTTTATCTAGTGTCCTGTATTCTTTATCTACATGTTCAGCAAATCTAATGAAATAACCACAGCCAATAAAGAGTTTATCCTACTATCAAGTATGCCAAGCCAAAACCGGGTGTAACTTAACCTCTGTGCCATAAGCAGTTAAACACCATTGATCCACCACTAATCTATTTCTACCTAGGAAAATTGGCTTATTTACTTATTTTTGCTGAGAATAAGGTGACACTCATGTCTGTACATTAAATATGACAATAGACCCAGCCTATCAGTACCTCTAAAACAGACTTTGCAGGCAGCTTAGCTGGCTGAAATTGATTACATGGTGATACTGTTTAGACCTTTTTCATGGCAGCCATCTCGACATGAAATAGTTAACAAGGTTGTTACCAATCATACTCTACAATTATAAATATAACTTATAATATAATATAATTTATTATATAATATAATATAATATAATATAATATAGAAAATTTCCGATCCATTCAGGTTAAACTGAGTCAGGGTGCTGCTGTGGTGCATGTTAGCTCACTAGAAAGTCTCTGCTGCACTAAATGGAACAGAACCTTAATTAATATCATTGGAAATACCTGTGTTGACCATACTATTTCATGTCTTCATGTCTGGCTGCTGTGAAAAAGGTCTGTTAGTCAAATATAGAAGGACTCGTAGACATTTTTGTTTTTGCTTTGGACAATGCCAGACTAACTGTTCCTAATCATCATATGTAACGATAAGAGTGGTGTCAATCTTGGTATCCAAATCTCTGAAAGAAAGAAAGCTATATCTTAAAAGGTCAAACTACTCTGATTATATGCTCAGTGGGAATGAGCTTGGGCTGAGTGCCACAGACAGAAAAGGGAGGTCAGAAAGTATCAAGATGGACCAACACATTTTTGGTTTTGGTGCTTTCAGGGGATTTGTTGTTGTAACAGGATCTGTATGTGATTCCACTTGCAGCAGGCAGCTGTGAAGCATCAGCAAGAAGATTGGCTATTTCTACTGTATAGTTATTTTTGATGTCTGTCACTTGGTCGGGTTTGGTCGGATTCCCCTCAAAATCAAACAGAGGACATAATAATCCCAGCCACTTGCTTTGAGTACACTTTCCTAATCTTTGTCTTGATTGTTTCTTAAAGAGTGTTTCAAGTGAGAGGGGGAGAGGGAATCAGGGAGCAAGATCTACTGTGCATTAACTCAATTGACTGTGTTGATCTTGTCAGAACGAACCTACATACTCACAATTCACTTTTATCTCTATGTTGACCAAATTGATTTGTGCTTCAGCTTTGTAAAAATCTTCGAACATGAAACAGAATGGATATCACACAGGAAAGCATAATATGAAAAGGGCTGCTACTGAGAGATTTCTCTCAGCTTTGAGAGATATAGAATATGAATTTACATGCCTGGAGGGGATAGATCTTAGTTCTAGTTTATAATATTGTTGGCAACATAAATGTATCCTGTTGTGTTGAATGTTCCAATCAGTCAAACTGGAGGGAAAAATGCTTCCTTAAAATGGAGCTTGTGAGCTTTAAAACATTTGTGTAAAGGGATTTGTGTAAATGTGAACTGTTTCAAAAAATGTTTCACTTCCACAAGAGGGATTGCTCATAAAATCAGATATAAATTATATCAAAAACATGAAGAGTGTATACATTATTGCTCATTTTATACTTACAAGAGTAACTTTCTTTTCGACATTCCTGTATTGAATATCATTGCTCTGGATGGATTGGTACGCCCTGTGTAGCTTCCAGGCAATACCAAAATAGCTGAAGAGGATGACCAGACAGGGGAGGAATGTGCAGAGTACAGACAGAGCCATGATGAAGGTGGAGTGATTCAGGGAGTCTCCATATCCAGTCCAGTCTATTGAGCAGGCTAGTCCAAACGGCTCTGGCCCATAGCTGCCCCAGCCCAGCAGAGGAAACACAGCCCACAGACATGAATACAGCCAGATCCCACTGATTACAATACTGATGATTCTCCTCTGGAACTTGATACCTGTGCACAAACAGAATTTATTTAATTTAATAAGTTTATAAAATCTTATTGCCACACCAAGAATGTCAATATGGGGCAATTCTGCCTTGCATTGCAAAGTATGGTATGTTTAATGTGAGGGAATGATTGTGGTTTGTTGTAGGTCTGTGACTCTTTTCACTTCCTGCATTGATATTGGACATATTGAACACAAGTCTCCACGGACTAACACAGGGAAGAGTGTTGTGGGTAGGTCAAGCAAGCTGATTGGATCATTAAACTCTTAGCATGTGGGCCTAAAAGAAAGAGGAAATGTACTACTTATAAGTATAACATAACAGCTATCCTGTGCTGACCCTGTGCACATGTGCAGGCCAGATTATAGATAATTGATATAGGTCAAGAGTTCACAACTGAGCCAGTAAATATGAAGCATGAATGAAACGGATAATATTAATCAATCATCACCAGAGATTTAAGCTAGTTGAATGCCTGTATACAGGCTTACTCCCACTGTTATATACCCACAATAATCAACTGTGCAACATTCAATTCAAAAGCTCCCTTGTGTGTTTACAACTTGAATCCTAATAGTTTTTATTGATTAGCTATAACTGCACACATCACTCATAATTCATCATTGTTCTGTTTATTCCCTGTGGTGTCAATTATAATTTCAGGCTCTTGTGTGAGTGTGATTTTGGATTTCATTTTATTGCTCTATATTATTTTCATTTTATCTCCAATTAATGAAAGGTCACACAGGGAACTATCTGCAGCACAACATAAGGCATATGAGGAGCAGGTGTGGATGAATGGAAGTGTGGGAGGAGAACGTAGGTTAGACGCAAACACAGAACATGAAGGGCAGGGAAAACACAAGGGAAAAGACAAAACTGCAACTAACAAGCTAGCTGATCAATAAATCATGTGTGTAAGGATTAATCAGCTGAGCGTATTTTTGACCCATCAATTGCTGTCCAGCTTTTCATCATTGTTATGGAATTTTCTATCCTTAGGTTACGCGAGGTCACGTGTGGGCCTTCAGGTCCTCGGCAGTATTAGTTGTTTGGCTTTGGTTGGGAACAGTAGGTGCCAGTCTATCTCAACACTGTGGTGGCCAGGGTCAAAGAGAACTATTTCTGCCTTCTTAGACATAATAGATAGCTTGCCGTAGACGTTCCAGTCTGCGTAAACATACATCTGTGTCTCCAGACTAAAATATGTTGACAGAACCTTCATGGGACATTCTCTTTGGCTAATTCTGGACATATAGTATTTGTGGTGTTATCTTGAGGTTTAAAGTCTGACCACCAGGATGAGTTGGGCAGAATGTGAGACTGATTCAGGCACTCAGGCACTCAGGCACTCAGGCACTGGTGTACTATGAGAGTGTCTGTAATTCTCTTTGGCCAAGCTTCAATAAATATTACAGCATACGACATCAGAGGCTCCTGAACACTTTCTTCCCTCCTGACCTCATCATTGACCTTTGACTTCAGCAATTTCTCTTAAACAATCGGGAGGTAAAACCCCATGACGTGATTGATTGATCTCTTAAATTATATATTGATTTCTTTATGCCAACAGGTATTCATTATGCACAGCTGAACTGCTGTGATTTTCTGGAAATCCTATCTGAAAATACACTACCTGTCTTGGGTGGACTTCCCGTTACCAGATACCTGACCATCCCCATCACAGCCAGAGTCATGATGCTGGTTATGCTGAAGATCATGCCCATCAGGCCGTAGTAGAGGCAAGATGAATCACCTCCAATCCATGCGTGGTTAAAAGCTGAAGCGATGGACAGAGGATACATGCTGAGGGCCATGCCAATGTCTGTTATGGCTAAGTTCACTGTCAGCAGCTCGGGAGCTTTGAGCAGGGTGAGTCGACGAGCTGCATTGATCAGGACTGCTGCATTCCCAGAGATAGACAGGGTGGCTGCAGGAAAGAATGTAAAAAAGTGTAGAGAAACTATAAAAGTGCCATCTCAAAACAACACTAAGAGAGATTTGCTTGAACTCGTCCATTACTGATGACCCCAGGCAGGATTCATGCATTCATGGTGTTTCTCAAAAAAAAAGAATCTAAATTCTGACGTAGCTTACAACCTTTTCCAACAACCATCACATGGAACATAACTTAATGTCTCCATTAAGATCACACAGATGAGGGAAGAACCTGATTTTCTGCTGCTTTAACTCTTGTATTTGAGGTTTAATGTGTTGCAGATCACTATTGCACTGGCAATCTAAACAATCAATGCTACTCTCTGACGTCAGTCGCTGTGGGCTTTAGTTTGTTCACACACCATGCTTGGTTGAATCCAGACACAGAGCTTAAAATAGTGTGTAGTGATGTGTGATGTTAAGACAGGCACCGATTTTCATACATTTTCTGCTGCTTACTGTGTCTCATGATGTGCCCATGCTGCAATTGCCACAATATACATCTACTTCAGTACATATGATACAATTTTCAACACTAACAAATAATAATAAAATATAAACATAAAAATATAATAAAGGATTTTGTATATAATAGTGTCAGTATACATTTCACTATCTGAATCTCCTCTGATATTAGAACAATGCCATTAAAGTAATAGTTAGACATTTTGGGAAATATGCCCATTTGCTTAATAGATTAATTTGGCGTTTCTAAATTCCCAAAGTTTGTTTGAGGTTTTTGAGCTGGATTATTTGAATTTCATGGCAAGAAAGAGTGTATTTCCCAAAATGTCAAACTAATTTGCACTGGGTAACAAGAAAACAGTCATATGGACAACAGCTCTCATCCAATATGATGAATAAACATATGTAAAACTGTCTTATAGGTTTAGCTAATGCTCAGGTTAAAAGTTGAAACAAATTGTGAATTTTCTCACATTTATTAAATGTTGTTTATTTTTCATTTGACCATCAGTATGGGCTACACCACACAAGCTCATGAAAGAAATGAGCTCATGCAGAATTTCTTTTGTATATGGATCAGGACGTTGAGTGCATGTGAATAAACTGCTTTCTTTAGAACGATATGATAAATATATAAGATGACATACACACTACTAACAATTAAAATCTCACAGTAACACTAACAACAATCTAACACTTTGGTTATTAAATTATTTAATCATGTATCAATAACATGTGACATAAAGAATCAAAGAAGAAACGAAGAAAAGAAGATTAGATCACCTGGTTCCACAAATTAATAGTGAATTCTCTCTACAATTTTAAGCAGGTAAATATGGAAGCCCTAGAAGGCCATACATACATACATACATTTTATTCCACCTGTTTTCTCGTGATAACGAGATAATTTTCCTCCGTTTTCCCGTGATAACGAGATAATTAATTCGAGATCTAAAGAAAACAAAACGATAGTCTAGTGTATTAAATCAAGTGCGCCCGTATTACAGAATGTATAGCAAATGCATGTAGTCCATGATACGGAGCGAGCAAACCTATTACGCCACTGTAAAATCCCTTTGATACATAATTTCTAAAAAGGTTTATACTGAGTGAGTGAACAGTCAGCATGGTCCTGAGATCAAGTCTACAAACCTTTGTCAGAAATTATGGATCAAAGGGATTTTACAGTGGTGTAATAGGTTTGCTCGCTCCGTATCATGGACTACATGCATTTGCCATACATTCTGTAATACGGGCGCACTTGATTTAATACACTAGACTATCGTTTTGTTTTCTCGAGATCTCAAATGAATTATCTCGTTATCATGAGAAAACGAAGGAAATTATCTCGTTATCACAAGAAAACGGGAGGAATAAAATGTATGTATGTATGGCCTTTTAGGGCTTCCGTAGGTAAACACAAATGTGTGACAGATCACAAATTTGAAAGATTATTTCTCTTACCCCTCCGCATGCAATTCTAAAAACAGAAAACATATTGGACCATAATTCTAAAACTAATGCTAATGTCTACACCATTAGAGTGATTGGTCGATGTGTTTTGGGTTCAACCTGCTTTACTAAATATTTCTCTCACAAGCTTATGGAAATTTGATTGATACAACATGCAGTAATGTGCTGATGTCTTTTAGTCCTTTTACAGTAATTTGTGAAAAAGCATATGCAGCTTTTGTCCTTCAGTAAGTCCTTCTCTCTGGCAATAGGTGGGGTGCACCCCGGACAAATTGCCAGCTCATCACAGGACACATAGAGACAAACAACCATTCACACACACCTACGGGCAATTTAGAGTCACCAATGAATCTATTAGGTGTATGTCTAGCTGCAAGGTCAAAGTGCTAATCACTGCACCACCGTGCTGCCTGAAGTTAGCTAAATGAATGCTTTTGTTGTCATTGCTCATGAAATTCTAAGTAACTCTCACAGCAGCTGTTTGAAAGAAAACAGTAGCACATACCATACAGTACCACACATACAACATAACACGGGGACCACACTTCAAGAGTTGGAATGATTTTGTACTGTGTATTTATGTTTGTCGGACTGCAAATAATCACTCCTTTATTGTCTTCAACCAGTAGGTCTGGAAGACTTGGCAAATCATGTGGATCAGAATCATTAGTGTAAGTTAACTTTTCAGGCTCCTCAGGCAAAGAACAATAAAAGGCTCTATGACACATGATAAATTATCTTATGGAATTATTTGAATTAAAATAAAAACTAATTTACTGTATTGGGGAACAGCAAGGAAACCCAGCCCAGACACATGCCTCAGTGAAAAAGTCTTACAGTCCTTACACTATCTTGCTTGTTTAACAGAATTTGCTATTCAGTTCAATTAATTAATTTACATGTTTAATCAACATGTGGGTTTGATGGAAAATATCATGTAGAATATGAATGTATAATATTTTTATTAGACTGTAGAAATAAGTTGACAAAGTTGGACTTTTTGGATAAGACTAGCTAATATTACTGTTACATCTGTTGACACCTGACATAATCCATTTCAGAAACTCTGAAGGGAACAAAGTGAAGTGTATTAAACTAGCTAAATTACGGAAGCCCTAAAAGGCCATACATACATACAATTTAATTTCACCCGTTTTCTCGTGATAACGAGATAATTTCCTCGTTTTCTCGTGATAACCAGATAATTTTCCTCAGTTTTCTCGTGATAACGAGATCTCGAGAAAACATTTCCTCAGTTTTCTCGTGATAACGAGATCTCGAGAAAACAAAACGATAGTCTCAGGACTTGATCTCAGAACTGGAGTGAGGATTAGCCAAAGTGTATCAACCTTTGTCAGAAATTATAGATCAAAGGGATTTTACAGTAGAGTAAATATTGCACATAATCCCCTTTTCAATTTTAAAATAATGAACTTTGAGGATGAATTGCTCCAAAATGATACAGTAAATATGATACTTGATACTGAGTGAGTGAACAGTCAGGATGGTCCTGAGATCAAGTGTACAAACCTTTTAAATCTTTTAAATTATGGTTTAAAGAGATTTTACAGTGGCTTAATAGGTTTGCTCGCTCCGTATCATGGACTACATGCATTTGCCATACATTCTGTAATACGGGCGCACTTGATTTAATACACTAGACTATCGTTTTGTTTTCTCGAGATCTCGAATAAATTATCTCGTTATCACGAGAAAACGGGTGGAATAAAATGTATGTATGTATGGCCTTTTAGGGCTTCCGTACTAAATATCTAACTAGTTACATTAAACAGCATCTCCTTTGATTTACGAGACGCGGGACTCACGTCAAAGTTAAGAAATGGTATGGTCCATTTTAGGGGGGTCTGAAATCATATTACAAGATTCTTTCAGATATGATACATGGAAAATATATTGTGATATTCAGGGTCACCGGTAAAACCCCCCCGTCCTGTTATTTATTTATTTATTTATTTATTTTTTACCTCTTTGTGTGGTTCGGACTCTTAATTTGAGGGGTAACGCAACCCCTCAAATCCCTCCATAATTCAAGCACCGTTTACTGACAGCTGCGTCACCAGTTGTCTCCAGTAGGGGGCACGCAGCTGTGGAGCTGCAATGCTGAACGCAGCTGTTTTTAATTACCACGATCATGGTCAGGTATAAATCTGCATTAATTTTGAATTAATTTTGAATTTTAATGAGTTAGGTTCATTTCCGTCCTTGCTAATAACACTATTTGTCTTTTAGCATGTTTTTGTTTTGTGAATGAATAAGGTAGCAAACTTTCCTGAATGCTAACTGCACATGGAGTAGCTCCATTACCATACCAAGGTAAAATGTGATGTAGCCAGCTGTTGTACTGTTAATGATATTAATAATATTAATATGCTGAAATTGTGTCGTATATTTCGATAGAAGCACGTTAATATTGTGTGTGTCGTTGCATTCCTTTTTATCCATTTATCACGTTTTGCTTTAGTAGGCTACTAACGTTTGAGATTTTATTCATGTTTTGTCATTTCACATTAACATTATAGTGAACATTTTAGAAAAATATCTGTATCTGCATACAGGACTTGCAACATGCCATAGCTTTTAAGTTCTCTAAACCAGTAGCTGCACAATGTGTGGCTTTTGTCTTGGATAACATGTCCTGGTAATTTATTGCACATGAAATTAAATCTATGCAGGAACTCACAAAGAGCACATGTGCAATTAATATGTATATATATATCAAATCAAATTCACAGTTGGAAGTTTAAAGCATGATATGTGGTTAAAGGAAACAACCTTTTTTATGTAATTTCCAGCAGCACAGAAATGTGTTTGTGCAAATGTTGAATATATATCATTAAGTGGCCTACAGGTGAATTGCAGTGAGAAAAAAAAAGGCAAGGCCATGTTTGTGTCTTGTTTGCATTTGTGAAGGAAATTGAAATGTCATTTTGTAATACGATGTGTGACCATGACTGTTGTATGTGGGGTATACAAATACATTGCAGAAGTAATATATATGTATTGAAAGTGTATGCATTGTGGGCTGCACTGCAGCTCACCTGTGACGTTAACAAAAGGGAAGGTTGCAGCAGCTGAATTTAATCATCTTTCATCAGTTAATGGTGTTTCTTAACATATAATTCACTCTTTTGGAATTTTGAATCCACTTTAATAAAGTTGTTTATGTTTCGAGTTAGCTGAGCATTCTCACATTGCCTACAGTACGGTTTGAGTTACAGGCTTTAGTATTTTGAAACAGTTATTTTAACTGCATGGAAACTGTTGATAAATTAAATCATATAAATCATATGTGAACAGATCCTCATTTCAACCCACATCTCCACACAGTGGCCTGATGTGGACTGACCAACCAACAAACCAACCAAACAACCAAGTGTGAACTTGTGGAGACACCAGCAGCAGAGGAAATGAAGGGATTTAACTTTTCTTGGAGGTATACATTTACACACACACACACACACACACACACACACACTCATTTATATTCCAGTGGCACACAGAGTTTGTCAGCGCGACCCGTCAGTGGTGAGGTCAGGAAGGAAGAAAGTGTTCAGGAGCCTCTGATGTCTTATGCTGTATTATTTATTGACGCTTGATCAAGGAGAATTAGAGACACTCTCATGGTGCATCAGAAGTGCCTGAGTCGGTCTCACATTCTGCCCAACTCATCCTGGTGCATAGACTTTAAACCCCAAGATAACACCACAAATACTATATGCACAGAATTAGTCAAAGAGAATGTTTTTATTCATGCAGGTGTTATGTCAGCATATTCTAGTCTGTAGACAAGCTATCTATTATGTCTAAGAAGGCAGCATTAGGTCTCTTTGACCCTGGCCACCACAGTGTTGAGATAGACTGGCACCTACTGTTCCCAACCAAAGCCAAACAACTAATACTGCTGAGGACCTCAAAACCCACACCTGACCTCGTGTAACCTAAGGATAGAAAATTTCATAACACAGACGGTGCCTCTATGACTGTAGCATATGACAAAATAGATAGCAGCTCATGAGTTGGACGGCAACTAATTTTTTACTGAAAATGCTTCATGCACATTATTGCCCTGGTTTTGAGCCTCATACTAGTTTTGATCATGTCTTCGATATAGTGTTTACATATCCCTGTATATGTAATCACGACTGTATGCAGGTTTCTGATCTCTCTCTCTGCAGGTGTGTCTTGATTCTTCATCATCTCATCCACTCATTTCTGTAGCAACTGAGTTTCCTAAACAGCTGGAGAGGAACACAGTTTGAAGTCCGGTTGTCTGAACTGGATTTATCTTCTCAAATCTGCTCACTGTAGAAAGCAAGACTGACAATACAATAGCATTACTGGAGGCAGATTTCTTGGTCATCATTACACCAGAGACCAGGATAAGGTGTTTACAATGCACAGTAACATGTGTTTACATGCGTAAAACAGGATGCTTCAAAAACCAGACCATAGCCAGGATACTTCTGCTAATGTCAACTCACATCATTTATGGGTTTTACCTTCATGGTGTTTGCTATATGTAACTTTTTCAAAATCCTATGCAGACATTTCAGATTTCCACAATAGTCCACATGATATGGCACAAAATAAGTAAGCAATTAGCAATTTACTTACCAATTACCACCAGGTATATCCCTGCCCAAAAATCAATAGCAGGTGACAGTTTGGATATGTATTTATTATCCATGCTTGCCCAGTCAGTGGTTAAAACCAGACTCACAAATGACTTCCAGTAGTTAGAAAAACTCTGATCTGTTTACAAATGTATCGCTACTGAATTTAAATACTGGAAACCTGTTTCCTGTCTCCCCTGTGAGCACTCATATTCTTTCTGTGTGATGTTGTAGCATCTGACTCCTAATACACAGGCATAGAAACACACGCCCCCTCCATCCTGCGTACATACACACAGCCACAATGGCTCATCACACACACACCGACACTCAGATAACACAATGGGACTGGATCTATGAAAACCACAGGTAATTACACAATATGATGTCAGAGTGGATTCATCATGTCACTAGGCAGCAAAAAGATAGCTCTTTAGCTAAATGAGTGTTTTTTTATAACCTTAATTATGAAAAATGAGACCAGAGGTTAATTGTCTATTATTCTTTTGATTGAAGGTTGAATTGAAGATAAAATGGAATAGGATTAATATCTTACTGTGATTTATGTTGCAAAGTAGGCCACTCTATGTCTGTGAATACATACATACAATGAAGTACATACAATGTACTTCTCATGGATGAACAAAGGTATTTTTTGTTTTAGTTTTTTTGTTTTTGTTTTAATGCTCCCCTGTGCATTACATTGAATTTACAACTTATGAATTTAGTAGTAGGGGTATCACACAATGGTCCAGATATAAATTAAAGCTGCAAGCATCGATGGTCGGGCTCTCGCACATGTGTGCACGTCGAAATGTGCGACTGTCGAAATGTGCATGGATTGCCACGCCCACACAGTTTCCCCAAAATTCATCATTTTGATAACTTTTACTCAGGAAGTCTATGTGAACACACCTACCAAGTTTGAAGTCAATGAGGTAAAATCCCTAGGAGTTCGTTCAAACATGACCCCTTGTCAACCAGCCCAAAACACCGCCAAAAACGCACACCTAGGTGGCCCTGTAGAGCCATATGCGTACGTCCATGTGCAAGACCCCCAAAATGTGAAAATTTACACCCGACTTTGGGGGGGTAGGCAAATCATTGTGAGTTTTCGAGAGGTTATGGGCCGTCGAAAATGCGATTTACTTTTAAACGTCGTTCAGCGTTCGAAATCCAATAGGGCCTCGCCCCAGCGTGCCGTGCTCAGGCCCTAATGAACCCTTGACCCTGTTAAATCTATCCGGCAGCATGTCCTTACCTTGCACCTTCTCCATGTTATCTGAGTGATCTTTGCACCTCTGTATGTGTGAAAAGCGCTGCAAAGCATCGGATTACATGTATTGCCTCTGAGGAATAAATATGCTGTCAGTGGTTAAAAGGATAGCTGCTGTGACCATATACAAATATCATATTGTCCTGTATTGTCATATACTGCAGTTCTTCCTGTTGTATATCAGTCTATCCATGTGTAGCATGGTATGAAAAAAAGGAACACATTCTCACAGTCTTTGTTTAAGGAGCCATCAAAAGCATAGTGTTCAAGGCTCCATTTATAAACTGTATCAGAAATTCTAGCCAATCTGCACTGTCCGACCCATAAAAGTGTCTTTTAATCAATCACCTGAATCAATTTCAAAAATCAATTTCATGTATTATAGAAGCACAATTGTCAGGACTGAGCTGAATACAATTAATACAATCATTAACCACAACCCTTTAGACTGCTGCAAAGAGGACAAACAAATAATACACTTGTTTCTTAGTATAATGGCTCATTATCTGTACATTGTTCTTGTGTTTAATGTTGAAAGAACTGAAATACTAAATGAAGTATAGTTTTAATTTGATGGATAAAGGAAAAGGAAAAATAATGTGATGCATAATTGGATGAAGTGTGAAGCATGCCAAGCAAAAGTCAGTTGGTACTAAAAAGGGTTTGAGAAATGTTCATTTGGGTGTCATAACTGTTAGCTGTCAGAAGCAGGATCAATACCAAGAATGACAGACATGAAAAGAGTGCATACTGAAACATCTCCTTACTAAGTGTTGTTACCGTTAGATAATCTTTAGGGCTAACCATAGAGGCCAGATGATCTATAAATAGCTCCACACTGATCTCAATAATAGATGAAAAATGGATTATAATATAGTGTGCATCTTCTCTGTGCATGTCACTAGTCTGTTCTCGGTCAGTTCGATAGTCCAATCTACAAGAGTAGGAATTCCTGCAGTGACATCGCCATCTAGTGCTTGCGCATCACATTGGAACAAAGAAGCTATGCATGTTATTCAGAAATGAGAGTTGTTCATTTATTGTTTTTCATGAATTGGTTATTAAGTTGTTGTCATTGTTTTTCATGAATCGGTTATTAAGTTGTCATTGTTTTTCGTGAATTGGTTATTGAGTTTAAGTGGGATGATACGTGATATGTTTATACCCACTGATCACCTGACTCACCTTAGCTCTAAAGAAATGGAGGGATACAGTGGTGATATAAGCCAGTTACGTGTAAAACTTCCGTTGCTCAGTTGTTCATACACTAAAAATTGACATGTATCCCCATGCAACCAGCTCTGGATTTACTACTGTATAATCCCTCTCGGCTGCCAGAGCAGACGCAGGTAGCATCAGAAATTTCACTGAGCCAATACTTGGAAATGAATCTGTAAATGACCTCAAATAACTTTGGTGGCTTTGATGTAGTGGCTTGAATGATAGAGTTTTGTTTCTTGGCAGGGACACTGGACACTGGACACTGGCTACTTAACAGTTTCAATTTGGACCAACATATAAGGTAAGATTCTTGATCCATCTGTTTTATTTTAGAACAACTTAAAACCTCTATAGAACCATTAAAAAAAACAGCAAGGGGGACGACAGATAGAGCACTTCTCATGAATTATACATTAAAGACAGTGTTTCAGTTGTCACAGTGCCTTGGTATGTACAATGGTGGCCAATTGTCTCTGCTAAAAAATTCTAGATCAGCAGAGATCATGGTTTTTAAACAAAACCTCACTTCAATAATGCAGGTTCTTCAGGCCTTGACATAATGTATTCAAAACCTCTGTGTGGAAAGTACAAGTTGTCGGAATATTAAATCAAAAGAATTCTAAAGCAGGATCATTAATTATTCAGTGATCCGTCATCTCAAACAGAGACAGAAAGTTGGAGAAATCCATAGTGTGTGAGTGTGTGGATAAACAGCGAGGATATGCTGCTTATGTTTACACATTACAACCTACATGAGATCTAGTGTTATGTTAGACAATAACTTTCAATCAGACAATCAGCTTCTGTTTGTGAAAGTAGCGTTATAAGCTATTTTAGAAGTTTGTTTAAGAGCACATGAAGAAAAAATATAGCAAGGGAGAGAGCAGAGAATTGTAAGCCTTTATGATCTATAGGTTTCAGCCATGTTAGATCTTGTGCTACATTCAGCAGTGCAGAGTTTTGAGAAACTCTTTGTTGATGCAACTATTTTTGCTCCCATTATCAGTTAAACTGTTGATGTCCAAAAACTGTCCAAATGTCCAAAAACAAGGAAAAATGTTTGATTCTAGTTTCTCAGTCCCCCCCCCCCCCCAAACTCAAAAGATTTTCAATGTATTTCTTTATTTCTTTAGAAGACTAAGAAAACCAACACATTAAGTTTTGAGAAGCTGTTGTTATGTTACTTAAAAAAAATACTGTTTCAGCTCTAAACTCTAAACTACAGAGTAGGATGAAATATTGCAAATCAAAATGTCACCACTAGAGAGCAGGATTGCTCACATCATGTTCTAGTTACTCACATTAAATGAGTATCTACAATTTTACAGTATAGTACTGCTGACTTGTATAGATTATGAGTAAGTAGGTTATAGATTGAATGTTGGGCCAAAAACTCCAGTCGGCTCCTTTATTCAGACATATCAATCTAACATTGAGATAAATGTTGGAGCAAATTACATACGCATCTGTTGAAAAACATTTGCTGTTTATGATAATATGATTATTATGAACAGTGGTGAGACAACAGATGCCAGATTAAATATTATTGAAATATTCATAATTATAATCAATAGGTGAAGACAATTTCTGAAATGAAATGTTGAGCTTGTTTCACGTTAACCATTCTACAATCTCTTAAGTAAACCACAACAATACTATTTCCATTCCTATCGTGGCACCATAAAAAGTGCCCTGCTGAAATTTATTGGTGTCAGCATTCTGTGACCACTAATGCAGATAAAGTTTCAATGTTTATTTTTCACATAAATAATCCCGCTCATTCTGTTTAAAAAAAAAAAAAAAAAAAACCTGAATGCTCAGGAGAGGCATGATAAATTTAGTTTCCATGTGAGCGAGTAAAAACAACTTTGACAGCAGCGATGTTTTAACAGGGCAAGTGAATTTTGGCACCACCAAAGGCACTTTCCTGTATTTCTTTTTCAGAGGGCACATACAACTCAGCCTAATCAAGGCTGCTGCGCACAAAGGGGGTATTTGTTTAATCATTTTGGCACTGACAGAGGTATGCACAGACAACCTGGACTCACAGCCGCTACTTGTGTGGTGTCAGTGTACATGTGTTTATGCCTGTGAACATGTGTGTGTTCCTTCAGTTGTATGTCTGCTTCTAATGTATATGTATGCATCCAGCCACGACCATTTTTATTTTCTTGCTTTTTCATCTGAAAGAAATGCTGCATTTTGAAAAGCAGAAAAAAAAGATTGAAAGGTTTATATGATTGAAAAGATGGAAATTTTGGGAACTAACATGAGCACAGTGACAGTGCTAACATGCTGTTGTTGACCATTTTCAGCATCTTAGTTTGTTAGCTTGCTAACATTTGTTAATGGGCACCAATCTCTGTACAACTGAGGATGATGGGAATTGTATTAGTTTGGCAAGAATGTGTCATAAACATGGACAGACTGGACAGACCGTCATCAGAGATATTAGTTTTCATCCAGGCGTGGACATCAATCCATTCAGTATTTGTTAATCAAAACCACAAATATCAACCTTATTGTGGTGCTAAGGGAAAAGTCAGATCTGCAGAGATATTTCCATATGTCCTACCCACAAACAACCTTGTCATCTTTAGAGCCATGCCACTAGTGTGACTTTTTTTATGGGTCTAGATGTTTAGTATTTTACAGTTTAACTTTAAGCAGAGTAGCAACTTTATTGCCATTGTCCATGAAATCCTGGAAGCCATTGATCCCAGATCTTATTTCACACACTCTGGATGCCTGTTTGATCAAGTGATGGAACAGACAACGCTTTAGAGGTATAGTATCTGCCCTGCAGCCATTCATTTTAAAGCTGTTATTTATGTCACTTACAGCACGGTTGCCCACAAAGGTCTAACCATAACCTGTCAGACACAACTTGAAAAGTGCGGTGCCATAATGACCTGCAGCGTAAAATATCTACTCACTACCTGAGGTCCTGACAGCACACTGTCAGCGCACTGTCCACTTCTACTGTATGCCGCCAGCCTTTGAGCTAAAGAGAAACCATGTGAGGAACCTGATACCTGTTGACACAGTGTTTAAATGACAGTATTCCACAAACATGGAGGCAGCGGGCCTCCTCTTGGGACTTGTACGAGCCCGCAGCTCCTGTATACAGTTTAAATAGCTTGTAGATGATTAGAAGGATCAAATGGCCAAAGGATAAAACCACAAAGGGGTGCTCTGCTCCGTGTGAAAACATTAAGGTGCTCATTATGATTACTTACGACCTGTTGACTCACTAAAATTGCTATGAAATTGGCCATACTATTGAGGAATGCTGTGCCGAGACAGACAGTAATTGCATTTCCTGTTAGTCTCCAAGTTCCCCTCTCTCTCTTTTATATGTGCGTGAGCATGTGTGACTGAACACCTCTTTCAGCTGCGCTTGATCATAGAGTGGAGACTGAACCGGCTGTAACAGGGATAGTCAAAATAGATGAAGCGGTACTGCACTCATTACACTCCAGTCACATATTAAGTGAAAACCGTCAGAGAGTGTTTTTCATTGGGCTTTTATCACCATCATGAAAACAGCTTTGCCCAGACCTCACAAATTGACTTGACCCTATTAGGTTTAACTCGACTTTACAGGATTTTCTGATGCCATTGATTATCAGGGGAGCATTTACTTCAAAAATGTATGTTAGTGTATGTGCACGTCTGGTACATATAAAAAGCTCCTGCTGATGGGAAAGGCAACTCTCGAAAATGGTTGACTGCATCCAGGCCTCCTAATGGCACTGAGCTGGGAGAACAAGCTCACTCCTCCATGTCCTGTTTGATAAAACTGGGGGTTTGGATGTAAGCCATCACTAGGGGCTTGGCAGGATGCAGTGACTCGCTGAGGTTTGAAACCCCATTAAAAATTGTCACTTTATTTTAAGCAGCTGCCACACTTGTGAGTCCCACATCCTTCTGGAAAACCAATCAGAGCCCCAGAGCTGGCTGGGGATTGGCCAAACGGCATTCATACTGTGATTGTCTGAGTTGTTAAAGTTTGTTTCCCCTAGATGACTTTAGGGTAATGAAGGCTTTTAATTTTCTTGTCAGCTGAATTAAAGGCGTCTGTCCGGCGTGTTGTGTCTTGAGACGCTGGGAAGATTATTTATGAAACTTTCGCTGCATACCTGACTAACCCATGATGGTTGTGTGTGGGCCAACCCTTAATCCCAACTATAGTGAATTTGCTACAGCTAGACGCTTTATAGCACTGGCTGGCAATTCTCGAGGTTACCTTACTCTATAACCCTTCTTTTTCCGTTCGTAGCTGCACTTCCATCAGTGTTTCCTAGTCTGTTCACAATGTACATTTTTACTGGTAATTATTGTTTTATGACGTATCTGTTCTTTTAATACAGACAGAAAAGAAGAGAAAAGACGATGAAACACAACAAACAACACAGACTCCAAGCAGCACAGAGGCTTGTCATGTGAAAGAGGTCAGTGACATTAAGCTGAATTTATGTCAATGCAAGGGGCCAACAGGAATCCTACGGGAGTACCTACAACGTAGGTTTTGATTTTAGGTCAGTGTTCGCTTCACCTGCATTTGTACATGATCAGGCCATTTCAACACGAGCTGACCAATCTAAAAACAGTGACTATGGTCTCCATATGTTACCTACGTAGCTGCATTATCCCCTGACATGTAGTTACAATTTAGAGAAGCATGTAAATTACAGCTAACTGTGTTGTGGGTACAGCAGCTGCATAGGGTGCTCACAACCATAAATCAAGCTTAAGTGTGTTAAAGATGATCTGTCATGGCAACAAAATATCTTCAAGCACTGAGCCAATGGCAACTGAATTTACTCCTTTACTCTTCAAGATGTTTTGTCACAAGTCTGATATGATTGCCTCTTCAAGAGGCCTTATTATTATTGAAACTGATTAGTCTCTTAGGATAAGTCTTTCAAACTATTACGTAGTACCTCTAAACATCAGTTACAATGAAAGCACAAACATAGAGCTGTTTTGTCCTGTCTGCTGCTGCTGAAATCAACACTGGTGGAAGCGACGACACTGAAACAGAACAGAACAGTTGTGGGCTGTAAAAAGCAAAACAATGAGCAAAAGACTCGGCAAAGTCAGAACTGCAAAGTCGGGTTCATCACTTCTAATAAGTAATTTCCACCATTTGTGCTGCTGGGGTGATGGTTTATTGTCTCTATTGCTATCATATATGATGACATATCTATATTTGTCTTTTTTTGTCATGCTATTTCAACAATGATGAGTAATTTCATCCATTGTTACTAAATATTTAGTAGAGCAGTTTAAACAAAAAAAAAAGGTAGTACGTTTTACAAAATGAGATAGCTACTGTACAGCAATGACTGTCTGAGCTCCGTTTTTGTATTTCTGTCTCTGTCTGGTTCTCTTGTACAGTCATACACATACATACACAAAGTCACACAAACACACACATGCTCATGTATGTGGAACGGTTTTGTCTCGCTTGCTGGACATCAAGCTGGCAATTTAGTCCTTATAGCATGCAGATGGTTGGTGTCACTCCAAGGTAAACCTCAGCTCTGCCAGACAGAGTGCGCACTACCTGCCAGCAGCCTCTGCTCTATCATGGTCTAGTAGCGTCCACCAACCCTATGCCTCGTAGTGGGCGTCTGCCTAGCAAATCCGTACACACAGACTAGTTCCTGTTGTGACGCTGTCCTCAAACGGCTAGAGATGAGTATAAACAAGCCCAGAAACCCAGCTGTTTATTGTTACAGGTATATGCAGTCAAGGCCTAGCAACAGGGGTGAAAACGTGCGTGTTTATTTTATATCCAGTTCTGAAGTGTGCCTGGAGACACACGGAACAGGATGAATAACACATTTAGGAGGAAAGAAAAGACAAAAAGCAAAATAATCAACACTGGAGCAGAAAGATGGTGGGGGTGTGGGGAGGAATTTTGGCAGTATTTTGCAACAGCAGCACAAAATTGCAAGACCAAAAAGTTAGTAGAGATGTCGTCTCAGTGCTAATAAAAAAATATTTTAAAACTGGGAGAAATGGGGGGAAAGAAAGGCGAAACGGTTTTGTTTTTGTCTATGAAAGTTAAAATGTTTGGCTAGGCTGAGTGCCAGCGTGGAGGACGGCCTGCTATAGTTCCCCTGTTCTGGTGGGCCGTGAAACAGAGGTCAGCTAAGTCTGCTGAAATCAAATCCAGTGTCTCCCACCCGCAACAACAATGTGGCAGAATGGCCCAAGGGTAATGACATGATTATGTTGTTGTGTTCTGGGCTAAATCTAACAAGAAGTTCGAGCCCTGCCCTTGCTGTCTCTCTGGATTACACAGACATGTAAGGCCTGTCTAAGCAAAAGCCAGGTGCCTTATCCTATCGCCTTGTGTGGCACAGAAACAGCTGAATTAGCAGAACCTTGGCAAGTCTTGGCAGTCTGGTGCACTAAATGAAATCTCCTATCCTCTTTCATGTTTGAAACCTGTTCGACATCTCTGTCAAACAATCCAACAGTATTCAGACCTGATGACAAAAGCAGATATATTGTGATGGCAAAATACCTTTTAAGTGATATTGTTCCTGCATAATGCTAATGCAACAACTCCTGACACTCAAGTAAGATTAAGTAAAACAAAATTCTTTTTAGACTTGATAACACATCTGTTCAGTGCAACATGAAATTTAAGTCCAGACTAGAAGGTCGCTTGGTTGCAAACAGGAGATATACGGTAATGGGGCCTACACACTATGGTGGATATAAAAACTGTCTGAAATGTTACACTGTTACAAGACCTTGCTTAATCAGAATGAGCCATGGTTTTCAGATGGTATTTAGATATGTAATGCTAACAAATGAGGCTTTGCTATTATAGTAACAGGCTCTTAATGTTATTTCAGCAGCCAAGTCTGTCTCTTTCTAGTGGTTAGTAGAGCTTAGACAGTTTCCTCAGGCATGGACGAGGCATGTTTGGGTATGCACATTCTCTGCTTAGCGTATAATTGTGATATTATTGCCATGAAATATTGGTATGCAAAGTCCATGAATTCAGCATTTGACATGGCAGAAGGTTGCATCTTCAATGCATTGTAGAACTTACACTATGTTGCATTTGAAGTTAGCCTCACGTCCGGATCTTCTTAAAAGCTGCAGACACCACTTGACCGCAGTATTCAGTTGGTCAAACATATTAAGGTAATTGCCAATGACTACTATCAGTGATCAGATAAAGACTATCTCAAACCACATATGATGTAAACTCCAAATGCTGGGCTTGGAACCATTTTGGTAGATTTAATCTACACTCAGCGGTTTAGTCTCTATTTGTTCTTTTTTTTCCACTTTTTCCTCCACCTCACACACCTCTCAACTTTACATCAAGGAATGCATTTTTTCAGTCACGCCCCTGCGCTCCTGACAGGTAGCGACGGCATGAGAGGACAGTTTGTCCTGCAGAGCTATGCAGTCTGCAGGGGCCCGTGTTTGGCTTGGATGCCAATGAATAACATTGTATGGAGAGAGGAAATTAAAAATGCAGGGTTGTAATTTACTGGAGAGTGGAACTGATTTAAAAGCTTTTTTTTTTTTTTTTTGCTTCTCGCCGCTTTGCTTGAAGTTTTCCAAATATGCCACAGCTGAGTGTGAACTGAGCTTCGTTGTACTGGCAATAACAAGCCAGGCGAAGCTGCCAGCTCTCTCTACCGTACCCCCTCTTCCCATTACTTTTTGGCAAAGACAGGACAATGCTAAGGTAAGCCTTCCAAATCCAAATGCTGGACATGCCTAACTGATTTCACATCTCAAGTGAAAATGCAACTTTATGCTATCATGAGAAATGCAAATGTATTTCCCCCCTGTAGTTTGACTATGTGTGTGCCAGCTTGTCAGAGCGATGACTGATAGCATGAGCAACATTTTTTCAATTATTGGTCTCACAGTGAGCATGTGTTGCCTGCTTGTGGTCGCTGTGGGTGGTTCCCTGTTGTGACACAGGTAACAGCAGATTAATAGTGTAATGAATCTAACTTTACAAGGCAATCAAGCTTCCATGAAATTGGAACACCTGCCTTTCGCCTCTCTATTTTAGTGTGCCACTGAATCATAACAATAAAAACTGTAGTGTTTTATGTTTCTTCTCCGTTATCTCTCACTGTGTGTTGAGAGCAATCCTAACATTGACTAATGACAATGACAGAATGAGTGATTAGGACAGAGTACCTCACCCTGGCTAGCTGCTGAGTTAAAGGAAACTGCACTTGGATTTTTTTTACGGCTTTCTCCCTTTATAAACCTCAAATTTGCTGCTGGGTAACTCAACCACTTCCTCTCTTCCTGTGAGATCAGGCAGTCAAGCAGGGTGAAGCCAAGCAGTGCAGGGGCTGCTGTGGCTTGCAAACAGCTGGCACGGTACTCACTATACCTTTGGCACCTGTGGGTGGGCGTCAACACTGTTGGCTAAACAAACAAGGCCATCATCCAGCTCTTACCGCAGTCATCAACGGGGGAATGGAATCAGAGCGCCACCTACAGCTAAGGAGGCCCAGAAGCAAGACAGTTATGTTGGCTTTTCCTTAAGTTGTGATGTCAGGGCTTAACTACAGCCTGCTGATATAAAAAAAATGTATTGTTACTCTTCATTTTATAGTTATTGTATTGTTTTGGTAGCTCTCAAATGTGACAGATATTTTCATTTGTTTTAATCCTGCTGCTCTCCTGCAGATGGCGATGTTGTCCTGATCTGAGATTATGACATGGCAAAGCCCAAGCAACTATGTGTGAGGCCTTTTTCCTAATTGGTGACTTTTAACAAGCCTATGCAAATGTCTCTCCCTGTCTCCAACTCCCATTCCCTCTTGGCTTCAAGCCTGATATCAAAGACTTTGTCACATGATGTTATAAAATAAAATACAGCTCAGGGAGGGACGTGACGGGTGGGGGTGGGGATTTTTTGGGCTGAGGTGTGGCCAACTTTCAGAGCTCATATGCCCACGCGAGCGTCTGTAGAACGTCAACTTCCAGGACAGAGAGGTAAACTAGATGGATGAAGTGGCAACTGATCTGTTTGCCTAAAACAAACACAAACTGGAAATTTGCCTCCGTGATGGTCACATGGAAGACGTTAAGGCTGCAGGGGCGCACACCATTACCACCAGCGGAATTTTCCTAAAACAAGAAAAGAAAGCCGAGGGCCAGATAGACAGAAATAAAACGAGCGAGGAGAGAAGGGGACCCTCCAGAGAGGAGTGAAACTTTCCACAGGTTCACCGTGTTTATGTGGGGCTGGCAGGGCCTAAACTGAGAGAAGGATGCTGGGGAAGTTAGACTTGTTGCTGACCAAGCTTCTCTTTCTCTGATCTCACAGGCCGTCCTAATTGCCTATCTTTCCATCTCTTTCCTTTCTCAATGTCTCCTTTTCTTCATCCCTTCTTTGCCTCCTCCTTTCCCTCTGTTCTCTCACCCTAAATGTGCTGATGTGTGTCCAGGAAAAGAAGGCATTAACAGGCCTAGAGGGCAGGCCTGGGAACCAGCCAGATTTCCCACTTTACTACCCCCCCACCCACCACCACCAGCTCTCCACTACCTCCCCCATGATGACACAGCTTTTTCTTTTCCTTGATGGGAGCCCAGAACAATAGTGGAGGAAGCTGAATCACAGACATTTTTGCTAGAATAATAGATCTCAGACAAAAAGTTTGGAAACAAGCACATTTCATGGTGGTTAAAATAGATCAGTATGCACAAATAAATATTACAGAAAATGTGTTTCCTTATCAGGAGAATGTGGCTATATAATAATTCATGTTTATTATATATTAAATTCACATGGAGAGATCTCGTTAAAGATAGGCAAACTCCTCCAAAGCTTTCATACAATGGCCACAGTGTAGCCTGTGTCACCATCGCCTCATCTCCATCAGCACACAGACGTTTACTCTTCAGCTCTCAGCCCTACCTCAGCCTCCAGCATGACAGGCACACTTGGAACTTTTGTATATGATAAACTATGTGATAGGTGACCCCCACAAACCTCTACTCCACCTTTTCCTCTTTCCCTTGCCTCTTCACATCCACCTTTTTTCTTTCCTCCTCTCAGATTACCCCTCTGCCCCTTCATGTGTCCCCCGGGCCTCAGCCCCAGCTGCTGGCTCTCTGCCCACAGCCGAGGATGTGAGTGCCCAGCGACGCTGTGTGATCCCCGGGGATGGGGAGCCAGCGAAACAGGGGGGCTGCTGATGTTGGTCAGAGCCTGAATGAGCTGAGCGGCCACAGGAGAAACCACAGCGTGCGTTTGTGTGTCATAGCATGTGCTTCAGTGTGAACCCCCCCTGTCCCAGGGGTCAACATACTCTGTCCTGCAGATCCAATCATCGCTAATACATGAACGCAATCGGATTGTGCGTTTGTGTCTGTTCAACAGCTCAAGCACAAGACAGGGCAGTACTGGTTCACTGCTGTTGAAAGCATTATGTGTCCAGCCACTCTGAAGAGTGGGCCATTAGTTAGATGTAGCTGTCATAAAGAGATTCCCTTGTCTAATAATGAGGTTTGTTAAGTTAGGCCAAACAGGGCCACTGCTGCACGCTGCGGTAAAACTTGACCACTAAGCTGAACACTAGAGAGGCAAGTGTGAATGAAAAAGTTAAAAAACAGTCTTTATTTTGTAAAGCATTGTGCAATTGAGACTCATCAATTTGAGCCCACAGAGCATTTGAATCCAATGGAATATTTGACTAAAACAACATTAACAACATTAAAATACATAGATAATCCAAAATATAAAAATCGATTTGGAAAGAATTTCCTTTGTTTTGTTTTTTTATGTGTCTGCATTGTTTTAATTCATTTATGCAAAAGTAAATGAAAGTGATCAGATTTTCAGATTTTTGTATGTTTTTTTAAATAAAGTTGGTAGTTTGTAATTTCTTTTTAAATCAAGACATTATTAAAATACTCATGTAGGAGGTGGGAGAGTATTGTAAAACACACAACATGGTCATGGCTTGTCTACTCATACCTTTGGAGATAATCAAATACCATATCACCCTTTGCTGCAGTAGTTGGCCCATAGTTGTAGTCTTTCATGACTGAAATATAGTAATACACAACAGGTTTCTGAGTCCACACAACCTTCCATAACAACTTGTACATGTTTGCTGTGCTTTCTCCAGCTGTGGGAGGTGACAATGAGAGGAAAGTTGGGGATATCAGCATTCAGTTTATATTTAACTGGCGCGTCAGTGTTTGTGGTTGATGCTGGTTTGATGCAAAAAATGTGTTTTGAGGTTTGTAAATGAGTGACTGATATGGAAGCGATTTGCCTCCGTATGATGTGACATGGAGAAAACTACTGTGCTCTGTTAAGTTTGCAGAAAGTATATTACAGGTGAAAAACCTATAGCATCACCTAAAGCATTATATATTTAAGCTGTGATTTAAATGGTGCAGCAAAGGTTTTGAAAGTTGTCAGTCATGATGGTTTAACCACTAAAGAGGTAAACACAGTCGCTCTTTTCTCCTGTCTGAACACCCTTGATCTTTGGTTGGAAGTGAAGGGGTAGCAGAGGTGGTTTGACCTGTCATTGTATTAGTCCTGACAGGTCTTAACTGGATTAGAACCCCCTCAGCCTGCCCTGAAAAAACAACAGAGAGAAAGTGAGAGAAATCGGGACACAGCTTGTCATAACACATGGCTGTGAAGTGGACTGGATTAAAGTCTGACACACACAAGGCCTGTTAGAAGTTTGCATGTGCATGTAGAGCATGTATGTGAGTGTATGTGTATACATATGTTGCTCCAGAATGTGGTGAACAGTGCCTCTCGCCCCTTTTCACACACTTATATGCTGTTTGTTTTTACAATTGCATTGTGGGACACCATTGCTTTGCTGCCCCTGCTCCCAACTGTCAAACAAGATTATTGGGGTTGCCCGCTTCTCTCCTCCAGTACTGAAAACGGCTAAACCTAAAGCTTCCACAGTGACTCGTTAACGCACAAAGAGATGCACACTCGCACGCACAGTCTGACTAAATTTTGACCCAGCTCCACAGCAGTAATAGAGACATGAAGCCATAACAAATGAAAGTCTCTTAAAACAAAGGATCCACTATTTTGAGTACAAACATATCCAAGAAAGACTGTTTCCTTTATTCAGTGATCGAAACAAAGACTCTTTAAAAATTGCTCTTTATGGTTTTGAGTTGCATGGAGAAATTGGATTGGGGTTCAAAGTCGACTCATTGAAGGTCTTCCCAGCACAACAAGAACCATGAAGCTTGAGAAATAGCATATGGTCTGAGAGAAAAAAAACATATTAAGTGTTTGACTGGTTACTGGACTAGAAATCTGTGAAAGTAGAAGAGGTATATTAGTATTGGAGAGGTGTATAATCTCAGCAGGTACCTCACATTTACAGATTAAAGCCTCCTAAATACCTCTCAAGTGTAGGACTTGACATACAGTATGTTGATTTATCTCTGCTGATCTGGAAAGTGCATCATGTCCATGCAGCTATCCCCCCATAAAAGTCCCTGGGTCATAATTCAGAGGAATGAATGGTCAAATCTATATACAAACCTTCTTCCCCTGTCTAGGCCATCCTCCACCGTTACCCCATACAGAGTGCGCACTTTCTGGCTTTTAAGTGTGTTGTATCGCTGCTTTTTAAAACTGCATTGCTGTGTAATTCAGATTTATTTTAAACCCTGCCGTGGCAGGTTTGAAAGATTTTGCTGAAAAACATCTCACCGTGGAGAGTTGACATGTCACATATTACCCCCAGTCAGCCATAAATGATGTCACATCCTATTAGCCCTCCCTGGAAGTAGATCCTTTTCCTGTGTGTGTGTGTGTGTGTTTGTGTGTGTGTCTGTGTGTGTGTTGGCTAGCTGTGGTGCTAAGTCAGAGTCCAGACACCTGGAGAGGAGAGAGCGAAAAAGAGAGTTAAGGGAATAGTTTCTTCAGCACAGCGAGAGGGGGGGCAATAAAGGAGGATAAAGGATGAGAAGTCTGCTAGAAGTTGTAGCCGTAAATCAGCCTGTCTCCAGTATGAGAATCGCAGAGGATCCACGTGCATGATTTATGAAGTCTTTATAACCAAGGGAGGTGGCATTACGCACAGCAAAGAGTTACAAATGGAGAGGCATTAACCTCTACCTGAGGCTGTCAGATTGATACAGTTCCCCCCCTTTGCTTAGAGAAATACTACCATCTGAAGCTGAGCAATGAGCTCAAGGAGTTATAATCCTCCATAAAGGTTGGATATTCTGCATGGTCGATGGTGGAAAAAGTGCTCCATGTAGCTCTCTGTCATCACTTGGTTGGTCAAGGTGAGCCTTTTCTTTCTTCTCTTTGAAAGGGGCTGTTGGACAGGTTACTTGACTCTTTTAAGTCAGCTTCCTCAGCATATTTTACACTGCAGCAAGAAGGAGTCCTCATGAAAATGAAAAATCTCAAGAGCAGAAACGGCCTGTGTGTTCTTAATGATGAAATGAGGCGACGGAGTAACACCAACAAAAGTGAAAGTGATAAATTCGACAGCTATGCTGTGAAAACACATCAAACCGAAAATCCCTTTTCCAAACATTCCAGGCTCGTTTGAGCACCTTCGCATTTATTTGTTTTTTAATTCGTTCTCATGCATTTTAATAGATCCATTACCTATAAATATCCGAACATACACAGGAACGTATCCTTAACGGGGACCAAGAATAACAAGCCCAGGAAGGCTCAGATAGAGGGGGCTGTGTGTTCATTATGATATGCAGCCTTCAATTGCCACATTAATTAAGCAGCTCGAGGCAGCAGTGGCAGGATGACGGACAGGCCCAGTCACTGGAGGCACGTCTGATACTCTGCCAAGTCCGAGCCCCGCTGTCCGGCTGCTGATTAATGGACAGAGCCAGAAGTCGGAAAAGTATCCAGGAGTCATATTTTTAGTGGGTGGTAGTGCTGTGCACATGTGCAGGGGCTTAAGCCGGCCCCCGTGGGACGCCATTCATCTCTCATCACTGCCATGTTGATAACATCCTCCTCTATACGATACACACATCCCATCCAGCACACACACACACTTGCACTCAGAGGAACCTGGTGGTGGTGGTCAGCTTCCTACAAGTGGAGTCACATAAATACACAGCCGGTGTTTAGATGACACTAGGTCTCTGGTATACTCTTTTTGTAATCCTTTTGTGAGTTTGTGATTTGCGGATGTTTAACAGGAAGCTATTGAGGAGTGTATAAAGGCCGGTTTCCTTCCTGCTCAGACATTAGTGTAATTTGGACGCATTTTTACAGCTCCCTCTGTTTGGTCTGTTTTTCTCACTATTCCTTAAACCTCACTTCTATCCATTTCAATCTATACTTTTACAAAGTAAAAAAAAAGGGGGCCATTTTCATGCCAGCTGTCCCTTGATGTATTCTGGTCGTCAGCAGCACATGTGTGAATAATGCTTTTTCTGTACTCATTTGAATATCAGAATGGCTGATTATGACGGTGGCATGCGTGAGCACAACCCTTCAGGGGCAGAGAGCGAAAAGAAAGGACCGAAAGATGAAAGGAGGCTGGAGTTAATAGCTATGGGTCTGGCATTGCATATCACACAGTCAAAACACCCAGGGGTCTGAAAGGATTCAGCATCGGTAAACACTGTTATTAAGATGCTTACAATATTCAGTAGTTTCATCATTTTCAGGTTGGGGGGAAAATCATTGAATAATTGGCCATTGGGTCAAAACTGCTCTTTCTTTATGTAGATTTGAGTTTTAGATGTGGATTTTAGTTCAGTTTGAAAATGCATGATGTTTGTGTTTCTAAAATAGACTGTCACCCCCACACCCCCGTTTCATGTCCGACAATGTTGAATGTACTGTACATCCATGAGGAGCCCATAAGTCACACTCATGCATAGACAGATATTCATATTCTTTGACATGCAACAAAGGTCCTCAGCAGGAATAGAAGCCCATACTGGCGGTTATGTGGTATGCACTCTAAGCATTTGGCTAATAGCATCCCTCCAGATATTCATCCTTACTATTTTGTAGCTGTGCAGTGCTATTAAGATGAACAGCAGGCAAAGTTGAAAACTGACCCAGGGCGCCACACCTCAGGGTTTCCAAAGGCCAAAGTTTCACTGTGTGACCAGAACTTTGTTTAATTTGATTTGGAAGTTTGCTAATATATGTTACTAATGTATTATATATCCCAAGAGCCTCCAACTTTTAACTATAAATGAAAAGTAACTAAATTTCTAATTGTCTGAATCCTCCATGTTTTAAGTGATTGACCTATGTCACTGCTATAATGAGTTATCAAGGCAAGACACAAAAAAGCAAAAGTGAATTACGTGTTACACAGCACTACATTTATCATACTAGGTCAACACTCTGGAGTCATCTGATCTCAACATATAGAGAAAACAGAATGGTAATGTTGTGGTGATTGAAACACGCTGCATTTTTCATCAGTGTCAGATACCGGCAAGTGACAGGAGGCTGGAAACTGGCAGGAGCGCTTGGCTCCATATCTGCACAGTAATGACCAGATGAAATGTATTCATGTATGCTGATCTGCTGCTGGTTCTGCTCACAATGTGTTGCTAAACCAGATGCTATTTGCTTGAGTTCAACTCCCCTTCTCCACCTCTAAAAAGTGTTGTTTTAGTGCTGATGAACATTGTAAATGTGTCAGTTGTTAGTTGGAGAATTATTTCTTCTGATAAATTGATTAATGTAACCTAAATAAAGTCAAGTTAATGAAGATGTACACTAACCGCTCACATACATACCATACAGGGCATGCTGTATGAAGGTGGTGTTGCAATCTCAACATTGCATTTAGAAAAATGATAAATGCTCTAATTTCTGCGTTACACAAACATGAAGCGGAATTATAATAAAACAATTTTTGCCCAACCCAATTTAAATAAATCATTTTGAAGTGATATCAGAATAAAGCCAAAGATGTAATTGAACCCAGCTTTCGTATTGACAAATGGAAAAAAAGGATGCTGACTTTATTTCATTTGCCACTGGGATGGTGCCTCTTTAAGAATGAAAACCGCAAATTGCTCTCAACAATTCCTATACCTCTGGAGTTGACCACTTTAAAATTGGCCCGTTCGGAGATTATAAATATGGCTATTTGATGGCTCTGTTATTATGCCTGAGAGGGGGGAGGAGAGGGAGGGCTTGTGGCTGTAAGGCCGGATGGTTTCTCTTGATGTGGGCGAGAGCTTTGAGCTTCCACACCACACGCTTCTGTGCTCTGCAACAGGAAAAACACAGGAGATCACTTCCAAATGAAAATGCACGCGCACATACACACTCCATATGCAGCCGATAGAGTGAAGTGATAAACAAAATAAACAGCTCGTCCCTCCACCGCACAACACCCCACGTGTTAGGTCGATGACAACGCCGGGTCCTGTTCCTATAAACAGTAGCTCCATAAATTATGTGATGCGTTTGCATGGTGGTATTTTAATAGGTATTCCTCTTTCCATATGTGCACACCTAATCCTATTGCCTGAATGTTTAATGTGGGTTTTTATTGAACCCTTGAACCAGGGTAAAGACACATTTTCATTCCTGCCTTTCTTAAAGGACAGTAAAGTTTTGCATCTTTATCCATGGTTTGTTTTAAAATGAGTCACTCTTTATATCTGACTAGAAAGGACCTATGTTGGTTGTTTACCATCTTTTTCCCTCTCTATTTGTGTGTACAGTATACACGTGCATGCGTGGGTATGGGAGTTACATTAGGCCACAACAGCAAAGGTCGGCAGGAGCCTTGTATGCATCATAAGTCTTTATTGTCTCTGGTGAGCAGCATTTCCAGTAAACAGGGCCGTTATAGAGGCCAAGTTCCCCATTTGTGTTTGTGCGCTATGAGGTCAAGAGTGGAGTCATGGAGTCAAATGGTGAACAGCAACAAAAAGTAAATCCCACAGCAGGGATGCTTAACAATTTCGTTTTAACAAGATCCTTGGGTTGTTTTCTCTCTCCCCCTTTTCCCTCTCTATTCCCTTTGCATCTGGCCATCTCGCAAGCACACACACATTTCTCCCTCTCTTCCCCTTGCTGTGGGTAGCTGCTGCTAGGCTGACTCAGCCCTCTGCACTATTCTTGGGTCCTGACGAACAGTGTTGATGTAGCCTGTCTGATGGCCACACGCCATAAACCAGTCTTTGTTCCCCCTGCCACTTCTGCTGAGCCGTTCGCCCTCGTCTCTCCTCCCAAAACTGCTACTTGACCGACGGACCAATTGATGAAGCATAAGCAAACCACTTTAGATCAACAAAAGGAGTTTATCTTTCAGTAAGTGAGTGGGCCACTGTAGTGAAATGTGATACGACAACTACTGCAGAGTCCTAACATAAAAATAAAAATGACCGCAAGTATCTCAATGTATTCCCGTGGCCCTTGGGGTCAAGACGGTGTGTGAAGATGTTCTTTTTTAGAAGCCTGGGGGTGATATAAATCATTAATCAGTTTATTAGCGTGGACACTTGAGAAAAAAGTGCTTTAGTGCAGTAATTCCAGAGGCAGCAGTAGAGGTCATTACCTAAGGGAGGGGCCCAAGTTGTCAAAGAGGAAATAGGATGGTTTGATTGTTCGGGATCACTCTGTAATGAAGTTTATTATCAGACAGACAAGCGTTTGACAGCTCTCATAACCGCAGTCTTAACAGTTAAATGAAGGACTATTCATTGAGGAGCTCTTACCCCTCTCACTTTCTCTGTCTCTTTCTCACAGGGGCCAATTTGCCTCATTCCTCGAATCCAGTCAAATAAATACGGTAATAAACAGAGGGCAGAAGGAATGGTTCGGCAGTTTGCAAACTGCCTGTCTACCCTGTCGTCCATTAAGATGTGAGATAAATTCAAAGCATGTCTGATATTAGCGTGTGGCGGCAGGGCTCAAACTCAAACCATCTGTCTGCGTGTAATCACGCAACGCAGTGAGGGAGGGAAGGGTGAAAGGTATAACCGTTGTCGCGGAAGGCACACGCTGCTTATTATGGGCGTTGAGAGAAAAAAAAGAGACTGCGGCGTCCCCGAAAATAGCGTAACAGTCATCATATTATCGCATCTGAGAGGAAATTCACGTTTCTCCTGCTCTTGAAGGGACAAAGGGACCTTTAAACATTCCCGTCCCAGCGTGGTGCAGACGCAAAGAAAGATCTTGGAGTTGCAAAGAATGATTAATAGGATGCCTGGGGACAATGAATAGACCGGATAGATAAAGAATGTGAGAGCAACAGAAAAGGAGTGACAGAGATACGCTGACAGAAACGTGTTGATCTGACAGCAGAGAGATCAGAAGGTGTGTATCTGGTCTCTCTCTTTGACCCACATATCTGGATACTGGAAAAGAGAGAGCACACACACACAGATCTGGCTACCATCCCTCATCAGTCATCTCTGCAAGCAGACTCCACTTTTTGATAGTTGACATGGCTGCCATCAGCTGGATATGGAAAAAGCAAAAGAGGCTGAGGAGTTTGAAATCTTACGCTCCATCGAAAGTATAACCAACTTCAGCAGATTGTGTGGAATGTTTGAAGAGGAATGCAATCCTTAAAATAAGAGCCACAGACTACTTTTATCAGTTATATAAGGCTTAACAGATGCCAACCACTAATCTAATGATGAATATCAAGTGCAGACTTTGTCAAAAGCTTTTATATTGAAGGTGTTGTGATTTTAGTAAATCTCTAGATCATTTTACCTCCTGAAATTGAAGGAGCTCGGGTAGCTGGTCATAATAAATTATGTCACATAAATCAATCCGCTGAAAAGAAAGGAAAAAAAGAGACCTGTGGAAGAAAATCTCCATTCATGATGGGAAGAATGAATGCATTGTCTAAGCAGCACTGTACTTCACTGTACGGCGTTCCGCGTTAAAGAGACAAATCACCCCAGGCCTTCATGAGTGAAGCATAGTGGGAGGCCAAGATGAATACAGTACATTTCCCCTCTCTGTTTCCCTCTCAGCTAAAACATAGCAATTAAAAAGTCCCCATAGAAGCGGAGCCTGAAGGAGCCAGCAGCTCAGTGAGAGACACAGACCACGGCCTCTGCTCTAATTGAAACAGGGCCTAAAGTCTAACGGCAATACCCACATTTATTTATTTTCAGCCATTTAACATGTCTGAGATCTTTGTCTCGGAGAGCTAATTGCTCCTTCCGACAGGAAGACAGTGAGTCAATGGGTAGTTTATGTACAAAGAGATTTTAATCTGATCCCCCCTCCTTGTTTTCAGCCTCATGGAATCAGCAGAAAATATGGAAAGTATGAGAGTCTTTTCTCAGTGTTATAACAATACAGGATAATCCCCGGCTGTTTTACTAAGGTTGGTAAATATTTAAACTGTTTGCCGGGGTGTAAACTTTTGGTTATTGCTCTAGCAGTAGAGCAGAGTTTGTTTTGTTGTTGCTTGCATCTCTCCAGTCCATTACATCATGAGATCATTTGTTTGAAAGTTTGATTAGGGGTCTCAGAAAATCCACAAAAATGCACAAAATTGTCTGTCTCTTTTGGCCTGGCACATGCTGAATAAAGGCAGAAAAAAAAGAGAGCAATGGGTGAAAGGAATGTAATCATGGTGTGTTCATGGATGTCAGTGCACTGAAAGATCTTTTTAAAAATCCCATCCGATGAGTCTCCCAGACCACTCCAGTAAAGTAGAAAATGGGAAATGTTATACTTTCTCTCTCATCGACCACACACTCGCTCGACTAGCTAAGTAACAGAGGAGCAGAGGCCACTTTTGGAGTAACCAGAGCTTTTGATTTCTTTGCCCCCCTCCCTTCAGATTTTTTCATACCGTCTACATTGCAAGACCCCTTGTGTGTATTTTAAGAATGTCTGCACACAATTTTACATGTGTGCGATTTTTTAATTTTTTGGGTTTTCTTTTTTTTTTTGCTGCATAGTCTTTGTTTCTTCTCGCTGGATTAGATGAACGTCAGGTGAGTGCAGAGGAAGGAACCAAAGACATGGTCACTGGCTCTCGTCTGAGCACATCTGCCTGCCAGCTGTGCATATGTTTACACCTGACCCCAGCCAAGTCACCGTCTGGGTCGAGCCCCCCCCTTGCAAAAAAAAAAAAAAAAGGTTTTCCTTCCTACTGTCGAGGAAAGTCTTCAGTCCCGGCTCTGCATGCAGCAGTGCTCTGTGTCTCACCTCAGTCATGCACACGCCACCAAATAGGCACGGGCCAAGCTACCGCAAACTCTGAAAATTGGTTAGATTCAAAGGTGATTAAAGTAATCAAAGCAAAACTGAGGTTATTGAAAAAAAGGGGATCAGATAAAATTTGTGGCAGAGAGCTAAGCCAGCGAGTGGTGGAAAAAACTGTGATGGGTTGGGAGGGATTTCAGAGAGAGAAAAGGCCGATTCATGGTGGTCATATGTGTCATGGCTCACATATGACTGATACTGCAATTACTGCTTTTTCCCCCATAAACACAAGCATTGCATCATGTGCTTCTGCTTTAGCAAACAATACAAAAATATACCATCACATTCACAGAGACATTTCTGTCCTTTCTTTATCCAAATGAAGCTGTTTTGAGAAGACAAGTGTTTACACTTGCACGGACAAGGGGAAGTCTCGGTTTGACTGATTACTAAACAATGCTAATCGCCATGATAAAAATGGAGCATTAAAATCAGCGTTCGATAAACACGAGCCAGGGAGTCACCAGAAGATAGCCTTTGATACAAAGGGGTTTTTCCCTCATCTTCATCTTTGCTGTTCTGTAGGTGGCCAACCACTGGGCTGAGTTTGGAGTGTAGTGAGACTTTGGTTTAGAGAACGACTTGGGGTTTTAGCTGTCATTTTGTGGAAACAAACAAATCTTGAAAATCAAAGTCACTGTTTGGACCGAGTCAAAGTACCATTCCGTCTTGTCTACCAGCCATGGGTTGTTTCATTAAAGGAATTTGTATTGTATTCTACGTCCTCTTTAGGTTCTTCTGTTTACAGATCATTATGTTGCAGCTATTGTTTGCCTTAGACTTTCTTTTATTTTTTTAAAAGACCCTGTGAATTTGTGGCTTATATTATTTGACAGAAAACTCGACAGAAACTGTGTACAAATTAGAAACAGTGCTTTAATTTTGTCCATTGAAAGACCTCTTCCTTTAAAGTTATGCAAATGAATGCCTGTTTCCATCGAAACATTATATGATTATTAGGAGTTGAATCGGCAAGATAAACAGCTCGTGGCGCTAATCCTCCAGTCAGGTGCTATTAAACCATTGCAAGAAAAGTGGGTGCAACAAGAAGATGTAATTAAATAAGCGCCAAACCACAAATAGTGAAAAACAAAAGTTATGGTGAGAAACATGGTCTTTATGTTTGTTTCATGTATTAATTTGTGGAACATTACAATCACCTCCTCACGCCAAACATATCTAATGTTTCTCCTGCCTCTATTTTTTCATATCTTCATTGGAGTGGAAGCTCCAGTGGATGTTTAGGTCACTTTCTCATTGTATCTCATGATTTGTTCGCTGTCTGTTTCTATTGCACCTTAGTTGCGTTTTGCTTTAATCGATACACCAACTATTCCATCTCAGCCCAGCGTAAAAACTGCTGTTTTCTGTTTACTCTGCTAACGCAATATTAGAGCTATATCAATCAAACACTAACGCAAACCTGCTGCTTCTTCCATAGAAACATTCAACTGTTGAAACGTTGTGTAGCATTTATTGTGAAGCACTAACATGAAACATCTAATAGATGGAAAATGTTTTTATTTTTTCATTAGCAGAGCATTTTTAGCTTTTGCAAGAAATGATGGAACAAAAAAGGAGAAGCAACAGTGAGCAGTTAGATAACGAGAGAAATTTAATTCTGATGTTAAAATAGAAATAAAAACAGTAAATACTCAAAATACACAAAATAACTTATAATATAATTGCACTATCTTCCCATGATAATATGATGATATGATAAAATTAAACCAAATGAATTAGTTGGGCACCAACCGTTGATGTTTTTTCTACTCCTGTTGAATCTCATGTATATACACTATAATACTGCCAGTGTTGCCTTATATTGGAGTCATGTCATTTTTTCATAAAATCACTCCCATGCAGAGGCCTAACAGCCCTAGTCAGGGGCCAGGGGGTGTATGAGAGCCAATGGGGGCCACATGGATGAGCACGGCCTGGTGAGCCAGACAGTTACGGATCGCTTGCTTTTAATTAGCGGCTTCACATGCAGTCCGTGTGGAGCTGCAAGCCCACCACAAACGCATGGAAGATGTGACAGTTCCCCCTTTGGGAGACACGGCCCGGGGAAAGGCTCCGGCATTACGGCAGTGTCTCGACTCAACACAATGCCCAATGTGCACGCCAGACCCACGGCAATTAGCTTCTAAGGTTCCCCCTCGTTCTTTGCCTTCTCTCTTTCTTTTTAATGTCGGAGCTTGGAAAGGCTCAATATAATCAAGTCAAGAAAAGTTTATTCTGTTTAGAATTCCATCTGGTTCCAGGGGGGCTAATTTTAGCGGCGCGCAGAGCGGTATGCAGTGAGGCTGCATGTACCATCCTACTTAGAGCGGTGGGGGGGAGAGCTCAGCGCAGACACCCAGGCTCCTAGGCAATAGACTGGCCGACTGGTGTTTCTAAACACTGCTGTAGCCGTTCTCCCATCACTCAGCACACCCTGTGTTCCAACAAAATGTGTCCCTCTGGCACTTACCACAGGATCCAAGACTCTTTCACCCCCTCCACCCCCGATCCCTTTTGCCCCCTTCTCATTCCTCACCCTTTCTTTTTGCTCTGTATCGGTAACTTTTACTGTGTCTCAGTGGTTGAGTATCACCTCAGCTGAGGGCCCTGCAGAGAGAACGACTGCGCTCCAAGCTGTGATGCTTTGTGGTGATAGTGCTGATTGGATGTGGCACTTAAAATTACCTCGGTCTGACTGCGCAGTCATTACATACGCCTGCATCATTTACAAGCAAGACGGAACGGCAAAATTCAATTCACAGGGAAAGTATCGTCTTTGTTTCTCTATATGATGATTGCAGGATTGTGACAAAACATAACTCTCTAATTTCAAGGTTAAAAAGTGATGTCTCCGGCCTCTCAAACTAAACATGCACACATGGATTTTCCATTTTACAGTATGGCAAACATGTATTCATTACATATCATACCTGTACATGAGTGGAGTAAAGGATTTAAATATATGTTGATTTTATTTTAGCACACGTCTCCCTGTGCATCTGATTTACTGCCACCTGTAGATGTACAGTCGGGTAAGGAATCACACCTGACTGAACAGCTTTCACAATGTATGTATCTTTTTTTTAAGGTTGTGAAATATTATGGCCTGTATGACTGTGGATGTGGCTGCCTCATCCTTTCGGGTGGTGTTTGACTGCACTGAGATGGGGAATAGAGGCAGACTTGTCCTCTGTCAGGCTTGCATTACAGCAGAAGGGAAGCCTTTTCACGCCTAGCTGAAGAAACTTGAGAGAGCTTATATACGAGCTCTGTGGGACCCGCAGAGTCCAGTAGTGATTCAAACCGGTTAAGAATAACACACCCTCACCTACTAAGTACTGTTGGGCTAATATTTTCTCTTTGGAAAAAAAACCTCTGGTCAGAGAACTGATTTGTTCTCGTCTCTAGACTGTCATTTGTTATTTCACATTGTATGTCAGCATTTCACCCTCTGTGAAAACGCTGTGAATCCCCACTGACCATAAGTAGATTGTTTATGGTTTCACTAATTTGAATTTAGGGTATTTGATGGATCACGGACAAGGGGAGCAGCCACATAATCACTGCATTGAGGCATTTATACCCTCCACAATTAACAGTCTTAAAGTGAAAACATCACGGCTTTTTAACCATGGTATTATTTGTGCCCTGCTAATCAGAGAAATGTTTATTGCTCTCAACATACAGCTGGGAAGATATAAATATCAGTAATGTGTTCGTTTCACGTTTTTATAGTGGCGGTAAGAGATTTTAGTTTCCTGTAATTAATTAAATTTCATTTGCACAAACAGTGTAAAAGGCTATTTAAAGAAAGAGAATGATAATCACAGGGAAAGAAATAATACTAAATGTCAGATTAAAATACAGTATACTATTAATAGCTGAGTAACTTACAAATCTTTCAAAGTGTGCAGATAAAAACAGTACTAAAAGTCATTTATCCTGAATGTCCAGTTGTTCCTACCACTTTTTCTTTAAATAACCCCAAGGCAAAGTATGGATCAGTCATCAGAAAATGCCGTTATTAATCTCTGTCTGTAGTCTTAACAAATGAAGGCTACAATCATATGGAAACAATCTGGCCCTTGCCCTCGAAGAGACAGAAAACAGAGCCAAATGAAGAACATCCTTTCTCTTAAGACCTGTAATTTGTTTTTATTACCTATTAGGTAAAACACCTCATTTATCAATGTCAAACTCCTCACAAAATGATAGCTGTCCACATGTAAATCAGCTAATGCGATGTATGGTTCAGAATTAAGTGGGCTCTTTCTTATGAAATGCTCTACTCTGTGGGCTCAGTGACCCAGCTAAGCCACCCACGACCAGACGTTTTTCTTTCACAGGGCTGTGCTGGAAAACTGAGCAAAGAACACTTAAAAACAGAACTGATTAAGCACAGACCAAACTGTGTTTCTGTACCCCACACAGTAGAAGCCAGGGACGTGTGTGTGTGTGTGTGTGTGTGTGTGTGTGTGTGTGTGTGTGTGTTACAAATCCAGGAATTGACGCGGAATAATATTAAACACGAAAAGGCTGAAGAATAGGGAATAAACCTTGCGTATATTCCATAAAAATGGATTCAGAAATGAACTTTGTCTCAGTATAGACTCAAAGCTTATTGCTTATACGCTCTCTGAAATAAATACATAACCTTATACCCACACAAAGATGCTCAATGTCAAGCTGCATACCGCCTACTGCTAAGCTACACATCACACATAATCAATAAAACCTTTGATTCAGAGTATATTCTGTCAGTCTACTCTAAATAACTTGCAACTTTATTTCTCACTGACATGTATAAATATTTTTCTGTTCATATGCCATTGCGTTAAGTTAAAACATGTCAGTCAAATTGGAGGATTTTGTCATTTTATGTGCACGTTCGAAGAGGTGGATGTGAAATCTCCCTGTCCGCCACTATCCACAAGCGCCTTTACAATTACTTATTTAACATACTGCACACTATGCCATCACAAGCAACTCGGACCACTACTTTCAGCTAGGCAAAAGCATGATGAATGACAGGTCTCGTCTGAGCTGTGCCAAGTAACACAACTCAAAATACATGATACGGAACCATCCAATACTACTGTAGAGCATATCTGTCAGTCTGGCAGACCTCTCCAAAACAGGGACCACACACTCTTTATTAGAGCCAGTAAAATGTCCCAAAGACGTGGCTTGACTGTACTTTCTGCCTAGCTACTATGAACAATAGTAGGATTGTGCTGCTCCTCTCTTTTTCTTTTTGTAGGCCTATTATTTTTTCTAGCATTTGTTATTCTCACTTAAACTACAGGCTGGCTCCACGAGTGGGCCACAGCGTCTCAGAACCGGGCCTGCTCAGGCCAGGAAAAACCCGGCGGAGCCAGACGAATAAAAAGCCAAAGAGCCGACGCCGCGCGTCTCCCCAATCTGGTCAGGGGGACATCAAGGGAACACCCGCAACGCAATCTCCAAAACGTCTCCCCTTCCTTTTTCTCCCTCCCTGCTTTTCTCCCTCCATCTCTCCCCACCCTTCAAGCGATACGTCTTACAGATGACTGAACCATCGCCAAATGCTCCCAAAATGCCTCTTTTTTTTCCTCCTCCATCTCTCTTTTTCCCCCTTTCGTGTCTCTGTGTTTGGAGCCAGCCCACATGGATTGGGATCAATTTAGGATGAAATGATAATTACCCTGTCAGTTTCAATTCCGACGTGATGAAGTGAGAAACAGGAAATGTAATAAACATAAATGGAATCTCAAGCACTTTTGATTGGGAACGGAATTGAATCAGACTCCACAAACTTGGTCGAATTGTCAATTCCGTGCCATCCCCGCTGAGAGGCAGCTATGCATTTATGCCTCGTCTCACACCAGAATGCTGGATAAAGCATACTGCTGCAGATAATTACCTAATTCCACATTCAATACCGAGACTATATGCCTGTTACTGTTTAGTTTGGAACTTCATACATAAGAAATGATTCGTGTCACATCTTTCCAGAGGGAAACTCAGGAGCCTTTTCCCTCCTTCAAAACCTTCAGCAGAAGCCACATATCTCACTGTATTTGATCACCACATCCAGCACCTGAACCAAACTGAGTTTGTCGTTTTCGAGCATATTTGGCGTCGGGAGATCAGTGATAGTGCGCGGCTAACGGTAGCCAGCTCTAACCCTGTCATGTTGGCTGTTTCACAGCTGATGTATGGAGCTGATTCCTGGCGGGCCGCACTGCTCTGCCTGGATTTGTTTAACCCGGTAGATCAACCTTCAGACAGGAGCATGTGTGCAGGTAATGGCTGCCAGATGAGGTGAGGCCAGTTCTTAGAGGCCTCGTGGATGCTACAGAGAAATGAAGCATACCCACACACACACACACACACACACACACATACATATACATGTATGCATACACAAACAAGTACGTAGACCCTGGAACTGTTATGAGAGACAACAACAAATGTGCAAATAAAAAAAGTCAATATTTAAAAGCATCACACACCCTTCCATATTTAGGTGGTTCATTGAAAGTTTCAGTTTTTGGATGTTCAAAATGTTGATATAAACTACCTCAACTAATTCTAGGCTCAATTTGCTGCTGTGATGCCAGTGTGGCTTCAAGCTAAGCTCCGTTGTACTGACGGTTGCCAGGTAGTATCTGGACACTGCTTGCCACTGAGAAATGAATGGACACGGGCTAAAGGCAAGGTTGCCAGGCGGTGTCTGGACATTGGTCTGGAGGGGCAGCCGCCTGACCAACCACAGTCTAGCAGGATGAACAGCCCCCTGTAATGAGGATACACTAGAACTAATAGGTCTTTCCAGCTTTGCATATTCATTCACAAAGCAAACAAATAAATGTCAAAGATTAAACACGGCATGGGGCATCTTTGGCATGAGCCACGGCCACCCAGGAGGCCACAAGAGCTCGGAATGACGAACTCAGTCGACAACCAGTCAAACAAAAATAAACAGAAACAACATTCTCTTAGAGATGCAAATAATTAATTGTGTATATGTCTTAGAGGTAATGTTCTCAATGAATGCATCATCAGCAGGGAGGATCGAGAAAAAGCCAAAGTTGTATATGACGGTGATTTTAGAATTTGCAATTTTAGTATCTGATTTCATCTCTTTTACACTGTTTTACAGTGTGGCTTTTGGGGGCATGCTAAAAGTAATTCTTTCCCCCAAACGTCATCATGTTCTAAACTGGTCAGCATGACTGTAAATTAATTTGTTCCCTTCGCTGTACAGACCTTGAACTTGAGCAGTAAATTTCCAAGAGTAAGCTCGGAAAGGATGAAGGAGATCTATCTTACAAGGAGTCATTAGTGAGTTTGCCTCCTATGATGGGTCAAATAAATTGAAATAGCTGTTACACAAACCATCTTTTTCCTTCAAACATAGTGATTAAAGATCCTTGAGCAGTGCAACTCTGGAAAGACATACAGCGGACAGCAAGGGAGGCAAATGTAGAGAAAAACACAAGAAGAGAAAACTGTACCACCCTGGCTTGTGAGGCTGCTTTTACGAGCTGACTTCTTGTAATTAAATAAATGAATGGTGTAGCTGATATTTCACTTGACCTTCTGTGTGAGCAGTCGTCAGGCAGGGATTCGCGAGGGAGCTCCCCACATCTCCTCCAGTCTTAATTTATAACGGCAACCCACCAAGCAGCAGCAACAGGAGAACAAACTAGACCCAGGGGTTTGATAAAGAAGCTTGGCGATGAAAAGGCCTGCGCTACCAGCCACCCTCCTGCCTGCACAAGCCAGAGAGCAGAGGGGGAGTCAAGCCAAGCTCTGCACCTGGCCTCTGCAGAGTCCGCCAAGTCGCTTTCCTGTTCCTGTTTCCTGTTATGACGTGTTTTTTTTTTAAATTATTCTTTTTTTCTTTTTTTTCCCTAGCTACGTAGTTTGGAGCAGGTAAAAGGGGCATTCAAGCATTGAAGCCACCTGGGATAGCAGGTTGAGCAAAACACCAGGGAGTTGTGCTCTGGAACATGTCTGCAGGCAAATTACTCTGCCTTTACTGATTAGTCCGGCCAGCCTCTCACCTGGCAAACACAATATCACCATGTGACAGCATAACAGAGGTAACACTGTCGGTTAATATATGTGAAACATGGTCATGTTGTTCGGTGGCATTTCAGGTAGTATTATTATTAATATTAGTATTATTAGAAGTAGTAGTTTTATTTATAGTGATGGATGTTTAACTCTGAAACATGTATTCCACTCCAAATCTATCCCTAATATGTGGAGAACTCTTTCCAAGAACTGAATTAGGCATGACATTCATCCACTATGTCATCACAAACACTGTCATTACCAACAATAAAAAGCTTTAAAAATAATAAATAAATAAAAAAGCTAAAGTGCATTCTTACCCAAAGGCCCAATCCTGTATTTTTAGTTAATACTAGACTGTTCACACAGTATAGATGACAAATCAGCATTTTGCTGATCCTACTTTAGAACACTTCTGTTATATTCCCGATGTAAACAAACATGATATCATGTATTTATTAGCCACAGAACACACCAGTGTCTTCGATTTAGTTTTTGTCTTGTGGTGTTTAAACTCATTTATAATGGGAGTGCTGGCAAGTTTGGAATTATGGTGACATGGTGACCCTTTTATTTAGATCGTTATATCAGTTTTACCTCGTGGCACTTGTTTATCGATATTATTTAATACATATTTGTTTATTAATTCAAGGGCATTCCCTTTTTTTTCTTTTCCAGCCTTTTCTGCTTCTCTCTAAAACCAGTAGAAAAATATAACAAACATTGATACATTTACTGCAATATATTTTATATTATGAGCAGTTGTGAAAATTAACATTAAGTACTTTTAATCTAATTAATTTAATCAAGTGCAGTACATCAGTGTAATGTCGGGAAACCTATACTTTATTTGAGTATTTCCATTTTCTATTACTTATACTTCTTTTTCACTTCATTTCCATGTTTTTGCTCCACTATATTTAACAGCTATAGTTATAATTACTTTATAAATTATGACTCTACCAGCAAGACATATAATCAGTCTATAATATATACTTCAGATTCAATGACCCAGCAGCATTTCAAACTCTACCACAACCAACTACATTAAAATGTTGCTTACATGTAATGCATCAATAGTAATTATGCAATAATATAACACATTACTCACAGTGGCTATTCTACATAATTAATATGTTTACTTTTTATCATGATCTAATAATTCTTGATAAATGCAGGATTTTTACTTACTACTTACTTACTACATAACGGATTGTTTTTAGAGTAGAATATTGTTACTTTTGCTTAAACTAAACGATCTGAATACTTCTTCCACCACTGATGAATACTACAATTCATATTTATTATTGTTTACTCTTTTATCCATTTTATTTTTGCTGTGACTAAAGCCCCGTGGTTGAACACTGGGTGGCACTGTGCAGGCTGATCTGATCCTGACAGTGGCAGACCAACAAAACTTGAAGATGGAGAGTGTAGCAGCCAATCTAACTGGTGGTCCACTCTCTCTCTCCATCCTCCTGCATCAGCATAATGCTCGCTGAGAGCTGGGCAATATTTAGCCATAAGAAAAATATGAAACCCTGTTTCTATGACGGTAGGCTGAAGTACACAAAAATCTGGAATGAAAACATTTTGGAAGAAATACCCCCCCAGAAAACGGGCTCACATTTCACCAGCACTGTACATAATAATTAGTCTGACCACTCTTTTCCTCCTCTTTCTTCCTCTTGTCCTTATCCTCCTCCTCTCCTGACTTCTCCATGAGACAGGAATAGACGGGCAGATTCCCATGCAGGGTGGCTCTGTGTTTTTATTCAGGATGTACTTTCACTGCATTTTCACCATTTGCTACATTTATAATGCTAATCAAAGATTTATAGAAAACTCCACATCACTTAAATGTGAGCCTCTTTTTGTTCTGGAACAAGTAGGATATGCCTGTGTGTGACTATTTCTAAACATCAGCCTATGTGTGTATGTGTGTGCGTCTAATAGTATCAGGTATTAGAAAGGCTGCTTATTATTGAATAGAGTCTCTGTGAGGTTTCCGAGGCAGGAGGACATCTATTAGGAGGTTAGCAAAACACTATCAGCTAATACGACCTGTAATTACACCAGCAGTGAGGAAACGCAGCAAGCTAACACCAGTATGGAAACAATCTGACAATGCAAACACTGCAACTAAGCCACCACGAGTGTGTATGTACATTTGTAAGCGTGTATATGGGTGAGTGAGTGCATGTATGAGTGTTCATGTGTGCATGTGTGTGTGTGTGTGTGTGTGCGGACGGAGGCCTCCTTGCACAGATTGTGGGTGTGCGAACTGTCAAATTGGAGTGGGTGGGTGGGAGTGGAGGGAGCACATCTGGAGGGAATTTATTGTATAATTCAGTCTATTATTGCTGCGGTCGGTGCTTAAGGAGCACGCACACAATTACCGTCCACTCTGCAAGGCTACAAGTGGCCTCTGGCCTAAACTAATAAACTGTGGAGGAGGGTGGAGAGAGGAGAATTCATTTGAGGTTATCATCATCACACTCTTCTCTGCTACCTCTCACACTGACACTTACCAGAGTTTACAATAAATCAATGAGGAACACCTACTGTTCAGGCTCAGATTATGGTCAAATTAGATTTGAATCTGGTTTTAAAGGTTTGAATTAGACACACATTGGTAGAATAGCAGATGTCTCGTGAGATTTGTCAGCAGTTTGTATCGAAAATGTACATTTCTGAACTAATACATTTTGATCAATCCAATAGATCTTTTTTATTTTCTTGTTCATCTTTACTATAAAACATATATCAAATATGCAGCGGTAAAAGAATCTACTGCGTAAATACAAGTCATGCACTTAAAATCATACTTAAAAGTACAGAAATTGTATCAGCAAAAATAGTACTAAAAGTATCAAAGTACCAGTAAAAGTACTCATTTTGAAATAAAGGCACTTTGTGAGTGTTACTGTACAGTATATGAGATTATTAGATTGTCGCTTTTTACTATTTTAGGAGGCTGTGATGAAGCTTATGATGTTATGTAGTTAGTTTCTAACTGCAATGATGGATTGTATTTTACAAGCTCATTATATGATTTTCGTCTAAAAAAGTAACTTTAGCTCTAGCTGTAAAGTAGTTGTGGTGTAGAAACCAAAAGTAACATTAAAATGTAAATACTCAAGTAAAGTAGAAGTATCTCTAAAATGTAGAGTATTGCATGGAATCATGGCTGCAGCTAATGATTATTTTTACTTTTGATGAATTCATATTGCTTGTTTTGCAACTTCTAAAATATTCCAAAATCCATACATCTGAGAAGCTACAACCAGAGAACATTTGATTGTTTTTTTTGCGTCAAACTATTAATTGTTAATCAAAAAAGGTTGAATACAAAATCTCTGGTTATAGAACAATCAATTATTGGACAAGTCGTTTTAGCCCTTTTATTCACCATTACACTTTGTGTCATTATCTGAATGCATTTTGCAGCTCTCATGTTTCATGTGAAATATCCTGCGTAGTGCATTAAGTAGGTGCATGAGCAAGGGAACTCCATTGGTTTATGAGGTGATGTCTTTTCATATACATTAGTTCGTATCATAAAATAGTCCAAAATAAAACCCACCTCGTCTTTTCCATTTCAGCAGCCGCTAGGAATAGACTGGTGAGGCGTCGAGGATAAAGACTTTACCAGGGGAAAAATCTGCTCAGGCCAGGCAGTATCTGGCTCAGGCAGCCCCGAATGACCCGCAATGTGTGTGTGTGTGAGTGTGTGTGTGTGTGTGATTTAGGAGCTCCTAACAGCGCTGGCAAGAAGCTCGTAACCCAGAACAATAAAGTGCTTCCCCTTCAAGCCTCCCGGCGGTGACCTTCGCTAAAAGTTGAAGGTTCAACAAGCTACACGTGTCAGGGTTACGACCTTTCACCCCCTCAGCGTCTCGGTCTCTTGCTCTTTTTTTCTGCCTCGCCTGTCTTGCCTTTTCACTCACTATCTCCTGCCTCCTACTTTCTCTCCTGTTATTAACCCCCTACACTCACCCCACCTCTCCCCATACCACTTAATGATGCTCTGACTCGCTGTCTACAAAAGTTTTGACTTGGATTTCGTTACTGATTCATTAACTTTCCATTTCAAATGCTTCTTTTTTTTTCAGTGTAATCAAAAATGTATTCAGCTCCGATTTTGGCCAGGCAGACTTCCAAAGCTGCATTCTACGGCCTGACAAAATTGCTGCTTGTGTTGCTTCAGAAGAATTGCAGATACACAACACTTAGACACACACGTCATTGGTTATGTATAATGTTTTGTTGCTCCCAACCTTCGCTCATAGATATATTATTATTTATTTTTTATTTTTTTATGTTATCCGTCTGCAGGTTATCAGGTCAATATCCTAGTAATGGATTGACATTTTGGGAAATATGCTCATATGTTTTCTTTTCAAGAGTTAGATTAGATAGATAGACTGATACTCTGTCTGTACATTAAATATAGCTTAGTTTAGCATCAAGACTGGAAACAAGGCAAAACAGCCAGTCAGGATCTGTCCCTACAGAAAATGGAGTGTAAAAATGATGTTGTGATTTTATGGGTTGTTGTGTTGTGAATTTATGGCATGGGGCAGTAACTTTCAATGTTAAGCTAAGCTAATCGGCTTCGGACTGTAGCCTTCCTCGACGGAATGAAAGTGAATGTTGCTGATAGATAGATAGATAGATAGATAGATAGATAGATAGATAGATGATATAAATGCTACTACAGTGATTTCTTTCATTATCTGCTCCTGTTTTACAATCCGACCACAGTTATTATGACTCGCCCAAGAGGTGTTATGTCTGCTGGGTGCAGCCTGTGGATACACTACAGTATTTACCAATATTGAAATAGCTTGGGATGAAGTGAGTATTGAATCAGGAATGTGCTTGTGGCAGATCTCCACCCCTGATAATATAGGGTGTTTTTTTCCCCAAGTGGTTTTGCCCACTTGTTTTTCTCTCTCTGTTTTTTCTCCCATTGCAATGCTCTGTCACTCTTCCAGTAAATGTGTATACGTGTGTGTGTTTGTGTGTGCGCATGCATGTGCTTTAAGGAGGCTTGTTTTTATTCCGGTTGCTGTCTGTGTTTGTCGTTATACTATCTTTACAAGCGCTGGGTACTGAGTTGGAATGTAAAGTCACACATGTCCAAAGAACACAATAAGGTCTGCTGGTTACACTTCCTATGCGCAACCTCTGGACTATGCATTATCCATTTTATCTGGCTTATTCACATAGCTGCTATAAAAAATGGTTAGTTTCTGTGGCATGTTGTGGTAAATGCCTACAGTGTGTGCTTCTGCATTCGGCCGTTATTACGCTTCCTCGGCTTGTTTTATGATGAAAGTGATTTTATAAGTTGAGAATAAATCAAGAATATTTGTTTTTGGTGCTGTTTATTACGATAATTATAGTGTAAATGAGATTCAAAGATTGTTCTTTAACTGCTGAAATAAAGTTGAGTGTGGGATAAATGATTTTGTAGGTTATCCGGGAAGGGGAGAGGTAATTGTCGAAGATTATTATAAAGAGTATAAAAGCAATTTTGACAGGCTGTCATGACGTAAAAAGACACTCTAGAATATCAAAGCTCTGGAGGCACTTCAGAGGGAGATTAAACATGCAAACTGAACAGACGGCATGTGTGTCCGTCGTACTACAATTATGTATACTTCATTCATTTAATACTGTGCCACAGTATACAGTAGTCAAAATGATACCCTGCTCTTTTGTCTGTCCCAGTGTGCAATTTACACAGCTTGGTGATTTGGTCAAAGGGAGACCACACGATGAAGGGTGATAGACCACAGACCAAGTGGCAAAAGGACAGGAAATATGCGATGAAATGTGCAATGAAGTGGATGAGATCACCCACACACAGCAACTGAAAATCAAGAGACTCAGAATTAAAGATAATAATTTCTGTGACCTCCAACATTTATGCTGCCACCACTGAAAAAATTATACAAGACTATTTTTTTTTCCTCCTCAAAGCAAGCCTGATTGTACATTCATTTAAGCTGAGTGTAAAGAGACCACATAAGAAGGAGGACACAAACAGAAGCCAATTAGAGAACGATGGGAAAAAACGACAAGAAAATAAATGTCACGAAACAGCTGCGGTCACTACTTGTGCGACAGTTAACAGGCTTTCATAAAAGGGGGGAAGAGAAGAAACACTTTACATATCTTGACAAGTACAAGGGGATGTGGAGCCGCCACCAAAATGCATTCCTCTTTTTGTTGGCTCTTTGTTTTTATTTTTGCCTTTCTGTGACTTTAAAAGATCAGAGTGTCTTTGTTCTCTGGATAGCGTGGAAAAGTATAGTTGGGTGTAATTGAGTTTTTTTTTCTTTTTTCCCTTAGAGGATTGGGTGATTCAGAGTGCTGATACAGAGGATCAGAGAGCACCTGCGCTCATTCAAGTCTCCTGGCCAGAATATCGTAAAACACTTCTCAGGATCTACCCGCCTTGTAAACATTAGAATGAGTCTGTGTGTGTTTTATAGCGCTGTGGCTCTATGGATGGCAGTGTCAGTGAGTTAGTTGGTGGGTTAGTCTATTACTTTGGTCTGGACTGAACTATCTCAACAACTGTTGGATGGATTGCCATGAAATTTGGTACAGGCATCCATGATCCCCAGAGAATGAATCATACTATGCTGATTCCTGGGTTTTCTTCTAGCCTCAACAGCAGGTTGACTTTTTTTTGCTGACATACCACACATTCATGGTCCTCAGAGGATGAATCCTAAAGAATTCTAATTGGTAATCTCCATCATCATGTCAAAATTTTGATTTGTCCAATACCAGCAAAGCTAAATACATTCCAAGCCAAGCCTTACCATGTTCAGTGCTTTTTAACAAAAGATAAAATGTTAGCTGTTAGCTTCCAGCACCACTGTGCAGTCTAACAGAGCTGGCTAGCATAGCTATAGGCTAATGTAAACATGCTTACATTAGCATGCTTACATTAGCATTTAGCTGAAACTAGCATAACTGTAGACTCTGAGTACTATGAGTGGTGTTTGCATGTATATACAGTAGAATGTGTTTTCGCATGTCCAATCTTGTCATTGTCAAAGTGAGACAAGCGTGCATGCTGAGTGTTATCCTGTTCACTTCCATTTCTAGCTTTGCCCAGCTTGAGCAAATGGTCAGCAGAAAGGTGGTTACAGTGTGCAAACCCCAGCTGCTGTCAAGTTTCAAAGGCTAAATGCTGTGTGTGGCAGAAACACACTCCAAATTCAATCACTCAGAATCTTACTCTGTCAGAACTCATAAACAGTGGCTCCACAATTACCAACAATTACAGAGTAAACTTCCATCTACTGTTACCAAATGATTTTTTTGTGTTTTAAGGGGGCCTTATAAATGAATCTGTGTAAAGAGCTGTTTGTTTTTTCATTTGGTCCACAATCTTCTAATCCTGAAGCACTTCAAAGTATTTACAGGAACAAGCCATAACAGGATCAGCCTCTGAACAAGGCAGGAGATCAAAGCAAGGGGCTGCTGCCGACATAAATATGGAAATAATATGACTCAGTGGGAACATAGGGTGTAACAGAGAGTAGATTGGCAGACGAGAAAAAGGTTGCGAGACACACAAGAGAGGAAGAGACTTGGTTTGAAGGCGATGCTGATTTTGTACATTCATGTTTTGTAGAACTCAATTGCTCAAGTCAGGAGTTTTTTTTCATTATTCCCTAGGAGCAATTTGTCTCACAGTTTGCTGATTTTTCCTTGACCCCAAATTAGCATTGTGGGGGGTTTAAACCAGCAGGGTTTCTCTGTTGAGTGAGTTATGGCTTTTCATATAGAAATACTAAAAATAACAGACAACAAAGCCATGTGGCGGAAACTTGGCTGATTTATTTGTATGAAGGTAGTCAGAAACTTGTTAACAAACCATGACGCGTTGGCAAACAGCAATCTATCTCTCCATCTCAATGAAAACAGTAGCTCACAGCCCACAGCATTCTGCTGACGAAACACTGCACATGACCCATGTTCATTTTTATAACCTTTGAAAAGCACAAAGGAAATGTTGACTTCTAAAACCAACAAAATTCTGAGGAGTTGCTGACATAAACAAGACTGTTTTAAAAGGGGTTAGGTTGTTCACACACATTCAGGGTACATTCATTTACACATACTGTATAAAGATACACTCAAGTTTATTTTACATTTTGTCACCAGAGTTTTACTCTCTTTTACAGAGCAAATACTTTTATAAGCCAAGAAGTCTTCGAAAGTTACTATAAAGAGCTTTTAAGTAGTTATGAAACTGTCTCCGTTTAGCACTAATGACTCAATATGAACTACATAAGCAAACAATTGGTTGGATTGGTTATTTTTATATAGTTATTCTTAATGCCTGTCACTGGGTCGGATCCTTGCAAAATCCAACAAAACGATTTATGGCACACCAGAAGAAGACCAGAAGAGCCTATGTTTACATTTTCCCAGGCAAAGTTTGGCGTTAGCCAGTTCAAACGAAGCTGGTGGAGATTTTTCTTTAGAGAATTTTATTTTTGATGTTACATTTTGTGGTTATGGCTGATACTGGCGCAGGATCAGTGAGAAAGAGAAAAGAACTAAGAACCTTTTATTAAAGGGGTAGTGATAGAGCACGGGCAGAAACGTGAGTCAACCTGTGTTGGTCTTTCACCAGATGGAGAGAATTACATGATTTGAAAGGATTCGGAAACAGAACGTGAATTGGCCCCTTTTCTTCCTGTACAGATATTTAATGTCAATTTCTACAGCTGTTAATATGTCCTATAATGCAGAGGACATACTAACAGCTGTAGACATTAATACAATTAGCCTATAACATGACAATTTATGTCGATAAAAGTTCCTTTTAGTCACTTTAAGGTGTAGTTCATTATTGCATCAATGCTAAGGGGTGGAAGAAATTGATATATTATTAAAGGAATAGTTAACCATTTTGGGAAAAACTCACTTCATTTCTGTATAAGCAGTATACGAGCAGTTCCTCTCAATGAAACACATACTGCACACAGTGATGCCCTTGAATCTCCTCTGGCTGCCTGGCAGTTCCATTTTTACATTACTGATCCAGAGTTGCTGTATCCGGTAATTAACCCTTTTTTTTTACTGGGAAGTCTGTGGAAGTTGTACATACTTAAATCTCTCTGGCTATAATGCTGGTCAAAACGCTTTATGGCACTAAGTCACTTACCACCAACTATTTCACTCATTTTGGTGAAATTGGATTATATTTTATGGATATAAAATGTTTTCTGGTTTTCCCTTTGATGTCCCCTGAATGCTCTGGTTCAACTCTGTGTTTCCTGATCGACATAAAGCTAAAGAAAGCTTGTTGCTAAAATAAGTTAATCACTTGCTCCAAACTGCTGCTAGCCAGTTAGCTGTGTGGCGAGGACCGGCAGCTCAGAGTACTGGAGGAGCAGGAGCTTTTCAGCCCTGGGGGATGCTTACAGGGAGTAGTGTCGGTGTCGTGCCAGAGCTGGAGATGGGCAACCCAACCGGGCAGACCAGCCCGAAGAGACCCAAGAGGACGTTGACGGAGGAAGCTAACAAGAGAAAAAGAGAGAGTGACGGAGCAAGAGATTGGCGGACAAGAGTGTCTCTGGGACTTGGTTTTAGTCGTTGGTGACTTCATGAACTAAAAGCTGCAAGACAGATGCCGAGCTGGGCTTCTCACTGTTGTACTAGTAAGTAACACTAGCTGGCTGCTATGTCTTGTGTTGTTGCACTTGTTTGCAAGTGCTCATGCTGCATAATGTTGCTTTAAGCTCAATGAACAAATACCATAATATTTATTCAGGACATTGAAATCTTTAATGATACGTGGATCAGCACTGTGAATTATGGGTTGTGTATGGGTTAAAATAAAAAATGTGGTATGGAATGTTAATTAGTGAGCTCTAGAATTATTGGTAGCTGTACTTTAAGCTTTGGATGGAGGCAGATATAAATTGGTGAGGTTTAGTTACAAGAGTGATTTAAAGTTCTAGTGTTTGCGATTTATGTGGCTCTCTTATATGGCAGAAATGGAATGTAATATGCATGGCTATATTTTCATGGCTATATTGCCTGAAAATGAGAATTATGTTTTTTGTTACCTTAAAATGAGCCTTTTATATCTGCAGACCGCCACAGTTCCTCTTCCACAGAGCCTGCCATGTTTCTACAGAAGCCCATAACGGACAAACCAAACACTGGCTCTTGATCATCCAGCACAATTTCTCCCTCATGCTTGGAAAAAGTGGACTAGTGAAGTCCAATCAGCAGCTACGCTGCTAGATGCCACTAAATCCGACACACTGATCCTTTAAATAATAATCTTCAGATGTGATTGGATTGCTCAAGTTGGGCGTGGCTAAACAAACTGCAATTTGGCACTATTGACAGATATACAGTTACAGAGAACTGTTTGTGTGGTTTGCAGTATCAGTAATTATTTCCCTGTGATATTGGCTTCAAGGGAAACTCTCCACACAGCTAAGCACTGGAGAATGTTTAAACTCAAAGCGAGTTTACTGTTCTTCATATCATAATTTGATCTATCCTCCTGTTTCACAGTTTACGCTACTGCTACTCTCAACTACATTGATTTCCAACCCTAAGCTTGTATCCAAGTACCGATGGTCACCTGCTGCTTAGCAACACTACTTAACATTTAAGAATAAGAGAATGTCTGCTCCCTGTCATGAAGTTTTTGCAAGTTTGACATGCATAAGTTAATAATTTTCTGCTGGTAGGGATTCAACTGGAACATGGGCTTACTGGGCTCTGACAAATAAAAAGTCAGTATTTCACAAGTTTATAACATTATCCATGTGGCTTTTGACTCAAGTAGAAGTGACACGGCACATAGACATCGGGGCTGATGTGACAGGTGTCCCTCTCTTAGTACTCTCTTAGTGAGGGCTTGTTCAGACAGGCAAGACACAGCACCCTCATTTATTCCAATAGTACTGCTGTTTTGGCAGAGCTGGGGATTTCAGTGCCAGTAAACACGTAAAAATGTTAAACCTGGCTCAACTTTTGCCACGATTTGATGCAATGTCAACCAACACAGTGTTGTGTTAGCCCACCAATTACTTTGTTGTGAGCATATTGTATTTTGAGCAATAAAAGATTAAATGACTGATGTCACTCTCACCATTGTGGTGTTTCGGCATCTGACGAACTTCCAAAATCATGGATGTGTTATTCAAACCAGGCTTTGTATTTTATTGTCTTGCTAGTTTCTGAAACAACATTTACCCACTAACATATTGGTCATGTCAATGAAACTCAAAACTGTCGAGCCGTGAGCTTCACCTGCTACAGTTTGTTACTGTCAGACTTTTTTCAGAAATTTCTTCTAGAGTGAGAAAGATTCTGAACACCATCCTGAGTCAGCACCAAGCCAGGGGTAGGTGACTTCATCTGTTATAATATCTGTTATTGTTTAATGGGTGAAATGTCCAGGTTCCATCAGAAGTAAACGTGAAAATATGCGTCAGCAATGTTTTTGTGAATTGGTTGAATGGACCATGATTTTCTTTTTATAGGATAATTAATTACTCAGCTATGGTTTCAGCGCTAACCTTACATTACAACATAGTACTCTGTAAAAAGAACACCAAATCATAAATCAGGCAGCCTGAACAATCATTAAAACTTTTCATCAGTCACCAGTTACATTTGTGGACATTGCAACCGCTACGTTCTATTGCCAGTCAGTCGTGTATTTACATTTGTGGATGTTTGAAATAAGATTGTATTTTTAGCTCTACACCAAGCTAGTCACAGCTTATTAGGAACTGTTTTCATGTTTAAATGATGATAACCAACTCTTGTTCCAGTTCAGTCTCGACATAATAGATAAATTGTTGGCTTTGTTTTTTTTCACTTCCTTAATCACAGTACATGCATATGTTTATATGTGTGCTCAGTCCTCTGCATGTGCACATATCTGTGTGCGTGCATTTGTGTGTAGGTCTGTGTGTGTGTTTTCTGTCTGGTGTGTATGGGAGAGTATGAGTGTGGGCGCAGGGCAAGAATTAAAGAGGCCCTGGGATGAATATGTAGAGCAGATGTAGCAGCCGAGCTCAAAGGCTTATGCCTGGAGCCCATTTGACACTGTAGGAAATGTCGTTTCTGACGGAAGGCAAAGCGTCTGTGGGGTCACCAGGTTGAACTAATAACTGAGATCTTCAAGATGATATAAACATATACAGAAGTATAAATGCTTGACCCTTCCAGAGGAGCGTTTCTGTTTAACAGAATAATGGAGGCTGTTGCCATAAGTCTGGGAGTTCACTTTTACGACTTCCCCATTTAATTTCTGTTCCTAACATAAAGGCATTTGTAATGTAATAAATGCCAGCAACTTCTAGGGGGAAAATCTATAATTCATTCCAGTTGGGTAATTTATTCCATTTGTTTAGTCACAAAGGGCTTTGGTCCGGATCAGGAAACTACAGAGACAACTGTCTTTCGAAAGCGAGCAGACTGGCCAGTGATCAGTCAGTTCCTCCGGAGCAAAAACGAGGAAAGCGTTTCTCTGTAGTCTCAACAACGCCTCCGAACTCACAGGCCGTTTCTGCACCATGAGGAAACTCCATGTCAGCGTTTCATCTCAGGACTCCCACTCTCTCACACAGCTCTCCCTATGTCTCTCCCCTCCCTCTTGGATTCTTCTCTCTCAACTCGCAAAAAAACAAACAAAAAAAAAACAAAAAAAAGCACACACACATGCCCATAAACAAGCAGGAAAAAAAACATCAATTAAAAGTCTGTGAAATGAAGCCTCAGTACCACAACATAATGCTAGAAAGAAGTGTTTGATTTAGCAGCTGGCATATATGCAGACAGTGTAGTAGACTGGTCATTTAAACTGTGAGCTGCAGCCTAAAGGTTAGCAAAGCTGATTTGTGACCATAAAGTTGCTGAAAGGCTGTCAGGCTGCCTTGTACAAGGTATTTAACCCCCATCCACTCCAGCAGAGCTGCTTTGTGGCCAGTAGTTGATGACTTTGGATATTTTTGTAGCTACCAGGTGTGAATGTGTGTGTAACTGTATAAATGTGTAGCAGGGTGTTGCTGAAAAGAACTTGTGTGCTCTGTGCTCTATAAATGAAAATTAAAGGTTTAAGAACGGTCTTAATTTCATCAAGGGAAGCGATGGCCAAAAAGTTTGGTTTACGACCTTTTTTGACAAAACTAGACTAAAACTAAATACAGTCACCTTTGAAAACAAACACAATGACAACATCTGTTATAATTATAGTCAACAAATAATGTTAAAGCAAATTAATTACCGTTTAAAGGTTCAATGTGTAAGATTTAGGGGGCTCTATTTACAGACAATGGCAACAGAATATAATATGCATAACTGTTTTTATTAGAGTGCATTCATTGGGAAAATAAGAGTCATTATGTTTTTATTCCCTTAGAATGAGCCTTTTATGTCTGCAGACACCGCATGTCCTCTTGCACGAGTCCAGCATGTTACACCACTATGCTTCTCCAGAACAGACAAACCAAAGTATCAGATAAAGCATTTCACATGGTTGCAATCTGCAACTACACTACTAGATACCACTAAATCCTAATCACTGACCCTTTAAATGTAAAATTTATTTCAACAACCTGCACACTTCTGCAGAATCATACTTTATATGCTCCTTAACCCTAACCCCTTGTGAAACAGTATCCTTCGGCACCCAAAACTATCCCTCTTCTGAGGTCAATGTAGCTGTCTAAACTGTTGCACTAATCAGCAGCATGCTGCAATTCAGTAATGATGTGTCTTCACTGGAATTGTTAGTCACATTTATAGAAAGATGCATCCACAATCACAAGAAGCAACAAATAAGAAACAGCTGGGACAAATTAAAACATGCTTGTCAGCATGCCAACATTTATAAAAATGCAAACTGACGTTAATGTATTTAGCACTATCAAGAATTGAACAGCATGCAACATTAAAGTTTTTCAATAGAAGTATTTTAATAAACAAGTAAGTACACAGCTTTGTCCTGCAGTGGAGAGCACAAGTTGCTGCAAAAATGCCAAGTGAGCAAAGACAGTGAACAAACAGCCTGAGATTGGGGATGATTTTAGAAAGTGCAGAACAAAAATACTTGTAATCATGGTCGATTTACACTGCCTGATTTAACAACAAAATAGAGACTTTACTGATAAACTATATTAAAAACTTTTAAATCATTTTTGTTTATTAAAAACATAGTTTTTGTCCAAAAAAGTGTCCAAAAGAGTAAGACTAAAGAGAATCATATTCACATGCATTCAGTCATTTTATTAATCCCCAAAAGTGAAATGTTTTAACGCTATAGTATTCAAAATGTGTCTGCAAAATGTTTAGATTTTCACATCCCAGTCGCTCTGTGCCAGACACTATTTCAGATTCATGTCCCAGTCTTGAGTGATCGTGTTTATTTTTCTGGCAATGGAGGCACCAAGTGTTAGTGCAAGACAGTGAACAAAGACAGCAGAAGTAGATTCGGTGTGGGACTTGGTATATTTGGACATCCACGCTTGTGTACAGTAGGGGCCCTGAAGCGCATTGCGGTGTGTATTTGTTTGCACCTGTCTGTCTCTGTAGATATAACCAAGAAAGATGCAAGCTTCCATATGGGTCAAAGACTAAAATAAGTCTCTTCTGAGAGTTTATCAAAGCAGTGAAAATATTACTCTAAAAGTCTAGATGCATTCCATTTAATACTATAAAAACATCAGAATACTAAAACTAAAAGGAATATTCAGTTTAAGATTGAATCTGTATGGCGTATGGCGTCTGTCTTATATCATGTAGTTATCATTGACCAATTCCTGTACAGTCCGTTTTATATCTTTCTGCAGTTCGTGGCATGGAACTTCAGCTATCTATTGAAACCATGTGTCTCGTATTAAACACTTCCCTTCCACTTCAAATAAATCAGCCATAGTTGACGTTCTAACTTTATTGCAGCTGTATTAAGCTGCGTCATCCCTCTCAAACTACTGCAGATATTCTTTTATTTCTTTATTAGAGCTCCTGTTTGGCTATTCAGGTGTGCTTAAGGAACAACAGCTAGTCTTAGTAGTGTCATTTTGTTGCAGAAAAAAGCGGAAAATTCCATGTTTCCCTTTTTCTTACATTCACCTAATTTTAATCTAGCATCAAATTCAAGATTTGCTTTGCTTAAGTTCATATAAAAAAGAAAACCCTTTCATCCTTTCATGACTGAATGCTCAAATAGTGGAAGGATCTATTTTTGGGAGGGCTGTTTAGAAAGACGCTGCCACAACCCCAAGTCACCCCACCCCGCCCGTGTCCCATCTTACCCCGGCCCATCCCCATAGTGCCTTCAGTCTACCTACTTCTCTACCCTCCCACACACTCAAGCCTAGTCTCCGGCGCTCATAAAGCTCTTCTGATGCTTCTCTATGAAGAACTAATCTCTGAGGTGAGGGTCAGGCTGCAGGAGAGGATGACACGCCTCTGACTCTCCTCATCCATCCAGGCCTTTCATTACTAACCCCCATGCAGCTCTGTCTTCCGTGAAACCCCAACCTTATAGCCTCAGCCTCAACCTCAGCCCAGGGCCCTGAGACAGCCAGGCAGCCAGACCCCTTAGAGAGGCATGGTGCCTTTGTGTGGCTACACTCCCCAGCTTGTCTGCCTCCCATTATTCTCCCATTCAAGCTCCAAATCAAAGCCAGCTCACATATGAAATGCTTTTGAGGTTTAAAGCTTAACTATACCACTGGTACAACTACTGCAGCTACTATTACCGACGATGCATGATGGATCAATATTCATGCATGCCCCCAACTGTACAGTATTATAGGCACAGTCATTCTACGGCAACTAAGAGGTCTAATATCAACAATGTGTTTGGGTTTCCGAACTAATTAGGCTCCAGTGATCTAAAATAAAATATGGGATAATCTATTTTATTTTCATTAATAACTGCTCTGAGTTTTGTGGTGGGTCATAATTATAGTGTACCCTTTTTCATTCTCAGTTTGACAAGTGGTCAGTCAAGTGGAGAGCCAGAGGGTTGGGTCCAGAGTACAGAGGGATTTTTTGCAGCTCCCTCTTTATTTAATCTAGTGTGAGTGGAAATGAAATGACAGCTGTACCACACTCGTATACTCCCCTAACAGCGATGATGGATGCTTTTTGATTCCCTTTTTTCTTATGTTCATTTTTGCTATGGTGCCCTTTCAATAAATATTTTTAAGTCTGTCAGTTAATTCTGAAATTCCATCGATGAACTCTGTCCAGAAAAATAAACAGGGCAGCCACAGCAGTTGGCCTGGATGGGGAGTTGTTATTTTGTTCGGGCTATTGGCAGGGACTCTCCACAGAAATATTGCTTATTTTGCTTCGTTTCAGATTCAAACGTTTGACAGTTTATGTGAAAAACTGCAAACTGTATTGCCATTTAAACACAACTTCTCTGTTCTGTAATTACAAGCTCCATTCACACAGATGAATGAGACAGACAGCCACAGAACGAGGATTGTTCTTGAGATGTACACATTTCTTAGATCTATAACAAATTGTGGTCAAATTGCAATCAGAAGAGAAAAAATAGATATTTTTCCTCATCATATTTGTATCAATCTCCACTTGCCTTTTAAGGATTGAACTGGAAACCTTGGAAATCCCAACAGGGCAATTTGTTGGATAGATTTTGGGAAAACACTGTGGTGAAATTCAGTGTCCGCTCTGTCAGTCATATTTCTTTATAAAGGATGTTGCAGTGTAGAAATGTTGACACAATCACCTCAAAAATGTCCTGCGTCAAAAAGGCAACTTCGTCAGGCGGTTTAGACCCAATCATCAGGCTTTGTTGTAAAAGTCATGAGTGGGCCAGTGGCCGTAGTGGCCCACAACCCACTGAGTGGGCTAACTCAAAAATAGAATGGTACATTCCAAACCAATATAACAGCGGCAGTGCACCATCACAAGACCGCAGTAAATGGCAAAATTATTGTGCATACTTTCTGAGGCACGCCTAAAAACCCCGCTGTGTCCACATGTACTCCCGCTAACATCAGGTAGCACTTAAGTGTCCTTCGCCCTAATGTATGACTAAACATGCTGCCCCTTCACTGAGCTACCCTGATATGCAAAGAGGGACAGTGCCATGTGCTGCTGCCTCACCAGGCAATAAAGACACCCGGGCCTTCAATAACAGGATATGGTCTGCATTTCTCATTTTTAAAATGTGCACAAACAGCTCTTAAAGTAAAACGCAGCTTCTGTTTGATAAAAAAAGAAAAGACAAAGAGTCACAGAGCAGCTGCCCATTTCCTGGGAAACTTTGCTGTGTCGCTGTAGTGTTTTCACATGTTTGCCTCTCTCCAGTCTGCTGTTTTCCCACTCTTGTGTTGTAAAAATCAGGAATGTCCCCACTATAATTAAGCACCTCTCTGAAAAGACAGGATGGGAGAAAATTGAATTAATGTTAATATGGCCATTAGGTTACCACCCAGCAGGAGAAATATGGCAGACCTCAGCCATTCATGCAGTGCCGCTGTTAATCACTTTGTTACACTTCAAACTTTCATCTGCATAGTTTTGGCCAAGAGCAGGGGGAGAAGGCCAACCCAGAGCTAAACCAGAGATCTGTCTGCAGCGTAGTCTGTCTTCCAACCACGCACTGAAAGCTCCTGGTGAACACACAAACTCTGCTGTGAGGTATCCTTGAGGAAAATATCCATTTACTTCACAGCAACACACAAAGGTGTGCCTCAAACTGGGCTGAAATACTGTAGAAAAGCTGACACACGTTGACACACTAGCTGCATCAAATATCCCTCCTGTTTCTAGTTCTCGGGGGTGAACATATCTGCCAGTACTTGTTGGCCTTTGGGGAGGCCATTGGATGAAAAGGAGTAGTGACTTGGACCAAAGCTGTCAAAACTTTTAATTCAGTCTTGATGGAAAACTTCACCTCTTGCCCAAAAAAAAAGTAATATAGAGTTTTATGCCTTTTGAGGTTTTATTTGTTGCAGAATTTATAGTCTAAATATTGACTTAAAATTAGTCCTTTAATTAGCTGAGCCAGATTGAAATAAACAGTCACAGAAGCAATGAAATTGAGCATGTGGATGCAGTCACTGTATAGCACAGATGCAACCATAGGCTCATTCGTATTCGACAGATCTGAATCTGCCTGTAGCCTGTCAGAGTATTTGTATATATCCTGTGAATCATCTGTTGTATATCAAATAGATCCACGGTTTCATCTGACAATGGGAGTAGCATCAGCATCAATGTGTTCCAGATCTGGCAACGTGATAGCCTGCCTTTCTTCTCCCTGTAAACAGATCATCCATTCAAAGCCTCTACATTTTACTTAAGACCAGCCCAGGCTCAGTGTCCGCTGACTGGTTCCACGTGTGTGCAGGCGGCACTGAGGTGTGTGCATATGTGGTTCTGTGTGTACGCGCAAGCTCCACTAAAGGGGGTCATGAGTCACTGGAACAGGGACGTGACTGATGCCCTCCCTAAGTCTTACTCTAATTACTGCTGAGGTGTCGGTGATTGCCTCGGTCACAATCCTGAGCTCGGCTGGTGTGCTGTTTCAGCCCAGCCAAGATGACACTGTCACAAAACCAAAGTCTGTAACCTGTAATTGTGCTTTTTCAAAAGTACTGCATTAGTCAGTCACTATACACCTTGACGTTTGGATGTGCGTAGGTCGTGGCGAGAAGCGACCCTGTCAACTGCTGTAGTAATTGCTGCTGAGTAATGTTCTTGCTTTGGCTCGGATAGGAAAAAAAACTCACCAATAAATCTGGAGGCCATTTTAGGACGTCGCCCAACAGGCTATGAGTTCGCATGGGAAAAAACCTCGACTATTATAAGCCAAAGAAATGGCAAAGTTGAAACCATACAACCTTAACAACATCAAATTAAAGCTCTCATCAAAAGTTGGCTGCCGTGTAGAGAGGGCGAGAAGGCACAAAGTTGGCCAACAAAGCAGCACAGTTAGAGGAAATACCCGCACCGCTGACTGCACAGAAGCACAGCCTCTAGTCATTTCCAATGCTTGCAAAGACAATGGGGATACGCTGAGGCTTAAGTAATAAGCCCAAAATGACTTCCAGAGCGGCAGGGCCTCCTCATTTCAGCAAGGCAGCGATGCGGGGAAATCAGAGCCACGCGAGCTGAGGGTTTCATGGAGGATCAAAGATCGTGATTAGCCTACACTGTCCATCCACCATTATGGGGAGATCTGCCGCCGATGGCAACCATATGCCGGCCGGATTAACCTCTCCATCACAATCACTATCCAAAGAGAGAGGAGACGAAGAGGGGAGAGAAGTGGAGGCACAAAGCAGGAGAGGAGAGCAGTGCAGAACAGAGAGGTGAGAGGAGTCCAAACAGACGGGGGAGGGATGAGAAGAGTGGGAGTGTAGAGGTAGAAAACATCAAATGTCAGTCAGTGATGTGTGGCATAACACGTGTGCCCAATATGCAGGAAGCCTTTTGGCAGGTTTCCCTGACCTATATAGTCCGGAAGTTGGAGGAACTGCAGGCTGAAACAAGTCTTTCAACTTTTAAATGAGCCACAGTAGATGCTCTGTACTACACATTTGGAATTTCAATAAAGCTGATACAAGTGAGCAGTGATGTAGTTTAATTTCACAGGCAGTTTTAGAGGATAATACAGTAAAAAGTGTGATATTTCATTCAAAGCAAAACTGAAATTTGACTTCTTCTCATAATCCTTATAAACATTAACTGTGAAAATACTCCAGCTATTTGTTTCTTCTTTTTTGAGCAATAGTAGACAGAGAACAGGAAATGAGTGGCGAGACAAATGGGAAACAAACATCCCATTTGTTTCATAAACTGGGGACATTTCAGTTACATATTAATAATTGCAAATAACAGCTGGATGCAGGAGGTAGATGGATGAGCTAATTTTATTGATTCTGAAAACATTAATTAAAGAAACTACAAAACCCAAACTCCGAGGCCACCAACATGCCCGATACTGCATTTTCTTTCCATTGGTAAAAACGGGATAAAACCGCTTATGGACATATTTGTGGATACAGCACATAAGTGACAAGCCTCTGGTTGGGCATTTCACAGTGGGCTGATATCTGAAAACGGGCATTGCAAGGAGATGCTCTCTCAACTTCTGTAGTGCACTTCTGACTGCAGAATGTCAAAGCCCTGTATAGCTAATGAATCTTGATACAAGGGATTCCCCCTTTTCAAAAAAGCCCACATATTCAACATTTACATAGCAGCACCCGTTCACAGAGTGGAAACTAGTTAACCTAGCTTGCACTGACTGTCACTAACTTTTTGTCTGAGCATCTACATTGTGCTATTTGTACTGCACACTGTTCATTCCATTGCTGCCTTCAACCTACAGTACACTACACTAAGTAGGTGGTTTACCTAGCATTGGCTTTCTGTCATGGGTCCAGATGCGGTAAAAGAATATGACTAGACTGTCAAAACTCACAGGAACAGTAGTCATGACAACATAAACCAATATACAAATTCACAGAGTAACATAGAGAGAGCTGAAATCATTAATGAGACAAAACAAACAAACAACATGGGTCAAATCAAATCAAATCAGGTGTTTTGTATATGTATGAGCTGAAATGACATAGCATTTTTAGCATGTCCTGTGTTCTCCATGGAGAAAAACATCAATGAAAAGTGAGATATCTAAATATTATTTATATATTTATATCTTGGTAGATGGAGACCTTTCAATAAAGCCAATCAAATCTTGCATAAAGTTCTGTCATAGGCAGAGCAGACACTGAACCAGAAAACACTCTGTACAGAATCAGCTTCGGGTTCATTCTCACGTAGGTTTTCACACACATGGAATTTGTCTTGGTGTTTTTGTGCATAACAAACACATTGAGTAAAAAATATAAACAAGATAAAAAAAGCAAGTCAAGAAGCAAGCCTTGTTGATGAGGCCAGCTGCAGATGGGGAAAAAAATGCTCTTGTGGCGTGAGGTTTTGGCCCTGATGGACTGCAGCCTCTTGCAGGAGAGAAGTGTTTGAAAAAGTTTGTGTCTGGGGTAGGAGAGGTCGGGGCCGTGATCTTACCTGCAAGTCTCAGGGTCCTGGAAAGATGTAAGATTGCAGGCGATCACCTTCTAAGACGAGTCGGTAAATGATGGCCGGAACATGAGACTGCTAAATTCAGCATCCAAGAGGCCAGTTTGATGACAGGGAATAGGGACTCCTGGGACGAGAGTCACAGCAGGGGGAGTGGTGTCAAGTGGGAGAAGAATGAGAGGACATCAGGCAGGGGGCCAGTAGGCAAAACAGTGAATAGACCCAGCCAGTTTACCTTCCCTAACATAAAATTCAAACATTCCCAATTAACCTATTCAAACGAAATAGTAGTGGCTAATAGTAGCTTGATATTGTTGCTGCTGGCTCAGGAAAGTATTGTTGCAGTCATGTGGTGTAAATCGTCTATGACAGAAGATATCTACAGGTGTTGATACTGGTCTTCAAGTTGTGATCATAGGCTGCATTTTTAATCCATGCTTAGGTGAATTAAGGTTTCGTTGTGACCAAACCATGGTGGTGGTTGTTGATACAGTGGAAAGACTAACCCAGATGGTTTTGGTGAGTTTTATTTCTGTCAAGTTTGAATGAAGTGTGTTTTACGATGAGTTAACAAGGCATATTAGCCAGAAGCTGTTTGGTTGTATTTTTCTGTTTAATAAGGAAAATAGTGGTACAGATGTTTCCTTTCTTGACATTTTGTGAGTTTGTTTTGTCAATTTATTCAACATATCTCCCAGGCAACTGAAACTACTGTACGAGGGGAGGCCTCTGCTATATACTCTCCGCCTCTTGAGTTAGAAAGTCGCATTAGAAGAAAAGACAGGCTGAAGCTAGCTGGTTTGCATGTTCATTTCAGTAGATATATTTGCAACACAATACATAGATGTCTTTCACATAATGTCAAAACTGGCATTTCTTCACGTTCTGTTTATGATTTTGATTAATTTTGGGAAGTTCTTAGTCTTACATATTGCACCTTTTACACATATTTTACATTGTTACAACACAACACAACATTTGATAAAAATTGAACAAACTAGGGGAAAAAACTTAAAATCAGCAAAGAGACGTCTAAATTCCACCTATACGCAACAGCTAACAATGTTAGTGTCCAAAAATTCACTTTCCCCAGAGAACACTAATTAATATAGGTGATGCTACGTATAACTGTATAAAAAATGAAAAGAAAAAAAAAATCCCAGTTTGCCAGTTGCTTGTCTCTGTCATTTTTCTGTCTCCTTCACCCACTCCCTCAGCTCTGTGCCTGTTCCAGATTACTCAGATGAGCCGATGAGTCGCAAGGTTTAATGGGCCTCTGCTCTCTTTCATCAGTAGAGAGCCCAGTCATCACTACTGAGTGGAAAGCCTATGTGGGCTTGGCTGCTCGGGGAATAGGAGTGGGATTAAGTGATATCATATTGTTTAACAGGGGATCCCCCTTCCTTGGCAGCAGCCCTGAGATTCAGTCATGCCTTCAATAGGTGGGTAGTCATCTTGTCTTCAGATTCAGCTCTGCAAGCGGTAATATCTACATTGGTGATATTATATCTCACAGCTGTCATGACAGTAAATTGAAATTAAAATGAAGGCATTTGTTAGAAGGGGATGAGTCACTTGTATATCATACAGACACATTCATGCAGTTATATTACACACACAGAGCATCTGCGATAGTCTGTCTTTCTGTTCAGTGAGTGGGTGGGACAATTCAGCCAATTCCCTTGAGGCCTGTTTTTGCATTGAGAGTAAGCTATCTGATGAAACAGTGTGTTGTGAAGCAGTAGTTATGGTTTATATACTCTCTGGTTAAACCTTTTAGCCTTGTTTGATCTAATTGCACCAGCGGCAGAACTTGGCACTGTGAACTTTCTTAAAAGCATTTTGCACTGAGATCATGTTGACACATTAGCTTAAAGATGTTTTAGGGAAACCTAGCCCTGGTTATAAGAGAAGGTCAGAGCAGATAACTGCTGCTCCTGAGAGACCTAGTAGCAGTTCACACTGGGCCTCAGATGGCTCCCCTGTGGCTTTTTTAGATCGTACAACAAAAGTTATTGTCAACTTTTGAGCTTTGATACCATGAATCCTGAATTTCCCACAGTCTTGCAGTATGAGAGAAATTCATGTCTTTCCGAATTCGATGTTACATTTGAATGATCCAACATGCATATGCCTCATTCATTTTGAGGTTTGGTGAAATTAATGAAATGAGTAGATACTGTACCTGAAACAACACAAAGGCTTGGGTGGTTGGTGGTGGTGGTTAGGTGGTTTGTGCCTGTGAATAAGCAGACCCTTCCATCCACCATTCCACTCTAATTAGGTGCAACAGATTCAATATAAACGTCACGGCCTTTCATATAATCCTGCCCATTAAATAAGAACCACCATTAGGGAACACTGATGTAATGACTCGTATGAATGCAAGCAGTTCTAAATGTCAAATGTCATTTATCATGGCCACCCAGGTTTCTCTGTTATGAAACTTTTAGGAAAGTTCTTTTCTTGACCAAGCGTACACATACTAAAAGTGGAAGAATAAAAGCAAATAATATAACACATTTTCTAAATTGAGTGGTAGTTGTAGTAACTTCCAAAACTTCCAAACTAAGCAATCCCAGAATATAAGCAGTATCAGCAGTCATTCTATATGCATAAATTCAGTATTACAACAACATGGATTGAAAGTGGTGCGAGATCACACATGCTTATTACTTTGAATACCAGCATCCCCTAATGTGTTGTGTCTTTGGATGGAAATACAATTTAACACTACAGGACCATGGTTTGAGCCAGAGCACGCCATCGTAACAATCACATCCTGAAAACATAAAATGTCTTGTCACTTAGACCACCCTGCACACAAAACTCCTCATAAAATTGTTGGCAGGATCAACGTCTTTAGCATGCTTTGCATGTTTAGATTGTATCATCTGTAATCAATCGATGTTAATTTTGTGAGTTAGCCAAATGCTAAAATAAAACTTTTCTACAAGAATTGTTTGGCGGTCTGACAAGAACATTTTGTTATTGAAATAAATTACACTGTATGATTTTGACGTTTAAAATTTTAGCAAGGATTGCATCATTTGCCATGAAAAAAATGCAGGGAGTTTATGCATAAACTATGTAATATTAGCTGCCCATGCATGTCATCTTCTGGATACACACAATGAAGAGTTGGATTCTTTGAGTTACTTTTAATTTCCATGTGTCCATAATATTTCAGTAACTTTCTTTGAAGCATCGAAGTTCTGTCAGTGAAACCATAATGTTAGCTAACGTAATAGCTTGGCAGCCAATGGGGAGACGGAGAGCTGACAAAAAGATCAGTTTAGATTATCTCTGATACTGTCAGACCTACCAGTTGTCATGTCATCACTAAATATGATGCCACTATTGAATGTAATGTTTAATTGACAATAATTAATACATCACTTAAACTATCCCAGTAACATAGCTGTTGCCACTAAATTTGCAAAAATTACATAGCCCAGTTTTGAAGTTAACTTATTATAAAACACATATATTTCATATTTGGTAAACCAAGGAGTTTTTACTTTTGTTCATCAGCCTAAAATACAGTATACTGTAGTCCAGTACACACCACAACTATGACCTGTTATTAACATGCAGTTCTCTCTGACAAGTGTCAACAAAAACCTAGGCCAGGGAGTGTGTCTAATGTCAACTGTTAATATCATTTTAATCATTTTAACAGTACTGCTTATTGTCCTGTTTGGTTCAGAAATGACCCATAGAAAATAATTTAGTGTCCCATTGGACCCTCTTCCAGCTCAACACACTGTATACATGTTACTTTTCTAAAAAAACATGTTGTTAATGACAACTTATTTTAACACCACATTTTCTGTCTATTCATCTTGTGTTGAGAAGTAACATATGTTTATGTTTTCTAAAAAAGAAAGGGGGATACTGTGTGTGCGTGTGTTAAAATAATTTTAAGGAGCGCTAACATTTTTCTGGCACTTAATTCCTACAGATAAACTGCATTATCAGTTAATGAATAACGTGTTATTCATGAAGGAATTTACAAGTACTTTCAAAGCTTTTAAACCGGGAATTGTATAGTCATTAAGTGTTTAACATTTTAAAGTGAAAAAGCAGAACTCTGGGATATTGATTCATTCCCCTCATGCTGTAACTTTAGTGGTGCCTTCTGGAAGTATCTATTCCTGCGGCTGGTTATCCAAAGGACAACACAAAAGACACTTTAGAACATTTCATCAAATTTCATGACATGGAGAAAAATACATAAAGACAAATGTTATTTTTAAGTTTATGACAGTTGACATTAACAGTGATATATGAAGTGCAATGTGTAAGTTGGAAACTTCTTCAGTTCTCAAATGCGGCAAGGAATCTTCCAGAGGAAACAGCTTTAAGGATGAAGTCTTCCTTCAATCTATTTTGAGTGCAAGCCGGTTCATTAAATATACTGGAAAATCTTTTTTTTTTCTATGCTGGTCTGCAGCATAAAAGTCAAAGAGAGGAAGATTTAGAATTCCAAATAAAGACTGAGACAGATTTTGTCTTTAATGTCTCGTTTCTGTTATTTCAGTGGGATCAAATGGTTATACTGTACTTGAGCAGCAGTCAGTAAACAGTAGAGCAAATATGTAAGTTGGACAGACTGGAGTGTGTCTGCATTTCAAATATAAGTTTTGATTAGCATCATAAACTTACAAAAATCTCCTGTGAAGAAGAGCTCGTAGTTTATTGTGTAGTGATGATGTCTGTGCAGACATAAAAATTTTGCTTCCCCACCCCTCTTTAGGGAAGACACCAAAGAGAAAAACTGTAAATCTATCATATGCAAGGCTCTCAACAATTTAGTCACCCTTTGAAATTTGCCTCAATGATCAGTAATTGCCATCCAGACCCTTCCATCTTCTGCACACATGTCACTTTCATGTCCCCTCAGTGGGTCCTGAATCATGGCATCTCGTGGTCTCCTAAACGACTCTTCGGGTGTCTGATCTCTGAGAAAAGACCACCAAAATTGCAAAACTTTGGCACCCAGAGAGCCCTCTGGTGTGCCCATTAAACCATCTAACCCTATTCCCATCTCAATATAGCCACGTATTTCTGAACAAGATAAATATTTGACTAATACATACTGAAGGTGCAGCACTGAGCTCAGGCCAAAAAACGCCACTATCAAAACATGAGTGAAAGAGGACCATTCACCAGATGCAATGTTTGCACATCTCTGATAAGGCAGGATCTTGATTTTGTTACAGTGATTAAATTCAAATTACACATCCTAAATAAAACATTACATTACAACATTGACCTAAAGCCACAAAGTCGATCTTTGTATTTTGATTATTTATTAATACAAATTAGATCCTTTCAAAAAACATCTCCACATCCAAAAACTATGCCCGGTACTTGCCCTCTTGAAATTTGTTGGCCAAAGGGTCATTTGATAATGAAATTGAAAAATAATTGCAGGCAAAATGTCCTTGGTTTCAAAAGAAACTTAGTCTACATTCAGAGCAGTTCCTTCAATTACAAACTGTTTCAAAAATATCAGATATAATGTGGAAAAAATAAACACTGATAATTTGTTGAGAGACAATTTTGAAATGTTTACGGTATCTCAGTTACATAATGCCTTTCGGGTTGCAGTCCAATTCGAGAGACACTGCTGGCTTTCATTAGCAGCAGGCATTTTTCTCCATCATATTGAGCGATGCTGCCAGAAGTCTGTGCTTCTGAAAACATTGCAGGGCCCTGCCAATAATTCCCACCCCCCACCCCTCTCCTCCAAGCGCAGCCAGAGTGGGGCCAGATTGCTGAAAGGCAGCACAGGCAGCGTGGCCCTTCTCCAAGCCTGGCCACTTTGGAAATCGCCACACGCAAGTGCTGGCCTCCCTGTCGGTGGCGTGATGGGGTCACCTCTGGGGCCTGGGGTGGGTAAACACACATGACCCAAGACAAACTTTCACAATTCCGCCAGGTGTGCAAACAGGAGGCCGCAAAAATACCCGGAAAAGTCTGACCATGCAAAAACAATATAACTGCCTCTGATGAACTCCTGCGAATGCAGTGGTAGAGGCAGAAAGGCCGACCAATCCAGGGTGGAACCGATGTCAGAGGAAAGGGCATGTTAGGATTGCGCAAAGAAATTCGTCATGTCTCAGAAAACGAGAGAGTTTGATTGGTTCCGATGGGAGACTCACCTGTTCTGATTGGTCTCCAGTGTGGATCTCATCCAGCCCACCCAATGAGCTGAGAAAACTCAAAACTTCATGGAAAAAAAGAGAAACAGGAAAAAGAGGCATTTTTTAACAGTGCAGATTAAATCTCAGCAGGCCTAGATTTTGCTTCGTCTCTAGAATTTTAGCTCAATAAAGCCTCCCCACGTGGCCAACGGTCTATTTAATGTCTCAAGCCTCTAGTGTTCGTTTCATTGGCCTGCACCAGTGATCCAATCCACCCCATCCTGATCCATTGTCTCCTGGGCCGGTGAGTCCCGAAGCTGACCTCTGTGGGGAGTCTTCCAGGCACCACATGTTGGTTTTGTGTCCATATGAACTCTACTTGCTTGAGCAGTTGGGCCTATGGCACCAAGTCTGAAGGACACAGCAAAACAAGGATTTAACTACAACCAGATGCAGCACTGTCCTCCCAGATCATCCGTTATGCTTTGTGTTAGATCTTCCTCAGATAGTCATGCTGCCAGTGGAGGAGTATGCCTGTTTGTTTGTTCGCGAGGGACAATCAAAGCGGTGCAATGTATTCACAAATATGTTTTAACACTGGCTGCCAGCTAATGCCATGGCACAGACTAAACATCTGGCTTTGCATTTCTGCAAATGCTATTTCCATTTGTGATCTCAGAATTATTCATGAATGATAATTAATGGACAATCGTACAAGTGACACACAGTGGAACGACAAACAGATAATTCTTTTTAAACGGCAGTAAATCTTTATCGTAACAACATGCAATTTGTGCCAACCAATTTCTGCTTTATAATGATATCATTGTTACAGCTTACCTCTGCTCACCCCTGCTGCTAGACATTGAGTAAGCACGTTGCAGCCTGCTGGTTATACTATTAGCAATACAGATGAGAGATGTCTGCATGTCTGTAAAGTCAACCTGTAATTATCATGGCTGTATATCCTCAGGCGAGAGACTAAGTCAGATTTATAGATTTATTCTGTCTTCAAATTAGCATCATGCCTCAGATTCCAGCATTTCATCTCGCAGGCTGCTGGAATGTTTTGAGAGTAAAAAAGGAGTCATTGTAATTCACAAATACACGTCCCAAAAGCACCATCTGTAAAATAATGTTGGAGAGGCAACAATATGTGAGTGTACTGTTCAAAGGAGGCCTCGTTTAAGTGCAGACTTTACTCCTTTCATTTTTGGACACACTTCTGGTCTGTTTGGGTAGAAAAGGGCACTAAAGTAATTCTGTTCATTAGTAGAAGGCCATGCTTCTACTACAGCAAGGCATGCTGCTGAAAGCCACCAGTAACTCCATTAGGTCTTTCTGCTCATTTAAGATTCATGAATGATTTTTCCTGCTGCATTTAAATGTGTTGCTGCCACAAGGCACAGCTCAGTCCACCCTCATTCATAAATGGCTCAAACTTTCCACATTAGAGATGGTTTGGTATCAAATGTAATACTGTATTTGATACATTTATTAATTCTTATCTTTTGTTATTAGGAAAAACACTCATAAATGTTCTATTTTAGGGTTTTTAATTTAAGGAATTGGACTGCCAACAATATGATACTAATTCACTTTGATAGATTTATTTCACATTCGGACAGTGTGTTATTATATCCCTAGGACACAATGTAACACATAAAATACACACTGGCTTGAAGGCAAGAGTACATAAAAAATATTCCATTCAGTAATTTAACCTAGAGATGACTTTTATTTTGTAATGCGTTGCTACTACAGTTCTTTGTGATAGTAGTATTTAAGATTTAGCAAGTAAATAGTACCAAAAAACTACAAAGACAAGATAATGAGAAAAAGAAACCCAGTGGTATAATGTACTTTTATTCAAGTACAAATTTGAGGTACTTTATTTTACTGTATTCTTCTATGTTACTACTGTTTTAGACATGTATAACCAATATTTTTTGTTAGATTTGTAGATGCAAAATATATTATCAGCTTTTAAAATGACAGATTTAAGTATCCTACTGCAAGTGAAGTGTTAAAATAATATACCACTCACACGGGCCATCTCTCTACACAGGGAGTTTTACTTTTGTTAACTGAAGTACATTTTGCTGGTAATACTTCTGTAACTAACATTTCATTTTCACATTGTGGCATTACTATTTTTATTGAAAAAGACCATCTGAATACTCCTTATGCCAATGAAGAAACCGCTGAAAATCACAAAGTTCTCAAATGTATTTCATGTAAATTAAGAGCTACGTTAGAACACCCACCTTTGTTTAACTGGGCTTTCGACTTTCTTGCTTTCACTTTAAAACGACTCCCAGAAGCACAGTAAGCCTCTAATTTTTTTACAAGTATATTTAATCTGTATGCATGTTTTAACAGCACATACTGGAATGCAGGTTCCTTTTAAGAATGTGTTTACACGTGCTCCTTTACCCAACTATACAATAATATATGCATTCCTGTGTGTCAATATGCTGTTGGATTAGTCAGATTTCAGCATACATTAAGATTTGATTTGTGCTCTTTGTTTGAAGTTAAGTGTTTTTTTCCAGGAGGAATAAATACATTCCTCCGCTGGCTTGTCCCGGATTGATCTCTGCTGACTCAGAAGAAAGATTGCATACCTACCAAGCATCTAATAGACAATGCCCCAAGGTTATTTTGTGCACGTACAGTACATGTGCAGACGGCTTTGGGTGCAGAACAGTTTTTAACAGTTCAACCTAGTCCTCGAGGTAGTAACACAGACTCTCATTTATACTGCTTCTGGAGACTGTATTGTACGGCTGTCAGCAAGTAACATTAACATTAATCGTAAAACAGGTTCAGGTGATAAACATCAGCTTATAAATCCTTATACGAAAGAGTTTTATTGTACTGCTATTTATTGTTAAAATAGATATAAATGTCAGATCTAATATAGTTGTACAATGGTAGACACTATGGTAACTTCCTTTTTTTTATAAATCTGGGTTGACTTGGAGTATTCCCATCTGATTTGAGTTTGATAATCAGACAGCACTAAGATATAAAGCCATAAGCTACGGTACAGTTGTGTGAGCACTTTTAAATGATTATCCCAAGACAATACAGCCAGTGAACTCTGGGAGCTGGCCTGCATGCCTGTGCTCCAGGCTGTATTATGACTGGTTCAAGTCAGCGTCCTGCTCATACATCTTTCTAAAATTATACACCACAACGAAGAAAAGCGGCCACTTCTAAACAATGTCAAAAATTCAGATTTAGATCCCCTCTTTTTTTATCTTGTTATTGTGTTACACAGGGACTGAAAGACGAGTCACAGCGTTATGAAATCATGTGAGGAGGGCAATTATCCATCACAAAAGCCCCACAGAAAAAAAAAAAATAACCCACCGGCTGGAGAAGACAACAGAGCCTTTTGTTTGCCCCATTGTCAGTGACACACTGCCGAACTCCTCCTCATAATGGCTTGTTTCTCCAGTGAGCCGTCTGCCTTCATCAGGCATACTTTGTTCTCGACAGCAAGTAAACTGAGTTTCAGAGACACATAATGGGCAGCTTATGTATAAGCTCATTCAGGTTGCGATTGGCTGTCGTGACCTCCAGATTTGAGTCACGGCCAGCGCAGAGTTAACTTATTCCTCCTCACACTTGCTGCGTGCATGACACACAGTCATTTCTGTTATTGACATTTGCCTAGAGTGACGGCATCATGTGACCGGGGGCGTCATGTGACCTTGTAGTGGAGTTGTATCATCAGTGCGATGTAATTATAATGCTGACTTAGCAGTTTAGCCACTTGAACTCTGTCAACCTCAGCCTAGCGGCTATTGTAAAATCTCTCAGCTGTTGACAACTGACCACACAATGACAGGGTTTACAGTGGCCGCAACTATACTCTACCAACCTCACTGGACACTGTAGAGAGAATCAGCGTTAGAGTAGAAGCAGGAGCATCACAGGGTCCTCAGTCATGGTCAACTAGTTTTTGGTATGAAGAAGCCTCTGTAAGTCTCAGTTCAGGTCTCAGCGGCTGGACCTGTCCTCACCTTTAACACAGCATGGCATATATAAACCAGACAGCAGGGCTTGTGGACGACCAGTATGCTTTTCAAGCATAGAAGTACCATAAAGTTTCACCGAGGTGGAGAAATAGAGGGAGAGTGGTATGTACGCCAAGTAAGAAAGATATATATAAGTCGACCTCCATCTACTTAGCACACAAATTAAACCAACTTGTCAGTGAACATTTAGAAATCATCGCTTGGGTCTCAGCGGGCCTTGCTGTTTGAACTGCAGTGTAGGTAGGTACTGTTTATCCTGGACTGGGCTCTTGATTAAAATGAGGAATGGAGGAAAAAAAAGAAATGGCTCAGTCTCTCGGTGGTCAGCCACAGCCTCCTCATCGCAGTCTCCACCAATGATCCGACTTTCTCCTTTTTGCGTTTTTATGTAATCACAACTCCAAGAGCTATTTTTAATGTGTGTTTAGGTTGTGCGTGCGCCATTCGATATTAAACATTTCCCCTTATTACTTAAAGGCCGACTTTATTTTCCCTCAAAGCTGTGACTCCAAAAACAGCTGTCCAGACACCACAAGAAAGGGCCCTAAGTCGCTGGAAGATGTAGATACCACTGCTGGACTCCGAAAGAAAAATATCTACTTTTCATTAAGATTATACCATACCGTACCTTACCAAACAATTCACATAGAACATCAACATCCTCTTGGCGACTCGGCGGCGTAGATTAAGTTTCTGCACTTCCATGAGTTTTGGACCGCGTTGAAGTGAACTCCTCTGTGACTCTTGCTCCATTCTATGGCTGCAGGTCACCGTCCCGCCTCAGCAGCGCTGTAAGGAGATATTTACGTTCACACCAGCGGCGCAGCAGCCAACAGAAGCTGATTGCAAGTGGTGTTTGTTTCCAATGAAAGCACGTTAATTCGGGCTCGGCCGCAGTGTAAACTACATTGGCGTTTTACAGATGTCGCCTGTTAAAGTGAATCACTGTACCTGCCTGTTTGCCCGGCCCAGGCCGTTCTGATGCTTCGCCAGAGAGAGTACACAACACGAGCCAAAAGGGCTATTAATAAGCCCTTCCCTTTCTAATACTGTAATACCTCCACGTGTGTAATGTCTGCTCTGGGCTAATTATGTCACGTCATTTTTAGCTTTCGCAGAGAGACGAATACAGACAGCCTCAGTCTGAGTTCATTTTAAGTAGTGCTAACTATCCTCCAATATTTTTCCAGAAATACACCGTAGCAAGAAATAATTTTCAGTGAAAACAGTCCGCTGCGAGGTTCATCTGCTGTGACAAAGCGGGGGAAACAGCCTTCCGTATCCATGAGCTCTGTATTACATACGGACACACAGTGTGTGTTAATAGCATGTGTAATTTCTAGCACATGATACCTCTATTATGTTTCTGTGAGAGCTTGTGATAACAAAGTGAGTCCATTTGAAGCTGTGTGGTCCTGAGTGGTAGAAGAGAGAAAGTGTCTGGCAGGGTGGGCCATCGACCACAGTCCTCAGGGCAGACCTTGGCCAGAGCTCAGAGTATGGCCAGGCTCTTCAGCTCCGCACACACACACACACACACACATACTGTAGTAAGTTTGGTATACGGCCACCAGTGGAGAGCCAGTAATGAATGAAATATTATATTCCACATCATATTCCAGCCTTTAACATTATTACCTTCACATTAAAACCTTTTTTTGACAGCAAGGAGTACATATATTACAAAATTGTCTGTACAGCAAAATAAAGTCCCATCCAAGCTGGCACTACATCCCTTAAGTGATTTTTTTCATGAAATGTTGTATAGGACTGTCTCCACTGCTCATATATCGAGACTGTATGATTTGAATTTGATATTTTAAGTATATTAAAGCACTTTGTTGACCTTGAACTTAACATAATGGGTTCTTTTAACAATACAATTGCTACAATTCTTCCAATTATCCTGAAATGAATTCTTTTAATTTAGTCGTTTATTTGCCAAATATCCCAAAAAGATTATACTTTTGAAAATAAAATCAAAACCTTTCATTTGCATGATTCCTGGATTAGATCCGGGGTTAGTTGAGGTACATCTTCAGACTTGCTTATAGGCAAGAGTAGAGATTGTGGTCAAGGTTTTAGTGATGGAAATGGTTTTTTGTGGTTTCCTTAAGGTGGATGAACTGCTGACCTGACCGAAAGTTGGGCAAGTTAAAGACAATATTTGGCCAACTTTAACTAAACTTTGTTACTGTATCTTGGGAAAACATCATCCACTCCTTGCAGTTTCAATCTTTGCAGTTCCTAAGAATTTATGCAGAGATATCTGAGACTGCAACATCGTCATAGTTAGTATCAAGGTTGTTTATCACATGCCATGCCACCCAAGAAGTTACGTTTCCTGCCACATGAGCTGGGTTTGACGTTTATGCTTTATTTTTCATTCAATATTTCAGCTTCAATCACGATGTGCAAATTATATTCCCATCAAAGTGTGTGTAATTTACTGTGGAACTCACAGTGGTGCTGCACTCTGTCCTAAAGTTTAATGCTTTTGACAGCAAGGCATCCGTTCTCAATAACCTTAAAAATGTTTATACGTGAACCTAAATGTTATTCTTGAAAGACTTCAGGATCAAGTAGCAAACTAATCCTCATGTACAGCCTGTCTTTTCGAAAGCACTAGTGAGCCAAAACACAGAGTCAATACACAGTATATGTAATAAATATAATAAACGATTTTTAAGGAAGATAGTTTTCCAGTGTATTTAGAATCAAGGTATGCTGCATGGGTGACATGTTCGATTAAATCCGCGTAAGTGTTTCTGTCATATTCAGTGTGTAACTTTGCAGCATCTGAATAGCCCTTCCCTAAGGATTCTGTAACATGCGCAGGACCTCGAGAGACATGTTCTTGTTTTAGACAGCAAATATTTACAAAGCAGCAAGCCAAGGAAAATGTTTCACTGCACAAAAATAAGGTAGGTGGCAAAGACTTGTGGAAATGCTGTTGTGCCACTTTGTTCTAACGCTATATTAAGGTCATTAAGATTCAAAATAGATGACGGTTAAGACTTTGTTGCCAAAAAATGACAACATGTTCAGTGTTAGCATTTAGACATATATATACAGCCGTAGTTCTTCTTGATTTGTTGTTGTTTATGTTCCCTGACAAATGTTTTTATTCTGAGTATTTTAGCTCAGACTTCTTAATATTGCCTGAGTGTACAGACATGAATTAATATTAATTTGTTGTTTGACCTCACTTGGATTGAATTTAACAAAATGTACATCGTTTTTTATGTGTTATCTAGTTATAGTATAGTTAAATTATAGTTATAGTTTATGATGTAGTACATATCTGTAAAAAATAAAGTAAAATATGGTTCAAACATTTGTAACATAAACATAGAATTACTGCATCTTACCAAATTTTAAGATACTTTCAGACAAATGTTTAAATTCTGAATTTATGTCCCAGAATATACTCAAACAACATTACTATACTGACATTATTTTTTTAGTTGACCCTTTAGCTGTTCAGACTAATTACAAAAAACATATTTTATCACGTACCTGTTGCGGGATCTAGTAAAAGTTTTTTTTTTTTTTTTTTTTTTTTACCAGGTTTTGGGATAAATCTCTGAGGATTCTGCTGCCACCCCGATGCAACAGATATGAAAGTAAGTAATTTATGATGCTCACAGTGTTAAAGAAAAATATTTAAAAATGTACATGAATTATCCACAAAACACTGTGTGAACACTTTTTGTTGGGGTTATTTCTAAAGTAAAAAGTAGTTCACAGTGAAGCATGTGGATCAGTAATGGGGACATTTTGTTGAGAAAGAACTGGTGGTGATATGGTGTTGATTTTTTTACTTTTTTTAAACAAACTTCTGCTCACTAACATTGAATTTTTCAGTGTAGGTACAATTATCATAAAAATATATCTTGAAAGTCATGCCACATAAAACCAAAACTACCTGCCTGACTACACAGCATCAAACGTAATCAAATATGTCTGAAATGGGCCATCCCTTTCAATCAGACGCTGTAATTAAACAACAGTGAGAGATCTATTTAAATGACTGATTAAAAGATTCACCTGGCAATCACAAACCATGAGAAAAGAGCCCGAGGCAGTACTCCTCTCTTCACTGCTTAGTCATACTTTGCCCACTGGGCAGTGACAGTACAACTGTGATACTTGAACACTTTTGAACCTGACTGAACTCCCCGCTTCATTCCACACATTCCTCATCTTCTGCTCTGTGTTTTTGATCTGTCGAAGCAAACACCTACGATCGCTGATCAAAGACGAGTCGTGACACTTCTCCTCCGTGATGGTGTGTACTGCGTGTGCACATGGGAATCCGCGCGTGTTTGTGTGTGATGATTCACCGCTGATTGTCATGAGCTGCCTGCCCTACAATGCGTGTTCGCAGGGCATTGTTGCAGAGTGTCTGTTAATAGTGTGTTTGTCCCCGAGTGTTAACGAGACTGCGGGAAGACATCTCTTTCACAGAGAAGACAGGTGGCCGTGATTTACGGCCTCTTACAGGAATCACCCCCCTCCGTCGCTTCTGTGAGAGCCAATTAAAGCTCAGTGCCAGTTTGAATGCGACATGAACATGCACGCGCGCATTTATTACAGTGGTAACGCAACAACATGAGTACTGTCTGTGACACGGCAGTGTAAAGAGTGTGAAACGGGAGAAAGAAACTTTGAGAAGGAACAAATTCAGGCTGCAGAAGTGACACTGAAGCAGCTCTTCAGACACACTCCTCCTCTGTAAATAAGCAGTTTCACACCACCTCCGCTTTCTCTTCACACACACACACACACACACACACAGCCTTTCTGTCTCTCTCATTCTTTCTGCGGCACATGCATACACACACACATACTCAGACACACACACCCAGTCTCACACCGCCAACCAGCCAGCCAGCCAGCCAGCCTTTCGCTCCTCACTCACACCCTCAAATCTTACCAAGCTCAACTCTCCCTGCTCAGAGGCAGACAGGAGCAGCACAGCAGCCTGTTAAAGGAGTTGAGGGAAGGAGCAGCAGTCAGGGAGAGAGAGAGAGAGAGAGAGAGACATAGAAAGAGAGAGAGGGAGGGGGATGAAAGAGTGAAGGGGAGAGCACAGCAGAGAGAGCACTGTTCCCCATATGCTGAGGAGGCATGGGCGGTTGAACAAGCTGCCCCCACTGAAGCCTCCTGACTCATGGGAGCGTCAGACCCTGATCCCCCAGAGATCCTGGAAACGCTGCTGAACGACGCGTAAGAGAGAAGGAGGGGAGCCAGAGAGGAGAGAGAAAAAAGTCCGGGGAGAAGAGAGGAGAGGGAAGAAAGCCACAACGGTAGGCTGTCCCAACTCAACTGCTGTGCCGTGATGACGTCAGAGGGCATGTGACCCAGGCTCTCCAGTGACGGCACATGGAGGGCAGGAAAGAGACGAGTTTTAAAGCTGGTGCCTTTTGGGTTGTGTGAGGGCTCTGCTCGCCTCCCAAACAACCACAGAACCACAGACGTGCGGCTCGGGGTTGGTGTTTGAGGGCGACCTGGAGTGTAAATGGTTAATCGTCGCGGGCCAGCACCAGTCACAAGGACGGCGCTAAGCGAGTAAGTACGTTCCAACCACACTCGCCAAGCAAGCAAGTCCGACACCATCTGATCTATCCGCAAAGGCGATATTTGCCTCTGCAATTTTTTTTTCTCTATAAAACCAGACCTGGTTGTTACTTGTGGTCATCCAAATAGTTGATACGTAAAAGCATGTCTTGTGGATGGCTTTTCCATTTTTTTTCTTCATGACACGCTGCGTGCTCTTGGTTTAGGACGTGTCAAGGGTCACGGAAACCACAGAGGAACAAAAGTGGGGCTTGCTGCAACCAGAGGCAGCTATGGCATCTAACAGCCTTTTCAGCACAGTGACACCATGTCAACAAAACTTCTTCTGGGGTAAGTACTGCTTCGCCGATTGCTGTTGTGTCTGGAGTTGGGTTAGGGGCTTCGGGTCATGGGGAGGACTCGGGGTCAGGTGTTGAGGTTTGAATAGAGGTATTAAGGGAGCTTGGGTAAAGGGGGTAAGTTTCTTGGATCTGATTGAAGGATTTGGGTCCAAATGAGTGGAGGGGATCAGCTGAGGTCATTGAGGACCCTGCTATCAAGGTCCAAGCTTTTGTGGTGGAAGAGAGACCCAACTATCATCAAGGCTTTTTGTGGTGCGCAAATACGAAAGAAAAAAAAAAAAAACTCTCTGCATTTAGAGATTCCAGTATTTACGTGATGTTTATAAATATTTCTGAAAGAGGGAGATGACATGTTTGTGCAACATACTCTCAGATTTACAAAGCGATGCCATTGCGGAACCAAAAACAAAAGCATGGGTGATATTTTTGACAAACGTAAACAGACGCTGCACAAGAGAGTTTACAGTTGAGCATTGAAACAAGATGTGGGGATTACTGGATTGTGTGTGTTGGGTGTCTCTGTTGTGCGTAGGGAAGAAGTATTGATTAGTTTGCCAAGAAAGGTCTGTAATCGCTTCCTGAAATTGTTCAGTCGTGCTGCTGTCATTAATTAATCAGTGTAGATTTCTGCAGCATCCAGGGAGCACTTAATCGACAAACATAAATCCACTTTGAATACGACGTCACTCCATGTCGACCTCCACAGTATGAATTCGTAATTTAAGTGCAGGAATAATTCATTTGAACTTTAAACAATCAATTTACTCTGACTCTGGCGCATCTACAATTACTAAAAAACATGAAATATGATTTTTCTTTTGGATAATAAACTCCTGATTGGTGCCTTTGTCTCATAAAAATATTTATATTTTCAAAGAATAACACAATTACCCTTTTAAATTCAGTTTATTCGTCATATATCCAAGATTCTGCTTGAATCCCAAAATGGATCTATAGGCAATAAGGCCACAAAAAATCAAGACCTGTGAACAGTAGCAGTGTCAACTTTATGATTTTCAATGACCTGTGAAGACCAACTTGCATGCTTCAGTTTGCGGCCTCTGTTTTGGGTTTGCTGTATTCTATTGTGACAGCTTCTTTACACAATCTAATTTAATCAACAAAATAAATGATGTTTTAGGTTTACCAGATGAATTTTCAAATTTAAACAAACATTTTCATTCCTGTGCGACACAAGAAATAGACAGGCTCAGTTTAATAACCCCCCTCCCCTCTCTCTCTCTCCCTCTCCGCTCCGGTCCATAGCCTCCACTTCTCTGTCCAAATCAAATGTTTAAAAGATGTTTTTAAGAAGTCACTCCGTGGTCAGACACAGCTGTTCTGGGCTTCTGCTCTACACAGAAGCAGGGTGGCTCCTAATACACTCTGAAAGCTTGGAGAGAGTGAGCGTCTTCTACCAATCACCACCACCTATTACCATGTTAACCCATGACCTCTCGGTGTGTCTCTGGGGTCGTGAGCGCGGGAGAACGGGAGGAGAGGAGCAGCGCTGCAGGAAATTGAAAGCATGCTGTAGTTGAGGCAGAGAGGGAGAGAGGAGCAGATGTGTACAGATGTTCAGGTGGAGTGGAGTAAGGAAAGATAATCACTGATCGATTCTCGTATAAAGTACTGTTGGTTGATGTTGTGCTGCGGCTCATTGATGTTGCCTCTCTTTATGAACATCTGGGTAGTAAATCTGTCAGTACAACCACAAAAAGTCCCCTTGACAGTGCAAAGTGATTTTGCAAGACCACCAGCGCTTTCTGTTGTATTTAGGATTTAAAATAAATAAATGTCGTTCACTGTGCTGTATCAGAACTGACAAAAATTTGTTTTGGCATTACATTTTTAGTTTGGTCAGATAAAAAAAAGAATCTAAGTTTGAGTGAAACTGAGTTTGATCTTGAGTCCTCGTTAAATTGAAATAGACTGAAATTTAATGTTTCTATTTCATAGATTTTAGATTTTAATGCAGCTAAATAAACGTGACTCTGAGGTACAAGTATTCATTGTCTTTTCCTCACAGCTTCAATCCTTTTAGTGGATAAAAACATGATATTACTGAGCTCGAGTCTTTTGTTGATTTTATATATTTGCTTCAAGTTTTGACCTGCTCCCACGTTTCTCCTGGATCACTTTGTCTGGCGTCAGCCAGTTTGCTGAGAGCAGAAGTTGCAAAATATTGTTTTGTTAGTTAGAAAGCCACATTACTCCATCCCGTCTGTCGATTTGTATTTAAGGACACTTTTAATTTAGAACTCAGCTCACATTCTCGGCGATAAATTGAGCTGACTTGAGGGAGTGGGCAAATATTCCAAATTGAGAAAAGGGGGCTCATTAAAATTTGTCTTGGCATTTACATCAAGCAGTTTTCATTTAATTGCCTCAAATACATTTTTTATAACTCCTCAGACTGGCAGATCAGATGGGGAGGGCAGAATAATCTTCAACATGTGTGGCACCCACTCAGCCACCATGTCTCTCTGGGGAACATTTAAATGCCTATTTTCTCTATTACAAACTTAATTACATGTAGACAATTAAGTCATGGGAACAATTATCGTTCAGTAAAGTTGTGCAGTCGCAGTATAGAAAAAAAAAAAGTGCTTACACAGACGGACCCAAATCAACACGGATCAAAAGAGAAGCGGGGCGATGTGGGTAAATATCTGAAGACTCAGGGCGGAAAACTTTCCCCAAAGAAAATCTCAGATAATTTGCAGGGAAACCGTATATGTATTTGAGAAAGGCAGCTTCTGTTGCATAAGTGTTGCCTTAGATCTAACCACAGGCCTGCTTCTTGGAGACATCTTAAAAGTGAACCAGACATCCACCCCCTCCACCCCACCCCCCCAGCCAGGGAGAGACGTGAAGCCCACTCATCAATAGGTAATTTGAAAAAGCCAGGGGGAAAAATCTGAGCGCTTCACTGGCTGCTACTGTGCAGAGAAGACTCTTCCCTTAACTCCAGGCTCAAAGGAACTCTATTTAGCAATGCTTAATTGTACCTCTGAGGCAAACATGTTATTTAATCCCAGCAGGGTCATATTGATGGAGTAAAATGGTGCTGTTTGTGCAGCTATTAGGACTTATTAGTGCTGGAGGTTCACATTAGTCTACATAATTCCTGAGGGTAATCAAGGAGGTGCAGGAGTGTTAATGTGATCAGTGTTTAATCAAAGATAGATTAATTGGTCTGTATTTTCACTCATATGTACCAACAGTAGGTGGGTTGATTATGGCCCTAAATAGGCTGTAGGCAGTTATTAAGGTCTAAATGAGAGTGTCATGGGAACACTAGCCTGTGATTTGAATGGTCTGAAATACGTCTTTCCCACCATGGATGTGAAAGTTGAGGAGAAAGTTCTCTGTATTTTTCTCTTAATTTGTAAAAGGACTGGCATAGAGCATATTTGTAAGCACCATATCTAAAAAATGGGATTTAACAAATACAAACTCAGTCCATGGCTTTTCCCAAAAAACAAGAGAAACCCTGATTATAGGGCTTTTTTTTTTCTGTGGTGTCAACTGCGATACTTTGTTGCCTCACCCAGAACAACTCTGAACTACAGGGACAATATCTGCTTCTCGTCCATCCAAATTAAGCAGCGAGGAGAAAACAAGCCTGACTGCAGAGTGAGCTTACATTCACTCCTTTAATAAGGAGACTGCAACAACAAACGGAGGATTCAGTGTAAATACTCGCAACGCACTGTGTGTTATCCCTTCTTTCATCCTCACATTCAGTAGCCGGGGGGCTAATTACACTATTATGACAAAGCAGGATGCCAGTTCACTGTTTTTACTCTAGGTTTCTGCCTGTTTAAAGTCTTGATAATGTACTCAAAAACAATCTTCTCAAAGGAGCGATAAAGCTTATTTGTCTAACGCTACGACTGCTAACATCTCTGCCTTTTTCCCCCCTCTAATAAATCAATGCAAATGTGTAATGTCTTTGCTGTGTTTACTCTACACGCATGCCAAATTGGTGTGTGTTTTTTGGACAGCTCTGCAAACTCATGCCACAGTGCGCATAGCTATGATTTTTGCATACACCATAATTACCAGGTAGCTTAATGCCATTGCGTTAGCCAGTGAAGCTTTTAATGCAGCGCTGTGCTATTTTCACACTTAACAAGATCCTGCAGCCCTTCATCCATTTCAATTGCATCATGCTGAGCGAATTACCGTTATCCGATATAAGCCCTCAGAGAGGAAGTAACTACCTAACACTTTGAAAATTGGTCTATCTTGGAAGCGGTTCACCCTAATGAAACAGAACACCAGTATTATAACCCAGATTCATATACCTCTTTCTCTCTTCTCTTTCTGTTTCCTGTCCTCTCTTTTCTCTCCATTCAAGCATTGATGTTTTATTTTCGTTATTTAAGTCCAACGATGGATTTTAAGTGAAGCTGATACAGCAAACCACAGGAAACCCGAACAGCATTGTCTCGCCTCGCTTTCCTTCGACGCGGCCGAGGCGGCTACGCTTCCATGCTCCGTGTTTCTATAAGGGGGAAATATGGAGTGTCGAGCCTCCTGGATGTTTGTGTTCAGCCTGTAACGATGTGAGTGAGAGCGTGGCCACAGCACCTACACAAGGCCTTACCTGTTCTGCCCCACGCCGGAGAAAAGGGCAGGTTTTTCCCCTTGTTAGTTTAATCTTAAAGGAATGCGGTATCCCCTCTGACTCAGGCCAAACTCCCAAATATATAAGCCTACTTACCAGCAGGTCATGAAAAGAGCATCACGGGTTGGACGTGTTCGCTATATTTTTTAAGCAATTCTGATTATTTATGTGAGGTAACACATTCTGTAGAATTTTGCTCAATTTTCGAGGAGAAGTTGAAACAAGATGAGTAAAGGAGCATCAAAGAGTTATACCGACTGTGATCAGTAGCTTGGCAGCAGGTCAGTGGAGCTGTCTGGGGGGATGAGTACACCTTGTTACAACGTGTCTCTAGACGTTGGTACCAGCACTCACTTTCTCACAAGTCATAATCATTTGTCACTCAGCACACATGTAAAAAACACTTGCGGAGCAATTTTGTGTTTTTAAATGGGAGCTTGGTGTGTTTGTAGATACTGCTGTACAAGTAGAGTACAGTAAAGAGTGTATAGATGTAGAGTACTGTGTGTGTGTGTGTGTGTGTGTGTGTGTGTGTGAGGGGGGTATGTGCACTCTTTAAAGGTGTCTGTGACAGAAAGATCTGCCTGCTTGATTAATGCTCTCACTCAAACTGGCACCTGGAACCAATCCCCCTTCCTGCCGCCCCCGTCCCATGTGCACTGTGTGTGTGTGTGTGTGTGTGTGTGTGTGTGTCTGTGCGTGTGCATGTGTGCATTCCATACACTGTGCCTTCAGAGGGGCTGAGGGTGGGTGTCGAGCAGGAGGCGCAGATGGGACTGGGGGACTTGGAGCGGAAGAAAAGAAAGGTGTGTGCAGTAGAGGGAACAATAGGTGGACGTGCAGTGGAGAGTATGGGGTGTCATTAATAACATACAGGCCCCATCTCCTAATTTGCTCAAATTACCTGCCCACACAGTGGGCCCCCTGCCAGCACAGAGGTGTGAACACAACAGATCAAATACACCTGAAAATCAAAGTGCCCACCCACTCGGCAACGCCCACACAAGCCTTTTATGGGGGTCTGACAACTGTGTGTGTGTGTGTGTCTGTGTGTGTGGAAGAGAGGGGCTCCATGTTCATTCTTTCATGTGAGATAAAATGTGAGAAAATTAAAGAGTGAGAAAGAAACATTAAAAGAAGGGAAAAGAGTAAGTGAGACGGAGATGATACAAAAGAAAGGATCGGTTTGCGCTCATGAGGCATCCTGCAAGAGCAACACAAGACTGACTCTTTCAAACCACCTCCCATATGGCACCGCAGGGTGGCCATTTACCATCATCTGCCCTCCTCCTCTGCCTTCTTCCCTTTCCTTCCTCCTTCTCCTTCCCCTTATGCCCTCCCTCCATCCTTCCCCTCCCACCCACGCTTTCAGGAAAAGGGGTGATGACAAATGTGATGGGGCGGCGATGCTTTGGTCACCGCAATAATCAGAACAGAGTCACCAGGACCGTACCACCTGTGGCATACACACACAAACACACACACACACACATGCATGAAGACGTATTCAAATGTGTGCACAGACACTGAAATTAAATATGCCCCAGAGACACAAAAGGGGCCAGGAGAGTGTGCGTAGGTGTGTGTAGTGGGATGCTAGTCTTTGAACTTTGAATAGTGTGTGTAGCTGATATTGACAAGTCTCTGGGGAGAAGATAGAAGCTAGAAATGGTAGCTCTCATTTGTAAAGTGGCCTCCAGAGAGGGAGAGAGAAGAAGAAGAAGAAGAATGAGAAGAGGGAAAACAAGCATTCAGATAATTGGGATTAAAAAATTTAAAAGGTTACGTGGAAACACTTTAACACCCATATTTATAATTTAGAAAGCAGATAAAACATTTAAATAGAAAGAACAGGTTTTAACACATTATCCTGTAGTGAATATTAGGACATTTTATTTGTTTATTAATGTATTTGTGAATGATTTGGACTCCTATGAATCAACTGCAACCGGTGTATAAATAGTTAATGAATGATGTCAGCATAGCTGTAATTATATTAAATGATATATGATTACAGTGCATTATAGAGCATGTATTAACTGTTTATCATTGACTGTTTACAAATGAAGGCCTCTTGAGCTCGCTTTTTGACCTCGAAAATAACAATTTGGCAAAAAAAAAAATAAAAAAAATCTCAAGTTCAAGTTGACTTGTCAGATTTCTCCTGGGGCTTTCACCCGCATCTCATGGCCTTCATCAGTGGATCAAGTTTGCGAAGTTGTCAGTGAAGTCGAAATATAACCATGTTATATTTGCACGCAAGCACCGCATGCAGTCTCACCCAACAAAATTGATCAGGATGCCAGAGAGCGCTTCTGAATAAATAATTCCTTCATTCATAAACATAATAAGAATGAGTGCTTCATTGATAAATATAATAAACATACACTCAAGATAAAGATATATTAAGATTATTACAATTGAGTTATGTTGCATTGTCAAACTGTTAATAACAGTTATGATCAAAGGGGGAGTTATAGTTGTCAAATGCATGAAAAGACACTAAATCATGTCCTTATGTTGTTTTTATTACATTAGAGAGTGCTATAAATCATTCATGACGTGTTAATATACTGCTTATGAAGGCAAAATAGGCAGTTAAAATGAAGTGTTACCTGTTTTCTGTGTTAGAACTTTGCTGACAATCTTCAGACGTGGCTCTTGCTGTGAAAAAAAAATAAAGTTTTTCGAACAATTTCTGCTTGTACAGCACTGTTACAAAACTGCAAAATCCCCTACGTTACATTTCTTGCTGTTTCAAAGCTCCTTCCTGTGACTGAGGCTGGCATCTTTTGAGAACTTGTAGCTGGTGTGTTTTATGTTGATCCCTGAGCTGTTCCAGTTTACACATATTCAATCCAATCATACTGCTCCGACAAGCAGCGCTGTCTGATCAAAGCCTATATACATACAGTCTGATCCTCACTGGAGCAGGCTTTCAGTCTGGAGTTGAATCCTGTCACTCACTCAGACAGCTGCCCTCTTACAGTCGTCTGTAGTTTATTTTGTTGTCGCTGTTGAAAGTTTTCCGTCAACTGTTGCGCTGCTCATTCTATTTTCTGTCTTTCCCCAAAGGAAATAGGTCTCTCTCTCTCTCTCTCTCTTCTCTCTTTCTCTTTTTTGGATGGAGACCAATAACAGGCCTTTTCCACTTCACTTTCCTGATGCTGAATGAGCAAAGGAGGATCCCAGAGGAGCAGGAATATTTTATTAGAGTGATATTTTGAAAGTTCTGTCTTTCTTCCCCTCTCGCGAAGGAATTTTTAGGATGCTGCAACAATCCTTTCTGTATATGTGTGCGTGTGTGTTGCGTTGCGTGTGTGTGTATATGAAAGAAAACAGCTCATGCAGAGCAAAGACAATTCAAAGTTACAGCTAAATGACAGGCTGGGAGCTCTGGTCTTTTGAATTGCATTGTTTTCTTTGTATTCCTGCTTGGGAGGAGGATTGGCATAACAAAACAAAAAAAAAGAAAGAGAGAGAGAAAAAAAAAAAGCCCAATTGGGACGGAAAGCGAGCAGTTCAGTCTCGGGAGAATTACGCTCGGCACAAACAAAAATAGCAGTCATTTTTTGCTGACAAACACTTTTTAATGTGAGGGTGTTTTTTTGTGAAATTGGGCTCTTTTTTGTTTTCTTATTTATGACAAAGCTGCCATTTCGGGAAAGAAGGGGTGGTGTGTGTGTGTTGTAGCCTTGATTTACTGTAGTTTAATCATGTATGGGTAAAAAAAAAAAAATAAAGGAATGAGGGATGCCATGAGTTCTTTAGTTTAATTGGAAGCACTGGTTCCTCGAAAAAAAAAGAAAGAAAATATGTGAATTTAAGTCAATTTATAGTCCAAATGGTCCTTAAAATGCCCCGCAGACAATTTTATCTTTGCCTATTCTACAAAATGTCACTTTCACATGAAAACTACATTACACACATGATTACACCTACGCACTCATATGCACACACAGCCAGACAGATATACACACCCTTTTCCTGTAGGACCCTGCAGATGCAGCAGAAACAGTAGAGTTGGTCTCTCTGGTAAACAAACAGTGAGAGGCTGCTGGGAGTCTTCACTGGGCCTCCAAATTATAGTCCGGTTAACCAAAGTCCCAGAGCCAGCCCCTTTTGCTGCTACACACACACACACACACATACTGTATATACACACCCACATCACATGCATATGTGCACATAAGCACATGGCCTGTGCACATTAAAGGCACTATACAGGCACACTTTAAAAGCACATATACAATCAGGTTCTAATGGGAGCTTGTCTGCGCTATAGTTGAGCCAAGGGTAAAAGATTTTATAGACATAAGAGAGACTGAGAGGAAAGCAGGCCCTAAGGGCCTATCATAAATATTACCCAATCATCAGGCTCACAGTGTGAGGCAATTACTGATGAAAAAGAATCTCTTACAATGTAAACACAGGTTTAACGTTTACAGCTTTTAACCCTGTATACCTGTGTTAAGACTTAAGGGTTTCTTTACTGGTAGAAGCTGCTTGGTTAGCCTGACAGTTGCTTCAGAGATCTGTGCTTTGTGGTTTGTAAAGTCTCATATATTTGCCACTTTTGCAGGAAAGTTTGGTGGAAGACTTTTTTCAGTCATAGTTCGGTTGGAGGAGGTTGGATTGTTTAGAGCTTCTTTAATTGTCTGTAAATGAGTTCTGCAACTACTGGGGACAGTTTTCAGTCTCTGGAGGTCACAAGAACATATCATAGTGATCTATGACGCCATAAAATCCAGTTAAAACATTTAAGATGATCAGTTCTCGCGAAATTATTCACCGTAAATCTCATGCTTCCAGAGTGACAGTATATTCCAAGCGGACAATTTAATTGTCAGCCCGAGACCACATCCCAACAACCCTGTTGCCAGAGAGGGATTTTTATGTGTGTGACGTTCAAATTCTCAGCTTTGCTATAATGCAACACCACAGAAAAGATTGTGTTTGAAGGACAGCATTTCACAATGTAATTGATGTTCCCCATGGGACCCAGCAGTCGATGAGTCTCCTTGCTCAGGACTCGATTTAGGCGCTATAAAGCTGGCGTCATCTGAGGCTCAGCTAGGGGCAGAGCAGACACGACATGAAAAGGCCCTGTCCTGGAATAACCGGCAAGTTCTGAGTGCATGTGGAAAATACAGGGTCATGGGTCACATAATCAGACAATAGTCATTTATCTTCTGTGAAATCGTGTTTTCCCCCAACTTTCATGATGTTTTCTTTCATTGAACTCTCTTTTCCAAAGATGACTGGAATTGATTTTGTCTGAGGACATCTCCGGCTGGAAGTTATGAAAGTGAACTCCGTCCACCCTTATTTTTTTCTCCTCCTCTACACCCCCACCTTGCTGTGAGTCATTTCTGACCAGTAGCCTAATAGGCTCAGTATAATTACAGGCTAAGGTTTTCGGCAAAGGCCCGTCTCTAAGTGTGCTGCATCAGCGGGTGACACTCTCAACTTAATTTGTTAACTCATTCAGTGCACAGCGCAAATGATGCTACATGTAACGTTCCCAATTGGAGGCTTTCCGGGGCCATTTTGATGTCTTGTGGTTTGGAATTTGATCTAGTATGTATGGCTCCAGGTTGTAGAGTTCAGGCTCAGTGTTTTTGGAGTGACTCCGAGCTGGATTGTGATCAAGAAGAGATCAGAAAAAAGAAAAAGGAGAGCGAGATCCAAACCCTCGGAAGTTGAGTGCTGTTGCTCGATGCACGCCCAGTGCTGTGGCTCCGTGTGGTTCCTGCCCAGTACTGTGTTTTCATTTCCTGTTTATCTGATTGGCTGTTGTGTCAGCGCTGGACATACTGACTGACAGACTGACAGTTTTGACTTTGATTACCCCCCAGAAATGAAACCGCACAGCAGTGCCAGGGCTTCATGTTAAAGTTTCTGAAATATGGACTCACTTACTCATGATGCCCAGGCTGTGAAGATGGCCAAGCAAAACAGATAGTATATTTAATACATTTAAATGCTCCAAGACAAAAAATGTATGGTACATTTCAAGGCGTGGGTTTACAGGGTCTCTGTTTATGTCTGTGTGCAATTGAGCATCCATAACAGACTTTTTCCCCCCTCCATCTGGCCCCTTTTTTTATAGCTCCTCACATCAATTTGGACCCAGTGCACCTGGACATTCCTCCACCCTACCTCCATGCATATACATACATACATCCTTACCTCCTGTCTGCTTTCTTTCCCTCCACATCTCCAGCCACAGCCCGTCCTGTCTTACCTTCCTCCAGTCTCGAAACAGGAGCGGTGGAAACGGCCGAGTGATAGCCGATAGCCCCCCTGCGAGTGCTAGTCTGGGCCGCTGCCTGTTTGCCTCTCGCCGCGTAGTCACTCTATCTAACTCGCTAGTGCCTCCTTACCTCACATAAATCATCCTCAATCCTACTACACGGACAGGGAGAACAGAGAGAAATCTCCCCCTATAAATCTGGTATTAGTTTTACCTCGCATAATGAACACAGGGCTAAACGGTCCTGGATACATGAGAACAGCATGTCTTGCAGATGTACTATAAATATTTTGATACTAGCCGGCTAGTTTGCAGAGGGGAAGTAGACCAGTGAAATACACAGAGGAAGGGAAAAGTGTAAAGTGGAATGTTGGCCTAGCCCGAGTGTCTGTATTGTCTTTAGCACCTACAGAGGGTCTCGGTCCAAGAAAAACGCTCTTTACAGGGTTCCTGTTCCCAGCCGTGGTCCGGTACCACTCCTGGATACGCTGCGTTTCCTTCAAGCCAATCCTTCAAACTGGTCTCCGAGGAGGGGGGCTCATTGTTTGATTAATAGCGCGATCAGACCTGATTGAGTGATAGATGGTTTGAAGGGAAAACCAGCACGCCTTAGGGACACTCTGGGACTGAGTCTGGGAAAGGTGACTCGAGGGAGGGTTTGATTGGTGGAACGGGTGAATTAAAGTGAAAGACTAATAATAGCATAGCTAATGACACAAAGGCTGCATACAGTGGAGCAGCCAAATGTGCCTGATGACTGTAAAGATATTTTGTTGCAGCTATGTAAAGACAAACCGTAACATACACACTCGCTCACATACAAAAGTGGAAAAACTGAACTCCCCCCCCGTTTTTTGCCATGTTTCTGGCCTCAGCCCCAGGCACTGTCACCCTACCCCATCAAAGGGCCACACACCCACCCACGCACATGCAGAAAACCTACAAATACACTCTTACACATGCACAGTTCCAGCGCCGTGACAGCAGGTGGTGTGTGACACGTCAACATCTGAAGGTTCCCTGGCAGGCAGAGAAAGAGTTCTCAGCTCCGTGTGCCCCAGTCTCTCAGATCTATCATTGGGACTCTTTAATGGCAGCCTTCGTCACATATTACTGCTTTATTTTCTCCTCTCCATCTCCCAGCCCACAGAAGTTCCTTTTTTGTTCCTATTTTTAAGTACAAGTGATCTCAATTAGGGACCTCCATGAAGGCGGTAGGCGGCAGACAGTCAGAGCAATAAGAGCAGAGAGGAAATTGTCTTTATACCCTCCCTCCCTCTCTCCCTCCTTCTTTACCCTCCTGCCACAAGCAGTGAGCAGCCGCCCCCTCCATGTCTCCATCTCTTTCCATGCTGCCTCTCTGCCATTTCAAGAACAGAGTGAAATATCAGACAAACTCTTTCTGTATCTCCCTTTTCTCCCTGAGAAATAAATACATCCAACTCTATAGGCACAGGCGCTCCAGCCACCTCAAAGTCTAATACAAAACTTGGATTCCACCCCACGAAAATGGTTTTGCTTGGGAACATTGCACACACAAACACCGCAGAACGTGCCGTCCCCGTCCCAACAGTTCACGGTGATGTCACGGGCTCGGTGACAAACACTCATTAAAGGGCTTAGCGGTGATCTGGGATCAGTGCATGGATGTGAGTCGGTGAGGTTGTGTGGATGAGGTCACAAGGAGTGAAGTATCTGCCCATCATCATCCTCCTCTGCTAGATAGCTGGTCCACTAATTGACTGTCCGGTTGGTGGGCTACCAGCCCAAGTCCAACTAGCAGGCTGGCTAGTTTTGTAGTTAATTTCCTGCTCCTCTGGTTGTTTTGGTTGATTGGCTAGTTGACTGGATGTTTGGCCGCTTTGCTGCCTAGCCTGGTGGGCTTGCTGATTGGTTAGTTGGCAGTGCCGGTTGGCTGGTGGCCTGCCAAACATGGAAACATCCCGTTAGAGCTGAAAAAGCCTGGGCCTCGTCACAGACCTCCTCTAGAAAGCTATAATTAAGTGTCTTGAAAAATGCACCACTGTGAAATGTAGCCTTAATCCTGAGTCTTAAGTGGCTGTACTTTTCCTCTTGAATGACGAGAGTATGCAGTTGTGAAAAGTAGAAGGAGAGAGTGTTTTTATTATATAGATGGAGTCAAATATATAGATGGTGTGCACTCAACTGTTGATGTACTCATGCATCAACTCTGTTTGTCCTGTCAACTTTCCTAATGATTCCTAGTGTTAGTGAGGATATATGGGCCTGTAAGTGTGTGTTTGTTTGTGTCAAACAGCAAGAGAGATGTAAAGAAGTTGACAGTCACGCAGTTATAAAAAGACAAGGGAAAAGAGACAGCTTCTACATGGTTGGTTTGCTGTCAACATTATAGAAAGCTTGTGTGTGTGTTTACATATTAGCGGTTCACACAGTCTTTGTCATTCCAAGTGGGAATGAGAACAGAAACTTTTATTATATGCTTGATATCTCGACAGGAAAATTAGTCAGAGAGCGTCAGCTGAGTTTGATTTTTATTGAAAACAAATAATTGAAACTGAGCGGCAGAAATACAATATTACCATAAATCATAAAACGCACATCCTGCTCAATGTGGTATATTGTGGTTCTTCACTGTTAGTGACTTCTCCTACTGTGCAATGACTCCAAGCCAGTGTAACACAGTAGATGAATAATACCAGAGCTGAGAGAGACGATCCAGCTGTGCGCCAGGCGAGCAGCAGCCGCACTGAACGAACAGCTTCATGCTAGATTCATTACTACATAATATTAAGTCTGTTAATACTGAGCGGGATAGTTCAGATATCCGAAAAGCCCAATACTGCGTCAAAGTTCCAGCATTCACATTTAATCAAAAGTTGATTTTTTTTGCCGGGGTTTAATCCAGGACACTGAGGCGGGGAAGTGGTATTTTTTTGATTGAACAGCGTATACTGGCACATTAACGCCTTCTCTGGTGTCTCCCTCACATCTCCGGGACTTCAAACGACAGATTTTAAAAACTCAAGAGGTCGTGCTACCTCTGACTGACAGAAAGCCAGACAGCAGGCCTTACTGTATGAATGCAGCCCGTATCCTGTAGGGAGCTGGAAGACAGATGCTGGATGTACAGCGGAGAGGCAAAGCGGAGTCAGATGGGACAAACACTCTTTGATGAGCCGTGCTTGTCAGGGTTTAAGTCACGACTACACCGGGGTGGAGGGTGGAGGGTGGAGGAGGGGGGCTTGAGGGGTGCGTATGGGGCCTGGGATCAGGCTGAAAAAATCAAGGGGGTTATTCCTGCCGCTGCCTCTGATGGGACAATAGCAGGGTGCAGAAAATCCAAGTTTAAGACTGATTAGTTGGCCTAAAAATGTGAGTGTAAGTTGCTCGTCAGGATAAAATTGGAATGTGAAATGTATATAATGCACTGAGTGATGTGTTTTCTGTGAATAAACTAAAAAAAATATATAAAATCTGCTACAAAATTTAATTCCAGTTCAAATACATATGCATTAAAAATAATAAGCCAGATTAAATTGATGGCATGAAATTGACTCAAGGGGTTGTTATTATTTCATCCCCAACATTTCCTAAATTAAATTCCACTACAACATTAAGGATGTTTTCCACATTACTCCAAATGTATTCAGCGGTGAAAAAGTGATATTATCGGAGCTGAAACTTAACTCTGTTGGAATAACTGGCTCCACGGTTCCTGCAAGGCCATGTTTATCACTATTACAGATTTAATTACTACTATTCACATTTATCCATCCATGAATTGTTAGTTGATCTTTGAGAATGTTGGACAATGTGAACCATATTTCTGGTGTTTGGGGCACTCAGAGGGGAAGTGTAACTCAATCACTCTTTTTTTTTTTTTTTTTTCCTCCTCCCCGTCCACATGACGAGGTGCCAGATGCGTGTCAGTGCTTTCAGACTTTATATATATCCCTCCCACATCCTCACACATACACACACACACACACACACACAGGCTAACAGACATGTATGTGCGCACACCCACGTACATACATACTTATGAAACACAAGACGGCAAGTTATTTCAAGTTACTCTCAGTGCTCAGGCTTTAATACTTATTTTTTCTCTCAACACAGAGATCTTATTAGAAGATCTATAAGACTATATACAACTTTACAGCATGAAAACAAGCTGCAAAAGCTGTGACAGGACCCAAATAACCTGACAGCTGTGCCTCCCAGTAGTCCCTTTTATTTTAAAACAGACCCGCAGTATCAAAGGCCTTTGTCTTAAAGACTCTCTGCAATAAAAGTCTGTTTGGGAGCAAACGGAAAAGGAACACAGAGTGGTAATACACGTGCTGCTGTGTGATGTGGCACTCAAAAAAGACTCATTGGGAGACTGATGGGTAATCAGGGCAGAGGGTGGGGTGGGCTGATGAGAGCCGGCTGAGATATGGAGTCTCACAGAGGGTAGATGATGCCCTCTACAGTAGACACAGGAGGGGCAAGGCGAAGCAGGCCAACTCATTAACTGCATTTTAGAGCAACATCCAAAATATGAGACATTTAAACAGTAAAACAAAAGCATCAAACAATTTTTTTTTTATTTGAAGTGATTTTTTTTTTTTTGCTGACAATGGGAAGCTATAATTAAATAAGGATATAAAGATGACATGAATGCTTTATAAAATAAGATTTCATCATCATGTGTTTGGGGTTTCTTGCTCTCGGCTTGTTTTTGTTTTTTCCGGCTTTGGAAAATGTCTGATTTTCAAGTGAAATATTTTTATTAAATTTGCGGTGGTGGAAGAAGTATTCACATCCTTTATTTATAAGTATAAGTAGCAAAACCCCTTTATATAAAAGATTCCAAGTAAATAAATACTACAATAAATAAAAAGTAGATTAAAGTGTTAAAGTTTTAACAAAATTGACTTAAAGTACCCGAGTTATACCATATTATGTTATTATTATTATGTTATTGGAGTGTTATTACTGATGCATTCATGTGTGGCATTAATGTATGGGTAGCATTTTACTGTTTGAGTTGGAAAAGCATATTTTAACTACTGTATATAATTTTGTATTGTCTAAACATTGCATCACATTTTATAAACTAATGTGTTTTGTGTGAATCTTGAGTAACTAAAGCTGTCAGATCATTGCAGTGTTGTAAAAGGTGCATTATTTCCTCTATGCTGTGGAGGAGCAGACGTATGAAGTGGCGTGAAATGGAAATACTCAAATACAAGTAGCTCAAAATTGTACCTAAGTGCATTATTTGAGTAAATGTACTTAAATACGTTTCTCCACTGTTACTTTATGATATGTAAGGAATAGTCACTGAGTTGTGCGTAATTACGCATTGCCGGAGTCACCCAGGGGCTTATCTTTTGGCGCTGACATCTTTAGATTACATGTAGTGAAACTGTAGCTATATGATAATTTTACAAGCTGTCTAAGGCACAGCAGATTGTGATATTCCACTTTCCACAGTTGCCTTTCTCTTCGGTTTACAAGAAACGGCAACGTGTGTGTGTGTACGAACATAAATTAAAGCCCGTGTAAAGTAGAGTACCTGTACACCTGCACAACAGCTCTCCCCTGCGACCGAGTGAAACTCTACTCCTTGCGCCCCTACCTGACTCACAGCTCTCCGGTGACTCACTCACTCCTACCTTATGGAGTGTAAGTCACTTCTCACCCGGGCTCGGCTCTCCGAACGCTCTCCTGAGCCGCATATTGTCAGGACATCGTGGTAACACAACACTGACTGACGGACTGACGCGTGTTACTGACTGGAAATGACCATCCACGGAGTTAAGAGCGCGCGGATGGTCAAGGGGAGCGGTAACATGTCGGTATGTAACATCGGGCTGTGTGTGTGTGTTAAACTCTTAACTGTGAGTAAGGACATAGCGCGAAACGTAGCCCCATGTGTGTTTCATGAAGGTATAGACGTTACACGGAGACCTGTCCGGTCGTCTATATAGGCGTGATAGATTATGGCAGAGGGAATGGATCTGACTCCAGACACCACGTGTTGGAGTCGCATCAGCGCAATAATTGCTGGGCGCTCGAGCTATATAAACCACAAAAAGCTTGAGCACGGGAAACCCCGGCCTCCAAACACTAACCACATTTACGGCTTACAAAAACGGGATTCTATTTACCGCCTCCTTCATCTCACCGGCGATGATTTTTTTTTTTTTTTTTTTTTTTTTTTTTTTTACCGACTTCATCAACCTTTTTTAACCATATACACAAAACGTGCGCCACGACCGAGAGACTTTATGGGGGGAAATATGTACAATTCTCAGGCGTCGCGGGGTTATAAACAACGCTGTTAAGTATTGTTAGGTTATTCCTTTGACTTTGAAAACTTTTTTGTGTGTACATAGCCTGCGGGCTTTCTGAGAGCCTTTCAGTTTGGCACAAAGACTTCAATGACGCACCTGGAGCAGCGCTTTGACTTCTCACTAAAGGAAGACAGACAAAAACTTTTTTTGAGCATCTGGGTCGACTGTTCCATTTTAGAGCAACTTTTTTTTTTTTGTAATTGTATAGCCCGTTACGCGCTTGGACATTTATTTGATGTTATTTATATCCACACATGAGCAACTACGCCTGCGTTATGGCGCATGGACGCGTCCCACGAGAAGTTTGAGAAAGAAAAAAAAAGAGCTTGTCATTTAAAACATCATCAAGTTTTCAAGGGTTGTTTTTCTTGCCGGAAAAGTATATTTTATGTCGTTTGAAGGCGCCCACTAAAGTTTGTAGTGGAGAGAGTTTTGAAACGCGGTGTGCGCTCCCAAAGTCCCATTTTCCATTGGCAGGCGCGCTGAGGTTCAGCGAGCAGCAGCCGCACACTCCGAGTTTCTCCCAGAGTGTGAGAGAGAGAGAAAGAAAAGAAAAGAAAAGAGAGGAGCTGGAGAGACTTTGGTGCCTTTTTTGATAATCCACGCTGTTGTGATGCGAATTCCCGTAGATCCCAGCGCCAGTCGGAGGTTCAGTCCGCCGTCCAATAGCCTCCAGCCGGTCCCAGGGAAGATGAACGATGTGAGCTCCCCAGCCGGGCAGCCGGACGCAGCGGCGGCGGTGCCAAGACTGCGTCCCCACGAAAACCGCAGCATGGCGGAGATCATCGCCGACCACCCGGCCGAGCTGGTCCGGACCGACAGCCCCAACTTTCTCTGCTCGGTCCTGCCCTCCCACTGGCGGTGCAACAAGACGCTGCCTGTCGCCTTTAAGGTGAGTCTCGTCTCAGTGATGTTGCTAAATTAAAAGGAGGAAAACCACAGTGTGATTCGGTGTTCACCGTAAGCACTAAATTAAGCCGAAATATCATTTTTAGGAAAGAGTGAATGCTTTATTTTTCTTTAGAACCATCATGGTTACACATTTAATGCTGCTGGACGTTTTTGCTGTGTTTATTCTCTTCCCTTGTGCCCTATTTTACTTTTTATCACCTGTATTTATCCCAGATTCTGAAAAATCTTCTTGTTCAATTAAATTACAGAAAGCCAGTTAAGTACAGATGTGATCCTGGAGTTTGTTTTTCATCTTTAAACAAATTATATTCAGAAAAATGAAACGTTTAAAGGGACAGAAAAATGTTAAAGCTTTGGTGAAATGTATGTGGGTGTAAAAGAAGTAACGGATGACATGTTCACATTGTTTTCTTCTACATTTTGTAAATAAACAAATACTACATTTTATTTATTTACTACATTAACAGTCAGCTAATGTAGTAAACAATAATAATTGTGGCTCATTTATAAAGCTTTCCCACCTTTGACTGTGAGTAATTCCACGATCAAAGCTGTGTTCCCATGGTGATTAATTACAGTTTTCTATATTGTTAGTGTTATATGTTTCAGTTATATTTTTAAAAATATCATAACAGGTTATACGTATGTTAGAACACACAGTGTCCTGTTATAACCACTATTTTAATGACTGTACTGAATTATTATAATTAGTCTTCACATTTTTTTTGTTTTATGAAAAGAAAAGCAAATCTAGAGGATCTATTTTACCACACAGCAAAGACTAATTGTTTAAATTGTTTATATATTTCAGGCCTCTTCAGGCTTTTTTGAAGCCTTGACAATTTTTTGCTCCCATGATAATTCACAGGAAAAGCCCTATTAATTACTTGACAGATATTATTTAAAAGACGGATCAAAGCAAACGCACTCACCAAAGTAAAAATTTGTAGCTGTAACCCTGGCCCCAAATCACATGTGACACATTTTAAAATATATGTGTTATTTAACCGTTCTTATTACTACGGCTCTGTAATTATTGCTGCTCTGTAGGCCTACTCGTGCTCTTTTATCTGTATCCAGGAATCTAAATGATAACACAAGGCCTCTGCGCTTTTGTTTTAAAGGGTGCGCTTGAGAAGTGAAATTAAATCCATTTATCAACATGATTTGGAGGAGGGTGCTATGATGTCAAACATGTCTGTCACATTAGCCGGATGAATTCTTTTATCAGTGAAACTGAGAATGAAACTGAGGTTTGATTTCACTCAGCTTTTGGCTTTTAAACTGAAGGAATTCCTCTGTTATATTATGTTCTACAATCACTTTTCTAATGTTCTTTAAACGTGAACAGAGGAAGAGAAAGTGCTTTAGCATACTGTACATGGAGTTAATATTTTCCCAATTTTGAACAGAGCAAAGGAGTAAAATGTGTGTATTTCCTAAGTAGTTCCTGAATCTCTGCCCTTTGACCTTTGTTCCTATAACAGGTGGTCGCCCTGGGAGACATACCTGACGGGACCGTTGTCACAGTAATGGCAGGCAACGACGAGAACTACTCCGCCGAGTTGCGGAACGCCTCAGGTGTGATGAAGAACCAAGTAGCGCGTTTCAACGACCTTCGCTTCGTGGGCCGCAGTGGCCGAGGTGAGGCCTGAAACACTCTGTGCTCCATTCACTGTTCACTACTACAACTCAGTAGAAGCTATTAGGTTCAGTGGTGTGGATTAGTGGTCACATTCCCTTCGTGGCAACCACATAATGATCTCTAACTCCGGGCTCATATCCCACCAGCCGTCTCCTAAAGTCTGAGTGGTGAATCATGTTGCGTCCACTCTCTTTGCATTAAAATGAGGGTCCTTATTTTTTTTTCTATCTTTTATGCCAGAGACAGAGAGCTTTGTAAAACCCATTATTTCCTTCTTTGGATCTTTGCGCAATGGTTGGATGAGTGTCAACATTAGCTTCACAAGAAAGTGTTGATCTGATATCAAGAAACAAGTCTCTCTCTTTTTTTTAAAAAAAAAATCCTGGCTCAGTTCAGGCTTATTAACATATCGGGTGGTGCTGCAACTCCATGGCTGATTACTTTGCAACATATACTCAAGCTGTCAAGCAGTAAGGCAGAGGCGCACTCCTTTTGGGTCAAATGGCATTCCCTGAATACTTGGCATTGCCAGAGCGTCTCTTTGCATCATTTACCATCTTACTAAATCGTCTCATTTACGATTTGAGATCTGGCAACAAGGATGTGCTCTCACACTCTCCAGACTTACTGGAGATATTTTCTAAGAGCCTTTTATTTTCAACAAGTCTCATAAAAAAAGTGGCTGGACTATGATGACATGTTTGATGGTGATAAGTGCTGTCAGCAGCTCCACCAGTGACTTTTCTTCTCAGCTTCTTTCTCTGTTGTAACTGTCAAAAAGGGAGCAAGAAAAAGTACAGTCAGGAGAGATGAGGAGTGACAAAGTACAGGGAGCAGAGAAAAGACTGGTTGCCACAGAGACCTTGCGTGCGTTTCTTCGCTGTGACACAGAATCTAGTCACAGGAAGTGACATAGGAGCCAGGGGAGATCAGACTACGAGGTGTCTGAAATGAATACCCTGGCAATGACAGAGATAAGTACAAGCAGAGCGAACCGATAGGATGTTAGATAGTTAAAAGTCATGCACAGAGGCGGGGGGGAGTCAACAGAGATGGACAAGGATTGACAGTTACAGGGCTGAAATGGTGCCACAGCATGATGACAGCAAGGGTGGACAGGACAGATGATTCAGAGAGGTAATCAGATATGTGTGATAACATCATGAGAGTAAGTAGTGTTGCAGTGTACGGAATTGCCTCAACAGTAAGCCTGAATGAGATGGCAGGTAACAGATGAACGCAGCGGTGGTGGCAGGGGAGCAGGGAGGTGACGCACTAGGTGTTCCACTTTATCAAAGATCACTAGCTGTGGTTCACCCACATCCACATCCACCTCAAATCAGGTATGTGGAGCACCTGTTGCACCTGTGATCTGCTATCATGATATCGCTTCCTTAAAAAGCATGTTTACAGTGAGCTGGAGTGTGAAGCAGGAGAAGGGGAGGACACGCACGGGTAGCTGGCTGCGACTGAATGGACAGCTGCTCAGATGAGTCGCTGCAGCAACCTGCCCCCCCACTTCCTGTTTCCTGTGCGTAGCCATGGCTACGTGATGCGTCTGCATACCTCAGACGTTAGTGCTGCTGCTGAGTTGGCTGTTGCACTCTGATTCATAGTGTTCCTCATGGATGCACATAGGAGCATACACACACACTCAACCCCAAGGCAGCAACTGCTGGGGATTATTGAGAGAGGAAGTGACTATTAAAATGCCTCTCGCCCACTCACACTGAGTTAGACGGGGAGAGAGTCTGGATAACAAGATACTGGCTCCTCCAGTCAATCTTCCATTTAGGCCCTGCCAAAGAACCTAAATAGACCCTCTCAAACAGCCAATGTTGTCTGCCGTTAATCCTCTTAAAGTCGATTTCTCCCAGTTTGTATTGGCTATTATGTGATCACAACCACACTTGTGACTTGGGGATTGGTTTAGCGATGAATGCAGGTCATTGTCTCCACAGATGGTATGTCATTTGATGTTGTTTGATGTCACCACAGGCAAGAGCTTCACGCTGACAATCACAGTATTCACCAACCCACCACAAGTGGCCACTTACCACCGAGCCATAAAGGTCACCGTGGACGGACCACGTGAGCCCAGGAGTGAGTACAAAGGCACGCACATGCAGTACAGTATGAGAATATGCTGACACGCACAGCAAACAACACACTACCTCCTTTGATTTCTGAAGGGACACACCAGCATTTTAGCATTGCAATTAAAATATATGTGGAATTCACAAGAGACACTTTAAAAGGAATGGTCAAAATATCCTGACCTTTAGTATCGAAGCTCTCTCAAGCTCCGAAAACACTGGCTCCTACATTTCCTACAATGCAATCAATAGCATCTTTCATTAGATATTCCCTGCCTTCTAAATGCTCACTTCATTCAAACCCTCCACCTCCAGTTTGTACACAAACACAAATTCAAAAAGTTTCAAACCCGAGCCGAGAATATCCTGATGACATCATCAGGCTATGTTTTTCAAACTTCTGAAAGCTCTGTCCCGAGCCACTGGCGACATTACACTCTCAACCGCTTCGACAGGCTGAGTAATGCTCCTCGTGACAAGTAAACTGAACTTCAAAACCAGCGGAGTGGCCCTTTAACTAAGCAGTGGGTGTGGCTGACTTTGCAGCTAGCCAATGGCAGCGAATGCCCAGCTAAAATGGTAAAGGGCTAATAAAAGTTAATTAACAAAAAAAAAGTTTTACTGGAAAAAGCTCTGATTGTGTTAACTAGCAATCAACAGGCTTTTAATTAAGTTGCCCTCTCAAAAAGCAGCTCAGCCTCCCAAGTGACAAAAAGAAGAGAAATAAAAAGTTAGGCAGAATATTCCTGAGAGGGTACACTGGGTAGCAGAATGCTAGCATCAGCTCATTTTAATGGGCCATATAAAAACAACTGAGGAGGAAAAAAAACTTTACTATAGCTGTCAGTGCCAACTGGTCTGGCATGCAGCTGTTTCCCCAACCCTCCTCCCTATTCATAAAAAAAACATATTCTCATCTCATGGCGTCTCAATGAACAATATCACATCACAAACAACCCGCCCACCCGCCTGCCCCGTCACATATGGCACCAGGGTGCACAGAGACACAGAGGAGCCAGGAGACAGTAGGATTAGTACCACCATCAGTCTCCGTTGTAGGAAACCTGCCCGCGGTGCCAAAAAACGCCTCAGACACTCAACATTCAGCGTTCATCAACACGCAGCCTGAAACAAAGACACATGCTTGTCGTCAAACGCACATGTACTCACAATCACACCCACTTTTTCCCCTCCATCCCTCCTCGCGCTCGAGCCATCTTGTTTGATCAAAAGCATTTCCTGTGCATCTGCTGTCCCTCGTCAATGACTTTCAAACAAGTCCTGTTATTCGGTGGCGAGCAGATGGGAGTTGGAGCAGAATTTGTTTAGAAAAGCCTCACTTTGGTCTCAACAAAGTTGCAGTCTTAGATTCGCGTCCAGGAAGCCTTCCTGGACAAATGTGAGGTGAGATAGAGCCACTACACTAGACGAAAGCAGCAGTACTTGACATCAGGTGAGGGAAAGTGAAAAGACTTAACACTTTTATCTATTATTCTTCCTAAGCCAGAAGTGACCACAAATTGGTCTGAGACAAAGCTTTAAAGTGAAAAGTCTGCGTGTTGTTACTTCGGTCTCAGGACAGTAATTTAAGCAATAAAGAGTATGTCATCATACGTAACCCCTTGAACTTCTTTACTTTGCTGTTAAGTGGTCAGAATTGCAGCACCGGTGTAATTTACCCAAAAACTACAGCCAGAACACGTCTCCCTCTCAGGGGTCATTAAGCTGAGGTCGGAGGGTGGCAAAACACACATGTGCCCTCTCAACCGCGCCTCCCCTCCTCCAGGTTTTCAGCACGGAGAGACTCAGAGCTGAGAGCACCGGCTGTCTCCAAAACTGTGATTCTATCTGTGAACGCTTCATTGACACATAACGGGGGAGAAGGGAGGGGGGGGCTTTGTTGGCCATTACAGCTCTATTTTGTGTTAAACGAGTGGGTAATTAGGAGGCCTGTGGTACACCGGGCCCCTACAGGGAGGGGTCCACACAGAGACACATGGAGAAAGAACAGTGAGCTGTCTTAAGCCTGACATACACTGGCACTCTGTGGCCCCTCTCTGTAAAAACACAGTGTTGCCTGTTGGAAAGTAAACTGACAATAACACTTGATTTCAACATGAACTGGTCTGAAAAGTTAAAATGAAAAACCATTCTTTATACTTTTATGGATTTATTTTTTTTTTGGTTACACTTTTCCTGATGTTACTGGCAGTTTTTTTACTCCCTGTTAATGACTTGCCTGGTTGTGGGTGTCTCATTCAGGAAGGACATTTAGTGTCGGCGTGTTTGATGGGCCTTATGGTAGCCATATGAGTCTTCCTGAGGGATGTCATTTCCCCAGCGGTTCCTCATCTAATATCAGTGGGGGGATAAAGTTGGACCACCCGTGAATAAACAGAGCTCATATCTCTGAACTGTGGCAACTGAGATTTTGCTAATTAATTGCGTGGTCAGAGAGACGAATATCAACGAGGCCTAGTTTAAAGATCTGCGGTATGATTTTCCTCAGAGGTTTACACTCTGTGTGTGTGTGTGGGTATGGTGAGTGGTTAGTCAGGTCCCTCTGGCCACTGTGTTATTAGCGGGAGGCTAACTCGGTTTCTGTGGCTCGCATTGTGCTTAATCGCTTGACAGCTCTTGGTTACCCTGTGGTTTGCCACTGCACCAACAACTCTGCATGTGCGCACACGTTTGTGTGTGTGTGTGTGTGTGTTCACACGTGTAGGCATGTGCATGTCTGCTTACTCATGTAGATATGATTGTAAATGCATGTATGTCTGTCCTCTAGCGCCTGCTCCTGCGTGTGTGCACCCACATGACATGTTTTTCTCAGTGTGTGTTATTGGTGTCATTAGTCTAGTGTAGCCACAGCGCTGATTTGGAGCACAGCTAATAGACCTCATTAAATGTCATTTTGAGCTAATAGACAGGGAGTGGTTGTTTAAACCAATATGCTTTTATAGGTGGTTCTGTCTCCTTTCAGCTGTTCCTGACGGTGGCTGCGGCCAGCTGAGACAAACTTCCTGAGTGATAATAGCCGAGCCGTAATAACACAATATACTAGACTTTCTGTCCAAACCCACTGTTCTCATTATAGTTAATTGATGACAGACAAACATAGAAGGTGACAAAAACCATTGTGGCGTCACACATACTGTGTCGTGCTGTGGCATATTGCAGTGGTTATTGTGTATAACTGAGTGTGAGTGACGTATGTGTGTGTGTGTGTGTGTTGTGTGTCAGTGGTGGAGGTTAGTGGTCAGGCCAGTCTCTGCTTTCTGGTCTTTGAAGCTGCTGGGTCTGGGGGGTTCTGGGCTTGGGGACGGCCGTGTTTTGGTTCGATTTTGGTCAGGGTGTTAACAAGTCTGGTGAAGGGGCCCTGGTTACTTACAGACCTGCAGACAATATTAGTGGTTCAAGAGACCTGTCTGCCAAGCCAAACTCTTCCTGTGACACACACATACTCACACTCACACACACATATACATAGTACTTGCAGATACGTTTCTTTATACGTTCACAATAACAGCTTTAATAATAATCATAGCTTTATTTGTATTGCGTTTTTCAAAAGAAATGACAAAGTATTTAACAGAGAAAGACAAGAAAATGTGCACTGATAGACTAACTAAACAGACAAATGGAAAAATTAAGTAAAATGTAAAATCACGACAAGATAATGTGGTTAAAAGTAGGATGGAAATTATGAGTATGAAAAAGCAACAAGGAGTTCCAGTTGCCTCTACTTACTAACCCAGACCTAGGAACCGCCTGGAGCCCCTTGCCAGTGAACCTCAGGCTGTGGTCCGGCTCACAAGGGGTTGACAGATGTATTTTGGGGTCTAGGCCTAATTTAGCCTTGAACGCAATCAGCAGATGATGAAATCAGTTCTGAAATTAACTGCTGAGAGGATGATAGGGGTAAGATAAAGCCGATGTGATTGCACTTCCTTGAATCTGTTGAGACCCCTCCTACTGCATGTTGGAACAACTGCGAATCAAGAGATGATTTGAGCATCGAAACAAGGACGTCCATCTCTGAAGCCACAGGTTCAACGTTTATTGACATTTAAAAGAGGCATGCAAACATAAAATAATCGCGAACCTAAAACCGAGCCATGTGGCACACCCCACATGAGATGAGCAGTAGAGGATGATGCAAGGTCCACTGTGTCTAATGCAGCGCTAAGCAGTGACACTCACTCACATGCACTCAGACAAACACCCTAAACAACTGTACTGGAGTGGTTGCTAGGATACGCCCTAGTAAAACTTTTGTTAAAAAGATCTTCAATGTTGCCAGACTGAAAACAGTATGAGTAAGTGAAATGCCTTCATTAACATGTCTGACATGACGACACAAAAAGTCCTCAGAACAGTGTCATCACACGTACATGCCGCTACATGCTCTTCTAAGGTATTATTTACCTGCTGTAAGGCCTGGGCTTTGTTTCTTACAACAGCCGTTTATGTTCAGTGCTAAATGCTAAGATCCCCACAGATTCTAATTACACCATACCACACTGTGTAGATGATGTCAGCCAGTTTTCTTTTCATTTCCATGAATTATGTAGAGGAATGTGACGCCCTTTATGTCTTTGGATCATCATTCCTTATCAGTGACTGAATCAAGCAACGTGTCCAAAAAAAATCTGATATACATTTGAACAGCTTCCAGGTCGTTAAAGAGGATTTTAGAGGACTTTTTCTTCACAGACAGATAACACGCCCACACCTTTTTTGCTGCTGCCTTACTCGAAACAGCTTTTAACAATGGGAGCCGGACAAATAAAACTCACACAAACATCAGGAGGAAAAGGAATGAAAAGAGGGAGGGAGGGGAGGGGGGGAAAAGGGAGAAGAAGAAGAAGAAAAAAGGACTGCAGGCTTTTCCAGAGGCAGTCAGTCAGTTGAATGTCTTATGAAGTTCCTTGAAGAGGTGCCAAGGTCTTTACAACAGAAAACACAAAATCATTCAGTGGGAGGGAGAGACAGGGAGGAAGACAGCAGAATAAAGAGGGAGAAAAGGGAGACGGAGGAGAGTGAATCATGAAAAGAAACAAAGATTAAGAAAGAGGGTTCAGAGTCGATTGGCCCTGAGCGGCAGCAAAAAACATCTCAGAGGGATTTGTTCTCCCCTGTTCTGAATCAAAACACTTTAATGCGAGTAGAGAGGTGCAGAGGGAGCCTGTCTGAAAACCACACACAAGCCAAACTCTGTGTGTGCGTGTGCATGTGTGTATGTGTGTGTGTGTGTGTGTGTGTGTGTGTGTGCTCTTTAAACTTTATACAATATCATACAAGTGTGTGTATAATGTGTTTTTCTGTTCAATAAATGTTTCGCCATTGGGAATTATTGTGTGCCTGCGTGTGTGTGTGTGTGTGTGAGAGTGTGTGTGCATGCGTGTGTGTGTGTGTGTGTGTGTGCCCTTCCCTTGCCTGGCTTGCTTCCTCCAGGCTGGAACGCATGGACCACACAGACGGCTGGCAGCGCTCCACGACAGCCTGGCTCCCCTTTTCTCTCCGTCTCCTTCTCTCCTTCGCTCACTGCCTCATCTCCCACACCTCCTCTCACTCGTCTCTCTTTTTCACTTCTTCCTCAACCACCCCCTCCCAATTTTGTATTTATTATCTCCTTTCTCCACCCGCCCTCCCCCTTTACACCAGACCCCCATGGTAGACGGGCGTCTGGCTGTCACCCACTCAGCGCTTTTCCTCTCGAGCCACGCTCTGCCAGCTTCAGATTGCCACCTGAAATAATTCATTGTTTCTGACCACTCACAAAAACAACATGGCCACTGTGAGGGCTCCAAATAAAAAAGTGAAATATGGAGCCAGTGTATTCATTCATCGACTTTACTGGCTGTTCCACTGTGAGATGACTGACACACACATACACACACACACAAACACAGACTGGCTGATTCAACCCAGGCTCAATGAGCACGGGGTTTTTTTCTGAATCAGCCCCAAAGATACATTCATCCAATCGTACCCGGTGATCATACACCAGACCGAAGGGCTTAGAGGGCATGACGTGACACCAAATTTATAAATTATCCCATTTATTCAGGATTTTCTGGCGCTCTGCATTTTCCTCACATGTTACTTAGTCAGGCAGCAGGCCGAAGAATTTCCTACTGATGTGTCTTTAGTGATAGCTGAAACTTGACGTGTTGGTCGGGAGAGGAAGTTCTTTAAAGGAATAAATCAAGATTTTGCAAACATCTTCTTGCCGAGACATGAAAATCGATTCCACTCTCAGCTCTGCAGAGTAACGAATGTTTGAAGTTATAGCCAGGAGACGATAGCTTAGCATAGAGAGTGGAAACGGAGCAACAGCTATCCTGCCTCTGTCCAAATGTAACAATATCCAACTACCAGCATCTCTAAAGCTCACGAATGAATATGTTATATCTTTATTTTTTTACCTTTAGAAAGAGCCGGGCTAACTATTTCCAGTCTTTATTCTAGGCAAAGCCAACCGGCTGTTGGTTGTACCGTGCAGACAGGAGAATCTGGTATCAGAATCTCAGCAAGAAAGAAAAATGAGGGATATTTCCCAAAAACTATTCCTTTTAAACTTGTTATACTTTGGAAGAAAGTTTCTAAAGGCAACCTTGTCATGAGAAATCCCAGGACAAACTATTCCCTATCTAAAACAACTTTCAGTCAGAACATAGGAGGGAATAGCTTACTATCCGTCAAAGATCTCTGTGCTCAGGCTCAGATCCAATCTAATGCTGCCATTAATTACACAAGACTTATATTGTGTTTGCCTACTTGCTCTTACTAACTGTTATCAGATCAGCAGGGGCGAGTTAAATCCAGACGTATGTCTCTCGGACGGCTGTAATAATACTATTCTAGGAGCGGTGTGCAACTGTGTGATTAGAGATACTATCTATAGAGGTGTTATCTAATCATTATTAATCTTTTTTAGTGTGTGTGTGAAGGCATGTCGCTGTGTGGGCATGTGTGAGCCTGTGCTGTATGTGCAAGGGTATATGCATGATGCATGTGTGCAAATGTACATGATTGCATATGCAGACGTGTGTTTGCATACGTCCCCTCTTGTATGTGTGTGTTTCTCTGTGTGTGTCTGAGTTGTGTAAGTTGCTCACATCTGGTCTGAATCTGTCCATGTTTCCGGCCGCTGGCTGGGCAGGGAAGTGGCAGGCGCTATCGAAAATCTCCGCTGTTTTCACAGGGATGATGGGAATCTCAGGGACTTTCCCTACGGCAGTGAAATCATCCGCCTTTCCCGCTCCTTTAAATACCCCCGGCTCATTCCTCCGCCCTGCTAGGGTTCCGATAAAACAGCTGAGACGTCTTGTGTTTGGCAACAGTTGTCCTCTAAAAGGTGTAATTAACTCATGAAAAACTGTATTTACTGTCAAGTCCTGCTAAACTAATGGACTTGAGGTCTGGCTGTTTTGAGTGTAAATTGGACCTTAATGTGGTGGTTGACATTTTGCATTCCTATAATAGAAAAACTACATTGGTTTCCTTTAAATTGGGTTTCATCCATAGGTTTCTGGACAGTATCATTGTCCAGAGTGAAGGCTAAGGGCTACTAACATGGTGACAACAAGTATGTCACCTGAGAAAGCTGGCTTGTCATGCAGATCCGATTTGTCGTTGTCTTCTTAAATATACATGTAAATATTAATCCACATTTTGGGGATCTTCCCCAAAGATGTTGAAATCCTAAACCCTCTCTTAACTATTCCACCATTCGCTGTACTCCGTGCTCAGCACTCTTCACTGAGCCCGTGTCTCCTGACTGGTTCAGACCCATCCAGAGATCTTAATTTACTGGTCATCAGGGTCTCTTCCTCTCCATGTGCCCACCCCCCCCCCACGCGCTGGTCCCTGTCCCCCTCTGTCTCCCCTCATCTCCCTCGGTCTCCCATTGCTATTTATTCCCATCACTAGGAGACGGCTGTGCACAAAGGCCGCACTGTGTCCCAAGGCTTTTTTAGAATAGAAATTCGGTCTGTTGAAAATGGAAACGCTATGATTGACTGGGCACAGCTTGCAGAGAGAGATGAGGAATGCCAGCAAGAGGCACAAATTATCCAAAGGAACGATGGAGAAATATTATTAATGAAATGCGGCCATGAATTATGTTATAAAACAAAACAAAAAAAAACTTCAATAAGCTGAGGTTTTCAAGTAGCTGATATTATTTGCGTTCCAAAGCAACTATGTAAAGAAGCCGATGATGAGATTGTCTGTTTATTTTGAACTGTATGATGCCAGTCCGGTAACGTCATTGTAATAAAAATCATGGTCCGTCTGACTGTCAGTGGTTGCAATTTCACTGCCGCCATGCTCAAGTCACTGCAGAGCAAAATTCCAGTTGTACCAGAAAAAATTCATTTGTTGTGAAGAATTGGATGGTTTTTAAAAGCATGTCTGAGGTTAAAAAAAATTTTTTGTTTCATACTGGCTGTTCTGAAAAAGACAGATGATTTTAATGTCATTTTGCATTTATTTTATGCTAAAAGTGACATAAAATATTCATGATGACATGCAACAAAGCTCTTCAGATCATGGGAGGGTCGTTAGTACACATCAGACTATTATTCCACAAGGACCCCCTGTGAGGCAGTTTTTCTGTGTTCTGTGCAACAAATGATGATCCTCCTCTCCTCTCCTCTCCTCTCCTCTCCTCTCCTCTCCTCTCCATAACACCCACTCCACTCAGTGCTATAGGTGTAGCGCCAGGCCTTTGTTCCCAGCGCAGGCAGGTTGGGCAGGATTCTGAAGTAGCTCACTGTTTCTGTCTGAGCCAGCTGGGCCTCTGCCAAGCACAGCAGGAGTTTCTACTCTCCTCTGTTTGATATTTACTTTACCGCCTTTACAGGGGAACTAGTGCAAGACCAGACAGACGCACCGACACAGGCCTGTGTCAGTGGTGAAAAGGGCTGTGTGTGTACAGGCTTCTCTTTCTACCCCACCTTTGCTAAACTATAGTCTACACCTGGGCCTCTGGGTAGGCTTTGCTGTCGTTTCCAATACAAGGGCTGATAGCACGATAGAAATGGGCTCGCTCAAACAGAGCAAGTGGCATTGTCTTGTGCTTGTGTGCACGACTGACGTGTTTGTAATGCAGGTATATTATTTTTGCACATTGGAGGAGTCTTGAGCTACCAACCATTAAGAGTGATGAGAATAGAATAATTGCTGAAAAGGGTGTGAGGTTATCAGCAGAGGAATGTAAGACACGAACATGTAAAAAATATATTTGGCATAGATTATGATACCTGTGGGGATAATGGGGCGATGGCGTGAGAGCTTGTGTTTACCCGAGGAAGAAGCCTCAGGTTAAAACTAAACACACGTGCAACTTGTACAACTGAGTATTGCCCTCACTGAACTCTCTCTTTTTCTACCATGAAAGGTGATTTGAGGTAATTGCCTTTTGTTAATTAGCAGGATGTAGCATCCCATTCCCAAAAGCCTCTGTATCTCTTCTTTGTATCGGAGCACAAACTGTGTTTACCAAGTGATCCATGGCACACAGACATACCGACTCATTAAATGTGTATTATAAAAGATAACTGACAAACCTTCTGCCAAGAGAACAGCAAACAAATCGAGATCATTAGTCATGTTGAGTTGACTGCTGTCAGTGAGCTTCATCTTAAGTAGATGAAAATATGGTTAGCATGCAACATCACAGCAGTAATAAACACAAATAAAATTGTGTTTTATTGCAGGAACTGATCTATGACAAATGAAACTCCCTTACCAATAAAACTGTTCTTGTGTGTCCACAGGGCATCGTCAGAAACTGGAGGACCCTCCCAAGACTGGTCTCTTCTCAGACCGCCTTAGTGAGCTCGAGAGGATGAGAGTGAGGGTGACCGTTCCCACTCAAGGCCCACGGCCAACTATCAACACAGCAGCCAACTCTTTCAACCCGCAGGGACAGACGCAGATAACAGGTGAGCACCCGGCCTCTTAACTTTTATCTCATAGCTCAGAAAAGATTGGGTTTAAGGACTTTTTCAGTAAGCATCCGATCTTACTGTTCTGATCTGTTCTTAGCTCGGACTCCACCTGTGTTTTTCCTCTGGGATTAACTGCACAACCTTTGCACATGGTTAGCATTAAAAGTGTACATCATCTGTCAGAGGTCTATTATTTCTCTGTACTGAACAAAGAAACCTTTGAATGAATTGAAATGAAAATAATTGTAGGCTTTAGCTCTTGGGTGATCAAGTTTCTTTTTTCGTGTCATGTTTTAATGGCGTGGTTCCAAGGACAAAATATTTAATTAAGGCTGGGCACTGGGCAAATTATTTACGTTGTCATATAACGACTTCATACTGACTGATTATACCGACCGATCATACCATGATGTATTATGTGTTTCTTCATCCGTATTAATTAACTACAAAGTAGGATGATTAACACGTACATCTTATTGTATTGTTTTCTGAATAATGCCCTAAAGGTATCAAGCACGCAGACTGAGTCATAAATGGAATCCCAAATTGAGCAACGTTTACTGTTTGTAAGGTGAAATATCAAACTTCAACTGCAGCCATGAGCACATCCTGAAGGGACCACAGAACGCCCAGTGTAGTATGTTACATTGCCTCCGAGATCGTCTGTCTTTCTCTCCTCCGTCACTCTATCAAACTACATCCTAGAAGGTAACACCATCTCTCACGGTCCGGGATGGCTGCTACCTGATCACCCACACCTCTGGAGGCTCGTTACAGGTCGACATTTAGCTCTTAGTTATTCTATGACACGGCTCTGTGGTGTTACTTAGTGGATCATTTGAGGGATGGTTAAACAGCGTAGCAGTGTGACGGCGAGTGGACAGTATAATACACTGGGTTGGGCATTAAATGCATGTGGACAAACTTCTTTCTCAGGTTTGAATATTTAGAGGTCAAACTCTTATATCTAAGTGCAGCTTTAACTGGTACAGAGGTTCCCCACGTTTTTTTTGTCACAGCCCTGTCAGACGAAGTACCCCTTCATCAGCACCACCCATCATGTCCAAGATGTGATTTAAATTGATTTTATTTAACACTATTAATTATATAAAAGTGGCTGATGTCATTATAATGTTCATATACATTCAGCCATTATTCATTACTTTTAGCTGACATGCTGTAAACACACTCCTAAATCTGTGCTTTATTTAGCAAAGTCTCTGACCGAAAGCTCACTAAATAAAGTACGTGGATGCTTTTTTCTCCATGAGCCAGTATCCATTTATTCATTATGTTTAGCTATTTCAACTAACCTATTTATCCTATTTAATTTATCTATCTAGTCCAACTATTCATCCATCAACTATTTAACACATAGCATTCAGGAATTACAGCTAATTCAATATGTGGACATGTCTTTCCATATTTTCAAATTAGTTAAGCAACTCTACAATCTTTCTACACACTCGCTGGCAACTGCAGAAGTACCCCGTTGGAAATCTCTGAATTAAAGCGAGTAAATCAGTGCACATTTGTTCCCAAATTTCACAATAACACATAAAAGTAGCTTGCATACAATGCAGTATCAATCAACCTTGCTCTATGCTAGTGTTGCAGCACAGACATACACACAATAAAAGTGTGTGCGGTGGTTATTTTCTTGGTTGTCTGCTGGTGTGTTTACACCCTGGGTGTGTGCCAGCGAAGCTCTCTGTGCCTCAGCTGCGAGCACAATGTTTTATAAGGCAAACAGGAAGATCTTCTCTGCAAAGGTAAACACTAGATGTGTCATTATGGAGGATGTTGCATAACGCGCCCAACTGATACTTACCTCTAAACATAAGCACAGAGAAACAGAGACACTAATAATGTCTACAGTTGTTGTGAATGTTATTGTCAATTTGCTACCCATTTTAGCAAGAAAGGAAAATTAGGACTTTTGAACCAGCCGATGGCCCTTTGGTAATTATTCTTTCTTTCTTTTCCTGTCTGTTTTTTCTCTTTATTTCTCTTTCTGGGTTATTTTTCTCCTTCCTCCTTTTCCTTCCCTCGCTTCATTTCTTCCCATCAGACCCTCGTCAGTCCCAGTCCTCTCCTCCCTGGTCGTATGAACAGACGTACCCGTCCTACCTGAGTCCCATGGCGTCCCCCTCAGTCCACTCCACCACCCCCCTCTCCTCCAGCCGAGGCACGGGCCTGCCTGCCATCAGTGACGTGCCTAGACGATTGCCAGGTAGAACCACTACTCTGCCACTGTGTGTGAAACCACCCAGTCTCTCCTCGTCCCGTCAGGACTGACTAAACCTCCGTAAATAATCCGGGGCGATACACTTTGTCATGCGATAGAAGGAGGGAAAGGGGAGAGAGAAAGACGGACGTGCATACACATACGCTCACACTCGAAAAACACAAACAACAAAAAAAAAAACTATATGCTATTATTTACCAGAGACTAAAACAGCACAGTGAGCTGCTATTAGCTCATTCTCAAATGAACGTGAGGAATGAGGCATGTTGTCAGAGTCTGACCGTCTCTCCAGAGAGCGGTTTGGATGGCGTGGATGACAGTGAAGGGGGGAAAAAAACCGATTGTTTCCTTTTTTCCACACTCCAAGCCTTTGATCCCAGAGGAGTATGGGTAATAACAGGCCCAGGCATAATAACAGGCTCGTGACTGACAAATAAAGTGTCTTTATAGCGATACACCACTCTCACAAGGAATTCTGGGTAATTGCATTAGCCAGTCTGTTTGCCGTAACGGCAGCATCTGTGTTCCAATTTGTCTCTGTTTTTCCCCCAATGTGAAAGCTCCTTTAAACTCCCTACATGCCGCCAGACAAGTTTCTCCCCCGTACACCTGTTTGACTCGCTGCCATATGAGTTTTTTTTTTTTTTATTTCTACCTTACTTTTTTTCCCCCTTGTGTTTTCGTACTACACCCTCCTCTGTGTGTGTGTGTGTGTGTGTGTGTGTGTGTGCCCCGAGCGAGGGTGAGTGATTACGCGACGCGGCCGTGTGACTCTGCATTAAGGAAGGGCTTAAAGCCAGCTGCCTTGTCAGCTTTGATTAGCTCGGTCTTTCCCTTCAGCTTTCATCTCGCGAGCGTCAGGCTTTGTTCTCAAAGTGACACGCGCGCATGTGCGAGCACGTTTCACGTGCACCAACACTGGCCCAAAAACCCTTGCCTCCCCGTCTCTACCCACTTGCGCACCTCGAGCATTTAATGCCTCCTAAGTGATGTGACTAAGGCTCTCAGATCTCTGGAGATCATGTTGACACCTCGCCAGGCTACACTGTAACAGTATCCAGCCACAGAACATACCGACAAGTACAAGCAGAAGCCGATATGGATGCCTCTCCACACACATACACCTTTACACAGTCCAGCTCATGTGTTGAAATGTTGCAGTTGCTAAAAAGCTGTTGCAAAAGCTCATCAGTCAAGTAAAACACCTCATTCGGAAGTGAAGCTCTAGAGTTTGTAAAATCCCTCCAAATATTTAGACAATGTTCCACTCTGGTTTCATTTAAACTAATAAAGTTCGATCTGGCTCATCATCACAGGGCTCCTTTGAGCACTAAAATAGGTCCAAATGTTAAAAGCAGGAGTCAGGAGTTTATTGAACAGCGCCGGTCATGTCTGAGATCACACTGCTCCTCCACAGCGAAGACAATCACCTACTATTTCTATTAGAATCAAACGGATCTTGTGGAAAGAGGAAGTTTAAAGGCCTTAATTGGCAGCATATGCTATCTGACGCTGGCGACAAACCCGGCCTCGCAATTCCTCCCCGCACATAAACACTGCATCCCCCCACTCCTCCTCCTCCTCCTCCTCCTCTCCTCTTCCCCGCCACCCCCTGTCCTCTCGCAGCAGACATGGTGACACAGAAGACGCCTGGTGATTTATGATAAGAGCGCCATGGCTGGACTAAACCACTGAGAGGAGACAGGAGGGAGGGAGCGCGAGAGGGGGAGGACCTCCTATTCTCCTTAAACTCTGCGCCCAGCGCGAAGCTCGCCGCAGCCAGTTAGTGGTTTTGGGGTATTTTTTAAGGGATGAAGCGAAGAGAGGAACGAAGGGTGAGATGGAGCAGCTCCTTCTCGGCTCGCTCTCTCACTCGCTTCGCGCGCGTGCACACGGACACACACACATATACACACACACACACACGCGCTGGAGCCGATGGGAAGCGAGGAGAGGAGCCACATCAGAGCTCAGCCCTGCCTCATTATGGATCTCATGGAAACTGTTTCTGCTCAAAGTGTTTCCACATGTGCAGCTCCTGATTCATCCCAACTGCTTTTTTATGTGCATACAGTATTCACACACACATACACACACACCCTCCTCCTCACACACACACCCACACACACACACACACACATTCACATGCATAAACAGTTAAACAGATACACATGAACATGCGCCAACACACACACCGAAACATAAATATGCAGAGGCGTAAACATATTGTATGCGTGGGACGTGAGTGATGTGTTTGTTAACTTTATCAAAAACTCCGGAGTTGACTTGAAAAACAGCACTGAGTCAAGTCGATGAGTATAACAATATTTGTAGATAAATGCTGTTCCATAACTGTGCCCGCAGAATCCATTAGCCAAAGACTTTTCTAAATGAGTTAATACACATATCTGGCTCGAAATATTTAATCACATACAATTCAGTTTACTACTGTTTCATTTCTCAGGGGACTTATTTGTTAAATTCAATTACTCCACAAGACAAAGTGCTAGTTTAAGAGCCCAAAGCCACATTTCACATAATCAGAACTGACAAACTGGTAAGAACAAATGTAATCAATGAGGCCTACGTGATGAGATCTGCTTCATCGTTGGTGTCAGAGAGTCTCAAATTAATGGTTTCATGTGTGTGTGTGTGTCTGTAGGTTCTTCTGACCTGAGCCCATTCCCCGGTCAGTTTGATCGTCAGTTTCCGGGTCTTTCCTCCCTCACAGAGAGCCGTTTCTCCAGCCCTCGGATGCACTACCCGGCCACCTTCACCTACAGCCCGCCCGTCACCTCCGGCATGTCACTGGGCAGCGCCCACTACCACACCTACCTTCCCCCTCCTTACCCGGGTTCCACCCAGAGCCAGAGCGGACCCTTCCAGACCAGCAGCACGCCCTATCTCTACTACGGCGCTTCATCCGGCTCGTACCAGTTCTCCATGGTTCCCGGCGGGGACCGTTCGCCCTCCAGGATGATCCCGCCTTGCACTAGCGCCTCCACGGGCACCTCCCTGGTGAACCCCAACCTGCCCAGCCAGACGGAGGGAGGGGTGGATGGCGACGGGAGTCACAGTAACTCCCCGACTGTTCTCAACCCTGGAGGCCGCATGGATGAAGCAGTGTGGAGGCCATATTGAAGAAAACCAGCGGGGAGGAGATTGGAAGTCAACTGATGTCATGGTTTGAAAGCACAAAACCTTTTTTTATTGAAAAGGGGATTTTTGAGCTCTCATCAACTATCTCTACCTTTTGCTTGGAAATTAAGGTTGAGATAAAAAATAAAAAAAATAAAATACCAGACTAGTACGGACTTGTCTTCCTGGAATGTGTTTTGACCAAGGCACTACAAAGGGAGTCATTCTCACAGCAATAATGAGAAAGACAATTTTACTAGGCCCAAGTGGATGAGACATTATTTCAGTTTTATTATAATCCACAAGCTAAGGGATGCTTCAACAATATTTGTAAAAGACTGCCTCTTTTGTATAGTGTTTGTATTTCAATAAGGCTTTTTGCAGAGCATGTTTTTGTACTACGACAATATCAAGATGCAAGTTAGGCACTGAGTAGCAAGTGATAAGAGTAACACATATGTTACCTTAAGTGGTACGGACAGTAAATTTGCTTTAAACCAATTAATTTAACTTGTATATTGTGGGTGAAACATTGCTGTAGATTGAGGCGTTTTCTTAGTTTTAACTTATAAAGCCATAAATTATGTATTGTATTTGAAACTTGAGTCAAAGAAGTGTAATCTGAATATTTTTGATGCATCTATAAGTTAAAATGATTCTTTCTTTTTTCTTTTTTCTTTTTTTGGTAATTTAAAAGAGTGAGAGAGGTTTATTATTTTTTGTTTTTTTTTTGTAGTACCCAAAGATTTAAATCGTTTCAAATATGAAATGTAATTTCCAAAGAGTATTGCAACATGTTTCTTCTGGTTTAACTTTCAGTTTAACTGCTCCACACGTTAAAGAACCCAACATCCTCACTAGGCGTTGACACACATTTGGCTTGAAATTAAACCTTTGGTATTTATTGAGCAATAACTTGTATTGTGCCTCTTGGCAACGTACCATGAAAGAGAGCTTCAATGAGGAAAATAATTATCCATTGGGGAAATTCTGCTTGATTTTTCTTTACTTTGTCTAGTCTGACATTCACACACATACATATGTATTTTCTTGTCCAAATAAAAAATGGTACATTTATACACGAACTGACATGTAGCCCAAAGATGATTACGGTGGTGCCACACCCGGTGGTCGGAGTGTTCTCCAAAGCAGAAGGTCAGCCTTTAAGGTTCAGTTATTTTATGATACATGAACTCCTCAAGACTGGAATAATCCTTGGATGATCTCAAGTCCCTCAGATTTTTCATATCCATATCCGGCCGAATACTCTGTCAAGATTATAGGGAAAACATGCCAAGTCTATTACAGCTTTCATATCATGTGCAAAAGATAGCTTTGAAAAAGTGTGTCTGAGTGCGTTACACACACGGGTACTTTTTTTTTTTGTTTGTTTGTTTTTTCTCTTTCAGTCTCTGAGATTGAAAAGGGGATATCACAGTTAAAAACAAAAGGAGACTGTGACATTCCTTCAGACGTTTATTTATTTTCCCTTTTTTTTTCTTTTTGTTTTTGTTGACATGGTTTTCCAAATACATATGTATCATCCTCGCTAACCAGTGTCACTATATAAAATCATTCTGTGGCACCAGCGTGAGGGGAGGTCTGATATTTTCCAATTTGAAATTACTATGTGAGACGTAAAAAAAAAAAAAAAAAAAAGTGTTGGAGTTAGAGGGGAAAAAAGTGCAAAACCGTGGTGGTTGGATGCAGCTGCTGGCAGCAAACTGGTAACCAAAAAATATGGGAGACTTGTGTATGTTTGTTTCATAAAGCACTTATTTCTTGTTTTATTTCTAGCAGCACTTGCGGCTGGCTGCCAGCAGGGCTCGTGGTTTTGGTCCTCAGTGTAGATATAACGCCACTGGAGTCACACACACACACACACGCACGCGTGCGCACGCACGCATACACACACAGAATGGATAACACTTGGCCAAACAAGCCATTTACATTGGAGTCGAATCTGATCTCACAAGGCAGTTGGTATTTGTTTAAAAAAAGCATTTCTCTTGCTTTCATACAATATGATATTCAGTGCATGTAGGTAATATAATAACCCAATTTGAAAAAGCTGAGAAAAACATGGCCCTGTCCAAGAATCAGACTTCAAGCTTTTCATTGAAGGTTTGCACGCAGTGCCTCTTTCCAGTCTCTGCAGAGGATGTTCTGAACTCAGTTAATGGAATTGAACATGTCACACTACATTTCCCCAACTGCTTCAGCCCAAACGAAAAGTCTTTTTGCTGTTACAGTGTAACATAAGAAAGCAAATAAAAACCTTTTAGATTGTTGTGATTTTATAGCTTTTTTCCCCCAATTACAGATTTATTCAATGTCTCCATAGTAACTATGCACATCTGTTGGAATTTATTTAATCTGCTTCTCTCTTTCCGAACTTTGAACAGGAAATGGTCTTTTAAAAACTGTTTACACATCAATGCAGCACTGACATCCCGTTTTGTCCTCATCTGCTTTTGTTTGTGTTGTGTTTTTTTTTTCTTTCTTTCTTTCTTTCTTTTTTTTCAGGAAACAAGAGGTTCATCCTGTTTCTTTGCTTTGATTAAATGTTGCGTACAAACTGTCTTCAGAAACCTTGTATTATTTAATGATCAACATGTATGATATCCAGGAACCGTACCTTACCCTGTTCTTATGTAAAGTTTACTTGTTGTTATGTCTATTGTTATGCTTCTTCTGTCATGAACACTTGTCAGGAAATTAAAACTAATGGAGACTCCATTAGATTTTGCTGGTACGTTTCATAAAGATCATCCTTTTTTTTTTTCTTTTCTTTTTTTTTAAAGGGACAAACAGACCTGACAACAGTGAGTGAAATTGGCATTGTGATTGTACATTTTGTTTATTTTAAGAATAAAATAGGAATTTTGTAACTTAATTTTCCCTCTTAATCTCCTCGTTGCCACTCATTTCATGATGTTTGTGCAAAGTTTGACACTAGAGGGCTGTTTTCAAGTGTCTTTCATTCTTTGCTCGCTTCAACACAGTTTAAGATGTGCATGCATGAGCATGAGTTTGTGACATCACAACAGGTTTGGAGCAAACCATGGCTCAATACGCCAACTACACAGTGTAATGTGGGAGCAGGGCAATTTACATATTCATAGATTTTGAATTTAATGAGTGCTTTTAAGATTTTAACCAAGCAGTTGGACTTTTTTTGGAGAAGATCTTTGGTTTAAGGAGGTTTATGTGTCTCTCGAGCACATACACTATTTTGTATTAGATTTCTCTGTGAGTTGGATACAAGGAATTGAATACAAAGGCCCACCACTGAAGCCACACCTAATTCTCCGAGAACATTTAGCAATGTCATCACTTGTTTAACCTTTTCTGAAACAGTTAACAAGCAAATCTCCAAGCGCATTGCGCGTAGGAAGCACATTTAGCGGTGTCATCTCTGGTCTGCCGCTCTGTCTGCACCAACATTGTCTTTGGACGGGGACTAAGGTTTGCTGGGGCCCCGGCACACTCAGCCAGACTACTACTGCCACTGCCACTGCCATGGCTTCATTTCAAAGGTACACTGGGAAACCAGAGAGATGGAGACAGGAACAGAGACAGAGGGAAAACCAGGGAAGCTGTTTTACATTATTCCAAGACATAATAGAGCCAATCTAAGTGTGCGTGCACACACGTACACATGCTGAAATAGAGAGAGAGGGAGAAGAGAGGGTGAGCTACACCATCCCATGTGTTTTTTTAAGGTTCAGATTGGGAACATTCTCGGGATTTCCCTGAATATAGATTGCATGGAAAAAGCTCCCGCTGGTTTCAGGTTCACATTCGCAGCATTCTCAGCCATGTCTAGCAATTATAATAATGAACTCTGGAGGAGCAACGGGACCCAGACACCCAGAGAAATTAGCATAATGTCCTCCATGCACGGGAGAGACAGCAGCACCGAGGCAGACTCATTTAAGAGGGGTTGGTATAGAGTTTTAGGCCCTGTTAAATTTGGTGGTTGAACATGATGCCAGTGATGATGCACGCTTGATTTTTATACCAGGTTGTAAGTAGTCTTGCAGCAGCGCAAAAGGAGTCTGCACTCTCTTCCTTATCTTATGCAATCAACAGAGGGGAATACAAACAGGAGTTTATGAAGAGACCACTTCATTCAGACGACTGTGCACACACACACACACACAAACACAAACACACAGCTGACAGCCTGATATAATTGTTTACTTGACTTCTACAAACGTTTCAGAGGGGCAGCTCAGGCGGGAAGTGATCCTCTAGGGTGCCATACAGCTCATAGAGCTGTATATCTCTGCCTATGTTTCCGTCTCCACTAACTGGACTGTGTGTGTGTGTGTGTGTGTGTGTGTGTGTGTCTGCCCTCAAACAGGAATCCATGCATCTTGATTTCTCATTTAGTCCAGAGATAAACTCTGCGCAGGGGAATCTCCAGTGTGGGCCTTGGCTGTCGAATCAGCATGAAGCTCTGACCTCCCTGAACTTTTCTAATCTGATGTCATCTCAGTTTAACAACTGGCAGCAGTCCACCTTAATGTCTCAGAGGAAGAGCATCTTTGAGCTCAGCCCATGCCCACAATAAATCGTACAAGATTGATCTTAATTTGATCGGATTGTAATTGAGCAATCACCCCCCCCTCCCCTCCTCCTCCTCCTCCTCCCAGACCAGGAGAATTTCAAACTGAGTCAACAATAACTGTGTACTTTGGCGCACTCTAGTGGCTTTTTTATTTAACCGTAGGGACTGGGGTGAGGGGGCCCACCCAAATTGTGTTTCATACAGCCAAAGGCAGGCTGGATGTGGCCAAACTAGCGCTTATTATGTTAGTGGTGCTCCTACTAAAGTTCCAACACCCTACATTTTGTCTGCATGGACGTCAGCCTGTACAACAGCCTTTGCTCCATAAATGGATGTCAGATATGAAAAGTTCTTCACCCTCACAGAGAGGGGGGTTGTAAACGGTGACTTGTCTTTTGACCTGTAATAAAAGAAATGATCAATTGGCAGGCGAGGCTGCATCCAGGCAGCAGCCCAGAACCTCACAGACATGGTAGGTTGTAAGGCAGCCCGACATCCAGCCGAATCCATTCATCACTAGATTAAAGCATGCCTGTGTCTTTAGCCTGCTTTGGGAACGCTTTGATTCCATGAAAGCATTTGCTGCAAAGTGAAACGCAACTTAGAGAAGAGTGCACTTATGAAACATGAAATGCCTACATTTAATGAGTTCTGCCAGTTTAGATTATGCAATCTGATACTGGCCACACCGCCTGAAAAAAAAAAAAAAAAGAAGAAGAAGGAATTACTGTGAAAATGCGAGTGTCAGGACCATGGACAGCGACCAAACACACAAACAAAAGGCCTCTTTGTCCAAAAAAGGCCTCCGCTTCATGTCAGTGTTTCAAATTATACACCATCTCAACTGTCAAAAAATGGCAAACTGTTGCAGCACGACTGAGTGTACAGAACATAAGACAGGATAAACCTCAGTTCGGTGCCAAATATTCATGCAAAACAGGCCTTTTTCCATAGGTTGCAGCCAGGCAATAAAATTTCAAAAATTTGGGCAGGGGCCCCATCTTTGCTTGAAACCAAGCATGAAGGAGCGCTATGTGTTCTTCCTGTCAGATGAAGGGCCGTTAAAACTTTATCAGTCGAGTGTTAATTGAGAACTAATGGACTGGTAATTCAGAGCAGTCACACAGATCCAGTTCACTGCTGAATGACATACAAGCCTGGTGACATTTGGATCATGTTTGGCTTTTTGGAAAATCTACCACACGACCATAGCCATATGGGGATGCCAGGCAAAAAAAGGGGGATGAAGGATGCCCGCCATCGTGTCTGGTTCTGCTTTAGACATTCATCCTCTCAGTCTCCAAGGATCATAACTCGTGTTAGAGGCAGGTTTTATGGTTTATGACTGGAAAATAAAATGCTGCGTGTTTCCTGCAGGCGAAGCGATGATTTACAACTATGAATGATAAAGTGAGCACCCGGCTGACAGTGCGGATGTGTGAGGGCTGCTGAGGATCCAGACATGTCCGACATGTGGATGTGAGTGTGGTCGTATAGCGAGTGTGGTCACCACCAGGCGGTTATATACATTGGAACACAGCACAGAGGGAAAAGTTCTGGCTCACTAGTAGGTATCAATACCTGACATCATCATCTCACATAATTAGCACGGTGTCCACATCCTTCTCCAGTGACCATGGATTATTTCATGTGGTTCACAACTGGAACAGAAACCCTCACCAGTAAATCTAACCAAGAACATAAATACCCCCGGGCTCTGCTGTCTGCAGACATGGTTACTCATTTCGACTACTCCTCTCCAAAAAACCCAATCAGATATGTTTATTGTTATCTTCTGCCTAAATTTGGGCCTGATTATTTAAATACACAGAAAAATGTCTTGATCACCTGGCTCCGTGCTCAAACAGTCCACACTTCAGGCCAGGACAGGCCTGTCCCAGCCTTCACACAGCTCCACCACTGATCTTAGACAGGGGCCGGTGTGTGCCAAGAACTCTCTCTGGTGAGGTCGTCAGTCTTACGCCGAAACCGCAGGCGCGCGCCAGGCAGATCAATAATCCCCCATCAAGCTTCACCGCAAGTCACTCAAACCTCCAAGGGCAGGCAAGCGGAGGAGGGTTGGGGGACCTGCTGAGAACTTGATACTCTCTTAGATACTCTCTGTCTCCGAGTGGAAGAGATGAGGACTTGTCTTCCGCAGCTCTGTCTCCTCTTTTAAACATGATCTCCTGTTATGACATGGTTTCTGTTGATGGCAGCCGTGCTCTGATTAGACACTTCCTCCTCAGGCCCTGCAGGACCTCAGCTGTCACTTTCCCAATGGGCTGAATGTTGATGACACATGTCAGTCATTATCCCAACATCATGAATGGCAGTAATCTGTGACTGGAAGGTGGATTTCAGTAGCAAAACAGAGTCCAATCTCTGCTCTTGTGTGTTTATATTATACTCACATCTTATGTAAGCTAAATCACCCAGGAGGTTAGTAACAAAAGAATCCCCAAAAAGACATTTAACTTTTGGTTTATGCCGTACAAATTGAGCAAGGACATATGTCATTTCCAGCTACCATCTTTGTTTAGATTATGAAAAGCAGGCGTATGAGATTACACAACGGCTGAAGTCCTTTTCTGCTGCTATTGCAGTCAAAGGAACAATACTAAGGGGTTTCTGCTAAGATACTGGGACAGTATGAGGTAAAAAAAGAAAACTTCACCTCAGTCTGAAACATATGTGTGTGTGTCTCTTGGGCACAATATCTATGGTAAGCAGCAGCTAACGGAGCATTGAGGTCTATATGGCAGTATTTCTTAAACTATGCGTCTGGCCTTTAATTGGATCACAGGTCTGTTTCTGGTGGGTCCTCACACGTCAAACGCACCAGTTTGTTTTAATCAGCTCAGGTCTCAAAGCAAGACTCAATTTAGACAATTTATGCCCGAGCTGAAAAGGTTTACTAACCCTGGCTATAAAAGTACGCTGTGTGTGAGTCCCTGTCAGCCTATATGTGTGCAATGGTGGCCAAGCCAAGGCCAGCGACTGGTAGATCCACTGGGAGTGTAATAACAGATTAATGTGGCGTGCCAGGCCCCATGACCAGACGTGTTTGACGTTAATGCTCCACTGTATATTATCCAGCTTGCAGAAATGTTGGATGTGAGCGATGGGATCCAAGGACAGGGATGTTTAGGTACTAATTACCAAACAGCAAGGCACAAGTCTCGCTCCATATTTCCTTACTCCTGTGGAAACACTAGGCAGGCTCCATTTATTTTCTTTGACTGTTGTTTCTGGCAAGGCCGCGTCTCAGTAAACACCACTCGCCCACCATTGTAAATCCGACAGGCGCAGATCTTTCAAGTTAGACTCCTTTGAGGAAAAATGGAGACAGATCGGATGGCGGCGCTCGGGTTTTCCGTCTTAATGAGAGAGTGGAGAAGAGGGATGGCGTTTGATCCCTGGCATGGAAGCCTCTATTTAAGCCTGTCAACGGTCATCACTCTCTCCCCTTCTTTCTCTCTCTCTGTTATAGATGGAGAAACAGACCTGCACCACTGGATTTTATCAACTGAGTCAGGCACACACACTTAACCCTTTTCAGGACTAGGATCCTGACTCCGCCAGCATCTCTTGCTATCACTGAGACACACAGCTCACCCCTTCCCCGCCGTGACAACCTCCAAAGTATCATTGTTGATTGATCACCTAGCTGGGAAAGAAAAGAAAATGCAGAAGCAGATCTGTGAAAATATTATTTTATTTGTAGAGCTTCGCAATGAGCATGGCTCTCAGTCATCATGCTCCAATTTCATATCATATGTTTGTCCAAACCACACAAGAGCCTTATGGTTCTTCAAGGAAGTCTCGCTATAGTTGCAGCCTGACATCAAGCCAAAGACGATAAGCCCCAAGACAAATTTCCATCGTCTGCGTGGACAATGAAACTTTTGAACTTGAACTTTAGGCTGCGGATGTTGATAGACTCCTCAGAGTGGAGGAAATGTCTCTTTGATGAAGGGCTGGAGGGCAGGGCTCCTGACCATTGTGGACCTGGCCTGTAAGACGCTTTTCAACGCAGCACTAATGGCTCTACCTAATCAGGCCTGATTGGGGCTGCTAAATAAATACTCTTTCCATTCATAATATCATGTGTAACTTAAGACAAAATCAATACCTAGACTGAACACTAATAGCTATAGGCAAAACAAATGTCTCAGCTCTGGCTGCAATACATTTTTTCTGAATGAGTCCATCAGTGACATTGGCATGGATTTTTGATACGTCCAAATAAAGGCACATGAGGATTTTTCAGCTCTTAAGAAGGGGCTCTGTATCAGGTTTTAAATGTTACAATTTAAAACAGATTCATGCATGAAAACAATTCAGATACAAGATTTGTTCTAAGCTATCAATGCTCTTATCAGCTACATTCTCTCGAACTAACATCATTGAGCATTTTTAAAATCAATCTTTCTTAAAAATCAATCGTTCAGAAGCAGGAGTGAATTTCAAGATGTGTCTAAGCTCAAGGAAACAAAACAACTACAGCAACACCTTCAGTAATGAATGACGATCGAAATGAATCTGCAGATCGCAATAGTCATATTTAGCCAAAGAATTAGTGTCAATCATCAATCATAGATGAATTGAGGTGTCTCTCGAGGAGCCAAAGCTTGATAATAAACACTGGAGTCAAACCAGACTTCTATGGGCTTAGGAATAAATAAAGTGAACGACCCTGACATCAGCAGCTAGTAAAATGTTTGGCCATGTGGACCGGTGGAGTATGTATGAAAGAGAGCTTTGTGTTATGAGAAATAAATACAATCATGTTTGAGTGAAAGTGTTTTTTTCACAGCAGCAAAATTTGAATCTGATTTAAAAACCTGTGAATTAAGTTAAATGTGCATGATTTATCGACTGCTCCACTTCTCTTTTACCATGTCTGTTTCTGTAATTGTTACACCATATACACGATGAATCTCTGAAACCTATCACATCTGGAGCTGTAAAGCAGTATGAGCTGACCTACCACACAGATGTCTGCAACATCTGACCTGTTTAACTATGACAGACTATATTTTCAGGTTCCTGAAAAAGACAGTCACATGTATTTTTTAAAAAATCATGGTTTTTCTTGTGTTGTGTTACTAGTTTATTTTGTTTGAGCTCGGGTCAGTTGGCGGGTTACTTGGCCAGTCTCCTTGCCACGTCTTTGTAGGCGGTCTCAATCTCAGCGTCAGCAGCACAGGTGTTGGTGAATTCATCACGTTTGTAGGCATTCTTCAGGTACCGCCACACACCCGTCATATCTGAGGGGATGTCGTAGTTGCGGTACTTCTTAGCAACAACCTAGGAGAGAAAGCAGAGTTGTGACTTTACTGAAAACAATTTTGATTTATCTTGTCAGACATTTAAAATCCACCTTTGGGCAGTCTCGTAACTGTACTATCAGTTTATGATCAGCGCATTCCAGGAGGTGTCTTGAGACGAGTTGTTGCAATTTACATTTTTGTACCCTGCTTTCCTTCAATGCTCCCCATTCACTGCTTTTTCAGTTAATAAATGTGAAAAATAAGCCCCCCGGGTGTGCAAGCAAGCACTAGTAGTAGTGTGTTTACTTTTATTCAGGAAAAAAAGGTGAGGAAGTGCGAAAGGGGAAAGAGAGAGATGCTATGATGAGTTTCTATGATTCAAATGAATCTAAATTAAAAGAAAAAATAAGACTAAGAGTCTAACAGCACATGCTGCAACATCAATATGCCAACATGATGTTTAGAAGATATTATTTTCACCATGTTTATCATCTTAGTTTAGCACATTAGCATGCTCATATTTACTAATTACAGTTTTTCTCAATTGCTAAAACACTAAAACCCATTGGCTGAACAAAGTTCTCAGTTGCCTGAACTCATTCAGCTAATTGTGCAGTCTGTTGTCAATACCTTAAACCATTTCCCATGGTGAAACACAATGTGCAGATCTCACTTACACTTTTCAGCAAAACTCTAAACACATTCTCATTCTCAAAACACACTCTGCACTCTAATGCACATGTCATCCATACTGGTAAACACAAGTGGCGGCAATTAAATACAAATGGAGCACACATGTCATTGATTAAACACAACCACTCAAAATTGATTTCACTTGTTTCGAATGATGTGACACCACCAATATAAGCCAGTTCAGAGAGCAGACAGGTTGTTGAAGGTGGGAACGAGAAAGTCTGAGAATGGATGGAAGAAACTATGTGAGAGGACGAGGATGAGTGCGTATGCGAGGTGGGGACGAGGAGGAGGAAGAGGACAAGACAGAGAAAGAGGAAGACAAAGAGTGGAAATATCCTATGAAATTCGAGGAACAATCATAGACCATGTTCTTGTCTGACAATGAGGGAAGCAGGACTTAAAGTGCAACCCAATTTGAGCCGATTTTCCATAATAAGGACATTCAGAGAAGAGAACAGGTACAGTATACTACTGTATTTTTGTAATTGCACATTTACTGTACTGCACTACATGCAGCTGTTTCAATAGACATTTGTGAAGTTCATCACGGTATTGTATAATGTATTATACTGCATGAATACTACACATCTACTTTTTGTGGAATTGCAACAAACAAATTGTCTGGCCCTGAACATCGTGTTTTCAATTTGTTTACAGTAGTGACTTCTCAATAGATTTTGACTGGTTGCAGGTTCATCAGCAAAGAACTAGAATTACAGGATCACAGAGACAAAGGACACGTTTGTAAGATGCAGGGCACAGTACTCTAAAAATACAAGGTACAAGGAGGAGGAAGAACGAAAAAATTGCAAAGAGCAAAGCAGTGTAGTAATTTCTGATCAGTTTTGAGCTACTATGATAGAATATGTTAGTTCATCAAAAGACAATGATAGAAAAAATATGAAATTTGTTTTGAGATTAAAAATGTACTTCTTCCTGAGAACTATGTTTTGAACAATGTGTGTTTTCTATTGGCGTATTGTTTACTGACTGCTTGATAGTGTATACCATTTTGATCGCTTTGTTTTATGATTTGAGAGCAGTGTTTGGTTTTGAGCACAGGTAAGACAGTTTTGAGGCGAAAGCCATGGCACTAGGTTGACTAAAAAAACAGTAGTTGAGGGTTTTGTGCTTCACAGAAATGACAAATCTGAGTTGTCAGACATGAGGCCCTTTTTGTTATGTTACGACTTCTGTGACACCTTCACCAAGATCACAGGATTTACCTTCCTATCAGATCCTGAGCTATGCTTATTGGATGGATTGGGTGTCAGCAAATCTTCAACTAAATTAAATTTATGGAAACTGCTTCATGCATCTTTTATGCATAGCAGTAACTCCCCTCTCATCATTGAGAGATGGTCTTTGAACAGTAGTTTTATTCCTCTTGAAAAGATCGTATAGTACTAGAAGTAGATACCTTTTATGAACATTTGGCATTTGAGTATATGTGTACTTACTGACACCACCACAGGGATGTGACATTTCCGATTATTTTCTAGATAGCACGTCTCTTAAATCTGTCAGTGAACTCATTTCATTTCATTCACAAATTTCTCTTAAATTCAGAGGGAAATATATTATCTGACACCATAATCCTTTATATATATCTTTTTGGGTGTTTTAAACAATGCCATTTTTACATTAAAAATAGCCTCAAACATGAAAGTTCACATTCAAGATGTCAGCTGTTTTAAGTCAACCAAAACATTCATAAATATTTATGTCCCCTCTTTACCTTGACTATGTGCAGTTTAGGCAGCAGGTTGCAGTCTGCAAGAGTGAACTCGTTTCCATCAAGGAAGCCTCGGTTGGAGCCCTTTTCCTCCTCCATGCTGTCTGCATCGATCTCATCTGGCAGGGGGCTGCTTAGGTAGTCGTCCAGCTTCTTCAGGGCCTTGGTCAAACCTTTCTCTAAAACTAAACACACATCACGCACACATACACACATGAGTGTGGATACAAGCCAGTTAAAAACCAAAAGTGACATAACCTGTGTAATAATAACCTCACTAGGTGGCAGCAAAGCAAAATATGTGAGCCAGAACAAGCCTCAAATCCTGGACTCTGCTACTACCTAGTGGAGGAATATAATAATGGCTGTCATAAACTTTTTTTTCATCTTGTTCTGTTGTGCGTATGTGGCGTCTGTGAGTGTAAATGGCACAAAGTGAGCAGCCCACCAGCGTTGGCCTCTGGTTTGGTGTTCTTGATGTAGGCTGAGAACTTGGCGAAGATGTCATTTCCAGCTGTGTTTGACTCTCTCTGCTTGGCGGCTAGTTTGGGATACCTGAGCAGAACGGGTGTAGGGGGTTGGGGGGCAGAGGCAGGAGACGCAGTCAGAGACACAGTCAGACTAGCCATCTGGATAGCATTAACACCTGGACTGGAGCTCAGCTAAGACTGAAAACATGTTACACACTCACACCGAGTTGGCCGCCCGCCCTTTAAGCTCTCTCACACTAAGGTCCATTTATAATGTAAAAAACTTTGCAGGCAATAAAAGAAAGATTTAGTTAATCTGACATTTTTCTCTGCAACTGCTCACACACCGCCTCCGATTCTTTTCTTTTTTCTTTTTTTTAGGGAATAACAAAAACAAAAAACCTGTCTTCATTTTGAAGTTACACAAAAACTGTGGCTGTAGTGTAAGCTTTTTGTTAAGTGCCTGAGATACATACATACTCATTCACAAAAGATTTACAACAGCCATAAACAACAAACAGTTATATCAGTTAACATCAGTCTTCATATTCACTTTTATTGGACTAAAATGTTTCCTGCCTTTTCAGCGGTGTTGCTGTAGTGAAATGAATCCGGCCAAAAACAGCGTGTGCGTAGTCAATTATATAATCTGATACTGTAGCCTAAACTACGTGTCGTAAAACCGTCCAACTGAATTACTTTGGAGGAGAAAGCGTTTCCTCCAGAAACTCCTCAATCTTGTTGATATCGGTCTTGACCTCTCCGTTGAAGGTCAGGAAAGGAGGGTGTGTCCCCGGAGCAAGGTTGTGCAGATCTGCCGGCTTCCTATAGAGGACACAAGAGAAAACAGCATGTGATGAGGAAGTCAGCAAATGCAAGAGTGTGTTTTTACACTGGAAGTTTCCTGAGTTCTGACCTTTTGAGGTCGACGGTGGTGACATTGAACACGACCCCTTTGAGCCAGAGGATCATGAAGAGACGCTGAGAGAAGGGACAGTTGCCGATGCTTTCTCCATCGTTGCCCGCCTGCACACAAACAAGACGACGGAAAATAAGTCAAAGCAATGAAATGTGATATATAGAGGAAATTCAGAGTCCGCACAGAAATATACAGCTCTCAAATGTGAGAAAGTGTTGCTATTTTTTTGTATTACATGGTGTCGTAAATGGATTCCCTTTGAAAGTAATCATTGTTTGCAGCCCTTAGACATCTGCACACAAAGAAATTGAGCACCACAAGCTTCACAAACCTCACAGATGTATGACTGCAGGCAGTCTTAATGTTTTCTAAAGATATGCTGGCAGATACGAAGGCTTTGGTTTAAACATTATTTTTTTGTGTTCTGATCTTGCAATACTGTGTAAAACAAATCTCTCAGATGGCCCTTAACACAGAGGTCAGAGCACACGCTGTGCTCCAGTACTGCACCCAGAAGCTAAAAGAGATTAAATGTCTGCTCTTGGGAAAAATTTTGGTCACAAGGTTGTTTCTCTAAAAACCTGACGACCTTGCTACTAAAAATTAAATCCATATCGGATTAAGCTGACTGTTATCTTTGACTCTTATTTGAGCTTGTTCAGGGAAGCGTCATGGGTTGTATAAATGTAAACATACATAAATACGTCACCCTTGTTACAAATTTATGATAAGGACAGAGTCAAAGCAAAAGTACACTCTGAGGACACATAACACAAAGTACCAAGCAACTAGCTTGTTTTTCATCTGATGGTTCTGATCTGATCAGTTTTGAGTTCAGTGGCTCCGGAATTTTTAACCACACAGACAATCAGATAATTTGTCAAGTTAAATTAAGTTTCCCTCCCTGCAGCGACTCATATAATCACTTCCTCTCCAGCGTATACTTGTGTACATGCTGTGAGATCATGTGTCTGCATGTATGCATACACAGCAGAGCATCAGCAGTGACACCTGAGCCACCGCCTCAGCTGAATTATACATAGCGATTCCATCATTTGGTTCACTGGACCACAGGGCACAGAGTGCAGGGTCAGAGCTGTAGGCCTGCAGGCACACAGAGTTCCACAACATACAGCAAAATAAGAGCACTGACCTCAAAGTCAGCAGAGATTTGACAGCAGAGATAGTTCCCTTCATTTATTATATTAATGCTCTGGAATGTACATTTAAACTATTTAAGATCAACTAAATAACATTCAATGTTTTACTTGGATGCGGCTCCAGCAATCGCTTCACAAATCAAAGATTACTACAGTGAAGTGGAGAGCCTTTTGCCATTCAATACGTGTGCACAACAGAACACAGCTGCTCCTAGCAAAGACCAGAAAACAGAGCTGTCAGTCTAAAAGTAGCTGAGCCAACTGTATGTACGCCAGCCATTGATGCTCAGTTGCTGTCATGCTGCCTGAGTGCATGTGATGCTTCTGTCTGTGTATTGTTATGTCTAGGCTCACAGCGGCACGGCGGTAACACAATACACAGCTGCTTATAATAGCCAATCATCATCTAGAACATGGGGGACAAAAGCTGTGAGTGCATGGAGCCGCTGAGTGATCTAGCGTCCACCGGAGGCAATGTTACTTCACATGATCACACACACACATATACATACATGTACAGTATACTGTAACTTGGTGTTCTTGGCTTATCTTACCACACAGTTTAATGAGGATGAATGACAACATATCATTACTGAGTCCTCATGTTTTTATGTTTCAACTCACCTCTACACATGCACCTCCAATAGAAGGAGCAGATATCCAGGCTCAGACTAATACCCATGAGTAAATTATGTGATGCTATTTCAGTTCCAGTATGCTGTTTTTTTTTCTTTTCTAAAGCACTTAATAAAAGATATTGATACACTTTCTTCAGTGAGTTGAGCTTAATTGTACAATTCACACAGTAAGTATTGTGTTTTCAGAAATACCGAGATCACAGCATGCAAATACAGAAAATTATAATATTAGAGTTTATAAACCATTAAGTTTTTCAGCTACTTTAAAAGTAAGGCTGGAGGACTTGAAAGAGAGAATTGATCAATTGATCTCGATGTGTAAAATCGCTGGAGAGCAGCTTTAATGACCATGCTACCAATGGAGAATTTATCCTGAGATTCGTCATCGGGGATACTGATATAGATTGTGATCATGCTGCTACATGATTTCCTACAATATGTGTCATGATATGTTGAATAGATTGTACAGTAAAATGCTGAACCGTGTGCAGAGCTGAAGACTTTAAATGAGGCACAGCCATGCAGGATAGTTCTCTGTCCATCTAGGTCACATCTCAGATGGCAACATGAGGGGAAAAAAAACTAATATCAGCTGCAGCTACTATGGAAACCAAGAAAATACAAGGTTTGTGCTTCAGATTGGATCAGTGGGCTTGGTTTCATTAAGAACAACATATATTGATTGAGAAAGCCTAGAATTGCTAACACAAATGATCCAGCTACAGTATTTTTGCTTCATGCGCTGAAACAACAGTGAATGATGAGGCTTAAAGGGGTGATGCAAGCCCACTGTCAGTGTCAATGAACTTTCGGTTACCAAGCTGACCGGTTTCCTAGGAGGTGGGTTGGCTGAAAGCAGCCTTCACACCAGCTAATTGGGTCAGTGCATCCAGGCAGCACATCAGTGATGAGCTTTTCCACCTGCCTCAGGTAGATTCATCCGCCTCTAACATTTCCCACAGGACCTCATGTACATGCAACAAAACAACAGTGCTGTATCCACAGAAAGAGGCACTAAACGTGGCATCTTAGTTCAATCATGCATTGCCATCCTTCCTTAAAAAAAAAGTCATTTTAATGTTTCAGATGGGCTAATAGTTCCACAGCAGCTTACCAACATCAACAGGCAGCTTCAGTATCACTGTCACAACAATCCCGGGTCAACTTAGAGAACAGTGTACCAGTGCCACGGTAACTCTACCTCTACTATTGAGTTACATGAGCTTCAATAACGCACAGTGGTGCTACACTGAAAATCCTGCTCATATATTGACTCTATCTTCCATCCAAACTTAACTTTAGAGAAAACACAGTTCTGTCTCTGTCTTACCTTGACAAAAAGTTCGATATCAGGATCTCTGTCTTGACTTTTTGTGGACATGACGCTTGGTTCTGGCTGTCACCGTGATTCTTTAGTTGTTTAACTACAGTCCTTTGCTTATCCTTAGAGGTCTACATCCTCCAGAAAAGGATGGGAAAAAAACCTAAAAATCTTCTCTTAGATTATCTTCTCTCCGCTGACAGCGATCCCTCACACCTCCCTAACACCTGCTGTTTTGGAATTTTCTACTCCTTGATTCAAGATCCCCACCACCTTTTGGTCCCGTCGTCTCCCTTGTCTGAGAATCGGTCCAGGTGGCAGGTAGAGCCCTGCGCTCTGATTTGGACACAGATGGAGAGCAGAGCTAGCTCTCACTGACACAAAGTGGAAAACAGGTGTCAGTCTATACCAGGGGGTGGAGCCCCATCACTCTCTTCCCACCACTGCAACCAAACTCCCCTCTCACACACATCACTCCCATCGCCCCTTCTTATCTGCCTCACATCCCCTGAACTGCTGACCTCACTTTCTTATTTTATTTTGGCCTCTTTCTTGGGGGTTGGATGATACTATTTTCCAGATGTGTTAAAAGCTATTAAAAATATCATCGCTCTTAAGTTACCCCAAATGTCATCCCATATCCAAAAATATGGGGTGGGTATTTGTGTCACTTTTCGACAGGTTTGTGAGCGCTTGAGCAGCAGCGTTAATATTTAATGCGTGTTTGTGTGTTTTGACTTGCAGGTTATATTTGATCACCAGTAGGAGACCTGGAGAAGATTCCTCCATGAATTATTCATGCTTGGCTTTGGTTTTAAGGCAGGAATTGGAATTAATTTACTGGAAAAGGGCCCATGCGGGGCATTAAAGATAAAAGAATGTCTGACTGCAAAAATCTTTATCAGCACACACCGAAGAAAATTGAGTGGCACTCACTATTTGAACGAGCACAGAGAGACAGGGAAATAAATGACATCATCTGTGAAAGTCAGATGAAAGCAGAAAAAAGATGAGATGGGGTGGCTAGAGATATTTTTTAAAACAGATTCTATTTATAGAGCAGCCCCCTCTCCTGGCTGACATACCAACATGCAGCACAGACCAATTACTAGGCCACTGTGAGAGAAGTTCATTATCAGTGTTTGTAAGGGGAAATGTTAAGTAGTCTCTAAATGTGTTGTTTTAGGTTTTGGTGGGTGTATTTATATAGTCCTTAATCAAGGTTACAGTTAGTAACAAGGTTACAGTCTTGATAGCCTTCACAGAACCCACATGATGAAAACAAGACATGGTAATTCAGCACTCTTTCAACTACAGGTACAGACCCAAGAGGACACTATGTTTAGCTTATTTTATGATTATTACAGCAATAGTTTTGACATTTTGGGAAAAGGTAAAAAAATTCCTGGTAGGTGGATTTTGTTACCTTTGGACAATGACTGCTGTTTTCAGTCTTTATGTTAAAAGCTAACTGGTTGCTGGCTGTAGCTGTATATTCACCGGACAACTCAGGCAGTTGCATCAATCTTCACATCTAACTCTTGGCAAAGCACTAAAAAAAGCATATTTCACATGTCTGACTATTTCTGATTTCTAAATCATTGATGATTCTAAACTATTAAGGGTTCAGAAAATGTGGCCTTGGTTTCCTGTCGAGACAAAAGGAGGATCAAATCACTGACTCGTTCAGCTAATCATTTACCCAAACATCAAACAGTAACAGGCATCTTGTATCTATCCAGATCCAAGGTGGAGGGGAGTGTTTGAACTCTCCCCTTGTGTCGACACACACTTGCCAAATGTGCCAACCAACTGTCTTGTCATTATAAGCTTTGTCTTAATCTTGAGTCGTTAGACGAACCACAAACACACACAAGACTGACCACAAGCCAGATTGATATGATCATATGGCCATCTAAACTTTGATTACTTAAGCTATTATCTTAATGATACAGCATGTAATTAAAAAAAAGATTGTCCCCTGCGACATAGCTTTTTAGTAGTAGTAGTTGCCTCCCTTATCACAGACAGAAGGGGAGGAGCCCTGTGGGCTTTCAGCAGGGACAGATGATTTCCTCACTCTGCTCCCTGCTTTTATAGCACAGCTCGGCTTGGTTTATGGCGATCGTTGAAGATTAAACTGTTAGGAAATCCACCCACGGGTTGAAGAGGATAGAGGGTGGAGCGGTATGCAGAGAAGGAGCCAAGTGTGTTCTCACTTCCATTGTGAACTATGGTCCATGTTTATCATAATTGTGATATAATAACACCAAGATATGATATCTCTGTGTGAAAAATGTGTACTTTTGTCCTTTTGTACGGTAGATGTGTTAATATGCTGCGCCTGTGTCGAATAAGGAGAAATCCCAAAGCCTACCAGTGTTGTTTCTAATCATCAGGAAAATCAACATGAGATTCTCATTATTTAGCTTGCCAGAAAACAACGGACATTCAAAATGTTGTTCTTATGATAATGACATATTCATGAAGTGGACTTAACCTTGGTCCCTGTCAAAACTGCAGGAGAAAGTTTTGGATCATTTAGAGAAATCATCATCCAAGTAAGATTGTACAAATGACTTTGTTTGTTGCAGCTTGTCTGTGTTGATTACATACACCCATCTCTATCCGACCATGGCCTTTGATACAATACAAAGATAATTTTAGCATAAAGTACCTCTGTCATCCCCTATTAGAAGGCCTTTGGTGAGCTTAAACAGAGCTCATTTAGTCCAGCCCACTGACTCACAGTCTCTGTTACCCAATCAGCAAAGTGACCCCTGTAAGTACTGATAGTACACCTCACAGAGCAGCTCTATCAGAAACGTAACAAAACACACAATTGGATTTGTTCAAGCATGGAGTTCACCCCCGTTTCTATGGCTGTACTACAGTAAAAAAGTTAATTATTACATTGTGCCTAAAGTGCCTGCTGGTTTTAACTAACTGACAAAGAGAGATCACTGCTTTCTTACTGAAATCAGCACTTCCTCGTAGATATTTATGAATATATTTCTTTTTTAATACTAGAAATAATGTTATAGTAGTCACTTCTAATCACTGAAATTATTCACCTTAAATAACCTGAACGATTGTTATTTTACGTCTTCTTTGGCTCTGGATGAGTTTTGTCAATACTGAGAAAAAAACCCTAATGCTGTCAACAAATCACATGAAGATAACAACAACTTTATAACACAAAAATCTGATTACACTCTGGGGGTGCTAAATTTGAAAGGACAGACAGGGATGGTCTAAAGGAAACTCTATTGGTTGCATTATGCTGGGTGAACCAGTTTTGGTCTGTTCAAGCCCCACCAGACTTTACTAACTAGCTTAGATTTGATCATTTTCCTGGTTTATGTGTGTTTCATTCTGTTCTGTTCTTCCTTGACATGAACTATATGGACAGTTAAAGCATTGTACTTGCTTAAGTATAACTTTTATTAACAATCTTCAAACATTCAGCATTACTTTTTTTTTTTTTTAAATTGACCAAGATGTTTATTTTCATTATTCGGGTGCTCAAGTATTACCTCTTATACTTATGATCTATGTTTTCATTTGTTCCATCAATGATTTGTTTTAGACTTTCGTTTTTGTTTGTTTTCTTACATTCAATGTGACCTTGAAAAGTCAAATTTCTGACTTGGACATAGCGAAATAAACTCAACAGGGGAATACCCTGAGCATGTGTCATTCAGTGCTGGCTCTGCCTCTGACTGTTTTATATGATTATTATCTTGTTATACTGTGACTAGTGTTTTTGGCACACCAACATCAACATCTATAAAAACAGTTTAATCATTGCCAATGCATGCCCTAATCTTTGATATCCAGACATCCACACATATATATGTGTGTGTGTGTGTGTGTGTGTGTGGTGGTGTATATATTATATAAGATATATATATATATATATATATTATATATATAGACATAAGGTATTTACCCTTACCTCTGAAGAAGTTGGTTCGTCTATCGATTAATTTGCGGCTTCCTCAGTGTTGCGGTGAAGCTGATAGAGGGGAGGGTTAGCTTTCCCTCGACATAATAGCATTACTGTAATATACGCGCAGCGTTCTAAGCACCTAACCGTAGCTCTACTAATCATTTCGTTCTCGCTCGCTCTTCTGCGCGGCGCCGTCTCTTCTCCGCTTCAAATCTCTTTGGCTGGCGTGTGTGGGGGTAGGGGCGGCGGCGTGGTTAAGTCATGTGGGTCTCCTTCACATTTCTCTCTTCTAGTGTGTGTGTGTGTGTATATATATATAGATATAAATACATATATAATAATATATATATATATATATAATATATATTATAGATATATATTATATAACACACACACACACACACAACACACACAACACACACACCCACACACACTAGAAAGAGAAAATGTGAAGGAGACACCACATGACTTTAAGGAGTCTTTTGGCAAATATAATACACATCACCACTAAATGTGTTGGTGCTTCATGCTGAACTGTAAGGCCGGTGCCTGGCCTGACTCAGCCCTGCAAAGACTGCTTGGTGTTCTGCTGACCTGTTCAGGTGTCTTACCTTGACAAACAGAGCGATGTCAGGCTGGTTGGGATCATGCGGTGCAGCGCTGCTCTCATCCAGAGTCACATTCTCCAGAGTTTTCACGCTGTATTCGACATCCTCCATCGGGGTGGTGTCGGTGTTTAAGTTTGTCATCAGCATCACATCATTCGCGTTATCCTCCTCAAGGATCCTCGGCTGGATCGGCGGGTCGTCGCACGGGTCTCCAGGGGAAGCGGAGGATGCCGAGGAAGAGGCCGATGAGCGCCTGGATCCGTCGTGCGCCTCCCCGTTCACCTCCTCCACCTTCACCTGCACCTCTGGCTCCGGGTCTACCTCTGTCCTTTCCTCCGCCATTTCCTCTGCTTTCACCTCTTCCTCAACTCTCACCTCTTCATCGTCGCTTGACGAAGAGGACGAGCGACTTTTTTCGTCCTCTTCCCTGGTGTCCATGTAGTCCGGCGAGCGGCGCTCTCCCTCCGCAGAGGCGTGGACGTGCACCTCGCTGAACAGCTGCTCCTTCGCCTCACCTGGGCTCTCAGGTGTGGGCTCTCCGTCGGAGCTGTGAGCTCCATCAGTTCGCTCTTCATGCAAACTTCTCTCATCTATTGTATTATCAATCTTGTCCATGTTTGCTCGTTGTGTTGGGTTGTTATTTTCTGGGCACAGCTGTGGTTTAAGGTGGAGGAGGAGTGCTGGAGTGGTCGAAGTGGTGGCACACAGTCCGCCTGCCTCTGACTGACTGAGTGCCAGGGCAAATTCCAGCGATAACTCATGAAAGACCTTTGATCCTGAAGTTAACAAGTGATTTATGCAAAAACGGAGGCCTGTGCCTTCAAGGACACATTGGCAGTGAGGGAATGTCTGTTAAAACAGAAACACACCCATCTCAACATAATCTGAATTTCAGTAACAAGAAAAAGTTGAGAAAACCTTTACTAAACATCTATTTTAACTTTGAGTTTGTCCAACTTTTTCAACTCCTGTTTACCTCTTCCAAGTTTTCTCCATATTTCTCACTTCAGGCCTTCATAATTAAAACTTTTAAATTTCACTTCTGTTCATTTACTCAAACTTAACAGAAGTTTCTAAATTTGGAATAAATCAGGACTATTTCACTTTTGTTAAAGCAATAGATTATCTTGATTTGGTTCAACTTACATTTATACTTTAAATGCTAATTAATCACATTTCTATGGGCAGTTTTTTGAGTCACCAATTAACCTGTTAAGTGTATGTCTTTGGACTGTGGGAAGAAGCTGGAGTATCCAGAGAGAACCCACACAGACACGAGGAGAACATGCACACTCACAGAATTACTAACCCATTGTGCAGAAAATTTGTAACTGTTTATATATTTGTAAATTTAATTATTTAATAATTTGTTGTTTTTTTTTTACATTGATTTCATCAGCCTTCAGAATATTTGAATGGCCTGGGCATCATACACGAACATATATAGACAGAGAGAAATAAAAACCAGACTGCTCATTTTCACAGAAGTCCCTTTAATTTCAGAAGACTAATTGCATCAACATGGCAAAGGTAAATTATATTAAATATCCATATTTCAAATCCAAGTTAATAATTAAGAAAGATAAACCTGATCTACTATTTATTCTTTTCCAACAATTCCAAATGAATCACTTAAATATATTATGGATATATTCCATTTCTCTGTCAACAAGTCAGGGGGAAATTATCAGACAACACTTCTCTTTCATAAAATAATGACAATTATCAGAAAATTAACAATTTCCATATAAATGCTTTCAATTTATGAATTTAAATTTTTGTAAAAAGTATATATCACAGTGATGTCTGTCAGTTTTGGGGCACAGGTATTAGTCATCACATCTAAAAGCATAAGGAGAAAAGTTAACGAATTATTATATTAAATGATGCTGAAAAAATATTAGATTTATTTATTTGCAGATTTGGGATTCTACTCGACTTTCTATGATTCTGCTAATTGAAAAGCTTTTTGGCAAGAGGCACCTAACTTTTTTTTTTTTTTTTTTTTTTAATCATTTTAAATAGCAACTATGAACATGAAGTGCAAATTATACATGACCTAAAAAAGCATCCAACTACTGCCCCTTCGTTCTGGTTCATTTCTCTCCTATAGTGCAAATCAGGGGAACAGTTCTTGCAAGTCATGCCAAAGTAGTCTTCTCAACCAAGCAACAACAAAACCCTTAAAATCCAATGACGAAATACTGACCAATAGCAATTGCACTTCACGTTTCACCAACAAATGGCCATGGTTGTGACAGTCCACGTATGAACATCTACACAGAAAAATGCCCTCCAAACACAATCTACAAAAAAAACAGACACACAAATAATACACACCTTAAAGAGATGTTTAAGTTAAAAGGCAAATGGTAACTGACTACTAAAGAGCAAGATAGTGACGTGATCGGCTCATGGAAATGACCTACACATATGAGCAGTAGCCTGGCACAGTGAGTGAGACTTTAGTGGACCATCTGTTTCCACATAACATTCAAAAATAATACTGACCCCAGGCAATCTGACCTCAGATGGTTTTGAATACTTTTTTGTTTGATCACAGCATCCGTATTTCAAGCTAACTTCTAATTCAGTGCTCAGACCACAAGTAGAACAAATGCCGAGGCTGAATAAACCACTTCTATTGATACTGTCAGGGAGTAAAGGTGTCAGTATGCTTCAAATGAAATACTTTTTGGATCATCAAACAGCATTTAAATCTCCCTGACTTTGGAATTCGGGAGGGGGATCCATTTAAGAAGCAACTGGCCAGGTGTGTAGAGGGTGGGGTAAGTAAACAGGGTTTTAAGCTATCTTTTATTCTTCTTCGTGCTTCATTAACTCTGTATTCTTATGTGCAAATGAGCGCAACACTATGAATGCCATCAAGGAAGAGATTGTCTGAAAGTGTGCACGGTTATTGCTTCTTGCCCCTCTATGATGGCTGGCTTTTCACCCCACCGCAGCTGTTCAGCTAGAAACGCTTTCATAACGAATAAGTTCATTTCAAGCATACCGATACCTTAATGTTATCCAAGACACGGTTTTGGCCAACAAAAGGTTCATGTTAATATCACAGGTTAAAATTCCACTCTTAGCTTTGATTTTTTTACTTATTAAGTGACAATAAAAATGATGAGATGATATTAGGTAAAATTCACAATCAAAGCAAAGCCACTATAAAGCCCATGTAAAGGTTTATTATCTTGATTAAACCTGCGCCAGAAGCACACTCTAGACAATTCCCTTGCACTAAAAAAAGCAAGGTGTGCGTCTATATATGATTAGGAGGTTAGATTAGATTCCCTTGATCTCCAACTAATAAAAAGTGCAGCACAATGTTGTATTTAGTCGTATAAGGGAGGCGTTTAGGGAATGCTTCTGGACAGAGCATACTACCTTGGGGAGTAATACCTCCTCTTCTTTTTAAGTCTGCCATCATTTCAGCTACAGGTGCAAGTCCTCTTGCAGTAAGGGCTGCGACATCTCCCGGCTTCTGTGTTTTAGTGAGGGCAACTGTTTGAGCGTCACTTGTCTGATGTAGACCACCAGAAAGCCCAGCACCATCACCACGCCGAGAAAAGAACCCACGATGGGGGCATAGGAGTACTCGTTGACCCTGGGAGGCACGCTGGATGTGGATGGAACTGGCTCTTCAGCCAGCAGGTCCCTAACGTTAAACAGGGAGCCGTTGTTTGGTAGGGGGTGGATGGACAAGATGTGGCACATAAGAGGGTAAAGGTCAACAGAGGACATGGAGGTCTTGACGTAATTCTGGCGAAAGGCTGGCCCACGGGCCACGAACACAGGCTGCATGCTACGTAGGGTGTTGTCATAGCCATGGTTTCCCGCTGGAGAGCAAAGAGAAGAAATAAAGAGATACAATGCTTTGATGTTAATCATTATTGCATTGTTAAACTACAGATCTTACGTTCTCACATTCCATGAATCATAGGCAGCACTTTCTCTTTACAGTTTTATGGAAATTGGCACTGCTGCTCTGTCAGATGATTGACTACTATCACTGCTTGCCCCAGCAGACTAGTTACTGCTAAATCAATCACCACAATGCACAAGCAAAACTGAAAATGAAATCAGATCACAGAGGCACAAAGAACTTAGATTAAAGCTTAGACTAGTTAACTACTGCTCCTAAAATCAAGCCTGTGCTAATAGCCTCCTGAAGAACTGACAGGATTTTCTGTGCTGCAAGTAAAATCAATACATTTATCAGTGCTGCCTGCGATGACGGCATCTGTGGGTTTGTAGGTTTAACCACCATCCAGTAAGCTATAGTATCTCGGACTTCTCCTACCTTATAGGTACAGTATGGAGCGGTGCTTTAAAGATTTATAAAAAGGACCAGTGTATAGGATCTAGTGGCATCTAGTGGTGATTGCAACCAATGGCTATGGCCTCCACCTGTCCTTCCAAGCATGTAGAGGAAATGATGAAAAACAATGAAAGGCCTTATCTAGAAACATAGATTTGTCCATTCTGGGCCACTGTAGGAACATGTCAGACTCCATGTTTGAGGACTCACTCCCTCTGTGTGTATATAAAAGTCTCATTCTTCAGGTAACAAACACACACAATGATTCTTATTTTCAGGTGACACGATATGCAGTGCTGCTGTTTCACACCATTCCATTCTATTTGTTAGACCTCAAAGAAACACATAATGCAACACTAATTTTAAAAATTAAATATAACTTCTGTTTATTTACCATAAAATGCTGCAATTGAAGTCAACTAGGGAATATTCAAAACTGCCACCAGGACGTGCAGATCCAGTCCACATACGCCGATTATAACCATTAATAACTTAGCATGATTGCTGCAATTCATTTTCACTGGGTCCACACTAATATCTCGCTGCCTTCTGTGTAATGCACTATCAGGCAGTATTATACTGCACATATCCAGCTAAGCAGTCTCACACTAAGAGTCAGCAGCCTTTCCTTTGAGCTGCAGGCTCCTCCAGGTCATTTTACTGATTAACAAGCCTTCAACAAGAGATAAAGAATTAAGCACTAAGATTAGCTGATGTAGTCTGCCCTCTGTGACACACAGTTTGAGATGTCTAATCTGAAGAGGATGCATTTAAAAAGAATATTACCTGCTTGATCTGAACTGGATTCAGAAAAATAACTTGGAGGCAGTGCATGACACACACAAACACACACACAAACACACATACATACACACACACACACACTTGCTGTTTCCTAGGCAAACAAATCTGTCTTTCTTTGTTCATTACAGCTGGTATAACATAGGCTAGCTTTGGTTCAGTAACTAAAAAAAATCTCCTGTGAAGCTATTAATAGAGCAGATGGAACCTGCTGTTTCAAACAACTGAAGAAAAATTCATGTGTGCAGCCACAAACCAGAATACTGAGGTGTGAATACGTACACATAAAGGCCCCAGTCCTGTTCTGCATGATGGTCCAGCCCTCCTTGGCCTCTATAAGGATGGGCATGATCCTGATGTTGTGCTGATAATGGAAGTGCTTGGGAATGTCTTCCTTCTTGAACACCACCATGTTTGGGTTTGCATCCACCAGCTTACTATAAACCTCGTCAAACTTCCCTGCAAGACAGATGAAAAAGCAATAGTAAAAAATGTCAGAGATGTCCCAGATTGTCATTTTTGAACTTTACAAAGTAAATAAATGCAATATAACATGTTAATTAGTGAGCTTCAGAGTCTCTGGTAGTGACTGTTTCCAGAATTATGCTATGCTGCTATGCTTTCCTAAAATGTTAAACAACAACAAGCAGTAAATGTGAAAGATGAAGTGATACCTTCTTTGGGTAGTATTCCCACCACCGGACTCTTATCCACCCATGTGTACAGGTCTCTGGTCACATACTCATCCAATTCTATGATCTTGTCAGTGGAAAGCTGTGTCATTCCGTGGTCACTGGTCACTATCAGGTTCACCTTCTCATACAGCCCCGCCTTCTTCAGCTCGTTCATGAGGAAGCCGAGCTTCTCATCAATCTCGGCAATGACTTTATCCATCTCGGGATTCTGAGGACCAAGTCTGTGCCCGCTCTCATCTGGCTCCTCCCAGTACAGAACTACAAAATCTACTGATTCGTCTTTGGGTGCAGAGAACCACTCAATGATCCGCTCCACTCTGGTTTCAAAGGAGACTGAGGCATTGTACCGAAGGTATTGATTGGGGTACATGCCATGGATCTTCACATCAGATCCTGGCCACATCGCTGCCCCGCTTCGCCCTCCAGCTTTCTGGATGGTCACCCATAGAGGTACTGCCTCTTCCCACCAAAGTGACTCATAAATACTGTCTGTCTCCATGGAGAAGGAACGGTTCAGAACCGGATCGTACATCTCATTGGCCACAATGCCATGCGTCTCCGCATACAGCCCCGTCACCAAGCTGTAGTGGTTGGGGAAGGTTTTAGTGATGTAAGCACTCTCCACCTCTTTAACTATCACCCCCTCATCTATGATGGTTTTAAAGTTAGGCATCGGCACACGGTGTATGTAATCCCAGCGGAAACCATCAAAGGACACGAGCAGCAGCTTGGGCCGGTCCCTCACAATGGGGTCCCTGCGCCCATGTTGGTTAAAGGGATGGAGGGAGACCAAAGGCAGCACCAGGGCCCACAGGCAGAGCAGAGGACTACAGCCTCCTCGCAGCAAGCAGCCCAACATAGTGAGGTGTGTGATGAGACAACCTGCAGACACACACAAAAACTGCTCAGAAAGAACTGAGTGAGGAGAAATAATGAACTTGTCTTATAAGTATATGGACACCACCGCTCACACACTTCTGTAGCAAAACAGATATTTACTATATAAAGATTCTCAGTGTACCATTTACTGAATTAAATAATTGATTAACAATACAGTCGTCTAACTAATTGATTATTTGCCTATTTATTCCACTCTACTTCCAGCTTTGTGCTGACAGTTTGGGAAAGCCTCTGCCGATAGCTTTGAAATTAGATGTTCAACAATCTCAAATGTAAGTGACATTCAGGTGTCACCCGGTTCAGTTGTCCACATACTTTGAGACATTTATTGGATACCCTTGTTAGTATGCACTAGTTGTGCAAAACAGTAAGAGTCTATAACATAATTCCATCCATTATCTGCAACCACCTATCAGGGTCACGGTGGGACTGGAGCCTATACCGGCAAGAGACGGGGTACACCCTGGAGAAGTCGCCTTATCGCAGGGCACATAGAGACAAACAACCATTCACATTCACATTCACACCTATGGACAATTTAGAGTCACCAAAAAGTGCATGTCTTAAGTGCCTAAAGAGAACCCAAGCAGACACAGGGAGAACCTGCAAAGTCCACACAGAAAGGCCCCAGCCGAGGTTCAAACCACGAACCTTCCTGCTGTGAAGAAGGTTCCTGGTTGGAGCAAATAACATCTGCAGCCAAACTCCTCTGAACCAACAATCATTATTGATGTATCACAATAGTTTGAGGACGGAGCAAACTAGGCAAATAATCAATTAGTTGATGAATAGAAAGTTAGACCAATTAACTGATGAGCAATTACCCTTATCAGATATTTATTAAAGAAAAATACAAAGAAATGTCTGAATCCAGCTCTTTAAATATGACACTGTCATACTGGCATCACTATTTGCTGTCATAGACATTTAAAGATGTCCTCCATGGCTATGGGAACTTGTGATGGATATTTTATAGGTCATGTCTTTAATCATTTTCTTATCATTAAATTATTAATGAATAATGAAAACAATCGTTTGCAGCCCTGCTCTAAGAAGACAAGTCACTGTAGGATGAGACAGCTTTGAAGCTGTATCATGTCAATAAGACACACAAAGTCATGTAGCAGGATGCTGATGTATCCGGCTCAGTTGGAACATTAGCAGTGAAGACAGACTGGCGATAAAAACGACTGCAGTGCATCTGTAAATACAAACTAATGACAGGCTTCCTGTTGACATTAAGAGGCTCCGTGTTTTAGCATTTGCACAGAGCCAACAGTCAAAACACGCAGCGACACACACACACGCAGGAGCAAGTCCACCTCACACGACACGGATCATCTAATGCGACATTAAGGCATAAAAAAGCATCAAATGCATCAAATGCATGATCCGAACGTCAAACATGCTGCTGTCAACAAGCTTACCGCGTTATCTGATCCTGCACTGACTCGCCTTGCGCTGCACACCGAGATAAACAGCCGGACTCGGGTCAGTGTCTGCAGGAAGTCCCGCCTATGAGACCGCTGAGTGTCTTTTTTTTAATTATTATTATTATTTTTAATACTTCTGTCGGTTTTATTGACAGATATCAAACCAAACAAGATCATCTGAAGACAAAAGGCTGTCCGGTGTTTCCTGCAAGTGCATCCTTTCACCCCCCCCTCCTCCAAATTCAGTGCACAGGTCCCAATGACGTAATGTGGGATGAGGAAGGGTGGTGGGAGGGTGCAAAGGAGGATGAAGAGGACGAGGAGGGGGGTCAGTTAGATGACAGTCAAGTCAGTTTAGATGATTTCGCTTTAGGATGCTGAAATGCGTCAACATTACATTTAAGGATGTGAAAAATAAATAAAACTAATGCTCTATGCTAAAATAATGATAAATTAAATAATAATAATAAATAAATGAAAGACAATCATGGTCCGCTTATTTTTTCGCTTTTTAATTATAATGAAGCTCAAAGTGCATTCCAACAGCCGCCCTGCAACAAGAATGACAAACATTGTCCACAAGGTGTCAGTCAAGCCCTGTCTGACAGTATTCAGTCTGCCTGCCTTCACCCTGTTAGAAAGAAACATGGCATCTCAATAATGACGCTGCACTGTGAGAGTGACACTATTTCTGACAATCTCCTCCATCTCTGTAGAGAACGGTCTGTTGTTGTTGTTGTTGATGATGATGCTCAATACTCTGATAGATCATTGTACTTCTATCTTCATCTGCTATTATTGCTATAAATGCAGTGGTGGTGTATGGTTAGGATTGTAAGTTCCACAACAGATAATACATTTAGGTTTTGAAAATAGTTTCCAAAGTCAAGAAAGAAGTTGGAAAGTTTCAGTGAGCCAACAGGGAGAGAAGTCCTCAAAGTGCCTAAAAAAAACAACAACTCTGCTGATGCTCATGTGACATGATCAAAAGCCCCTGGACAGCTAATAAAGGGACCATGTAAGATTCCTTTGTCTGTTCACAAGGTCGAGAATGGACTTGTAAATGTGGTTTTGTATACTCAAGAATGAAATAGACTTACAGGAGCATTGTTCTATGACATTAGGTTTATGTTTATTTATAAAGCATATCAAATGCATAGAGAGCAGGATCACTCAAACAGCATCAAAATGTGAATTATATTCTGGTCTTTACAGTCATCAGCAATCAACACAACTGATCACCTTTAGAAGATTTTAGAGCAATATACATACATCATAAAACATGAAATAATAACATCTTCTGGTATAATGTTGTTCCATCATTCAGGTACACTTTTAGAGACTTCAGGGAGAATCTATGCAAAGGGTTACTGAAGCTATTGTAGAGGCTCATGTAGGTCCATCACCTCTCCTGGACATTTGATATTTAATGTGTCACCTTTTCAAAGTGAGTCTGTCAGTGCTCCATATGTATGTATCACAAATTAAAAAACAAAACAAAAAACAAAAACAAAAAACAAAAAAACAGACAGATACAAACATATTTGGGGTTTGTAATTAGTTTAATTTAGGACATGTTTAGAGCTAAAAACATCCCTGCCCAGCGCCAATACCACACATATCTGATACAGAGAACCATGGCCTTGAACACAAGGAAAACAATCTTAAAATCTATTCTATCCCTCACATGAAGTCTCTGGAGACATTTTGAGACTGGAAGATTGGGATCATGTTCTCTAGTTTGAGTAATAACACTGGTTTGGCAAATTATACATAGTCCCTTAACAGCACTTTTCAGATGGCCAAACAAAAGGGTATTGTAGTAGTTGAACTGATTGACAATAACAGAATAAATAAAGTTGCAGAATTGTCTAAAAGAAATTAAAGAAACATTCAACAAAATAATCATTTAAGACACCAGAGCAAGAACCTGGCTCAATATTTCACTGTAAGAGATTCTGAGACAAAAAATCATTTAAAGTAATGACACATTTCTGATTTTTATGGCCTATAATGGCACTAAGCTTATGTTTGAATAGCAAACAATAGCTTATGTTGTAGTATATAGTTATGATGGTGAACTCCTGCTAAACATTACCATATAGTCACGACTGATGCCCATGCATAATCACACAAGAAAATCTACAGACATAAAGTGACCATGAACCGATCATCAGTTGTAAAAAGTATTCTCACTGCGGATAAAAAAACATTTTTGGGATATTTTCTTTTCATTGTGGAATCCTTTGTGTCTTTCTTTTTATCTATGTATGTGTCGTACATGTTCCTCATTGTGCTTCCGCCTCTGTTTAGCTGACAGCGTGAATCTATGTGGGAACAGTGGAGCAGCCATCAAGCCTACCTGCTCCTGTGTGTTCTGGGTTGACTCCTGAAACAGTTGCATATTCACACCCAATGTAGACACGAAGGGTTTTTGTTTGTTTGGGCAGGAAAGCTCTATCTATTGTGAGATTTGTATATATCTCTCTCACTCCATGTCTATTGTGATGATACACAAGAATGTCGAGGTTGCTTTTGTTGATTTCTTTGTAGGATGTTTTCTGGAATTAGATGTATAAAATGAATTTGCTGTGAGGTACAGTAACCTTAAACATTGTAGAATATGGTGACAGTCATTGGTTTTTTTTTAGAAAAAGTTCTAGATGATTGCTATAAGGTAGGTTAGTATAATGTCCATACTGCTGGATACACAGAGTTCTATTATGAATTGTGTAAACAGCAAAGCAAAAAGCTCCTTTGGTTATTTACAGTTTCTGTGCTATCAACTTTTAAATTGAATTCAATTCTGTTTTAGTTTACTGTGAAACACCTTTCATGTTTAGACAATAAAATGGCCCGTTAATCTCTTTAAGTAAGCTTAAGTAATAAGTCAACGAACTGATTAGTCGACTGACAAAAAACTAATCAGCAACTATTAGGATAATTGATTGAATCATTATTTTTAAAGCACCAATGCCAAACATTCTCTGGTCCAGCTCCATAAATGTGAATTGTTGTCTTTGGGTTTGGGACCATTGGTTGGGCCTGAGGTTCACTCACTGCCCAGAGAGGTACCTTTGGGACACTGGGGCCAATCTGAACAGACCTTGAGCAAACCACAGGTCAACCAAGGCTTACCAGATCAGAACTTGATGTCCCCTTGGCTGACCACAGGGATATTTGTGCTGTCTAATGTCCAATTTATACCTTCGGCATCCATGTGGCCTCAAGGGTCTGTGAGATTTAATTTCATCATCTGCCCCATGCCCATTAGAGTCCATGTGGACTGCCATGTGGACAAAGATTTATGACTACATGGACTGTGCGTACTGACAAAAAATGTGTGAACATGCAGACATCTAATTTAGTATAAACACAACCACATGTAGGTCCAGGTCCATTTTGAACTATATTTGGTCATTAAAGGGGCACTAGGGTTTACCAGATTTTGTGAATTTGTAACTTCAGGGTAAAACTTGCATGGAAGTGTCTCATGAGGACAGAGGCATATCACAATTGAAAGGAAACACAAGGAAATATAAATCCAAGACAAACAAACAAAACACTCTGAGCAGGGTTGGTGCAGCTGGTATCTTTTACACCCCTCTGAACCAGTCTGACGACAAGTCTTGTTAGGCACGTACTCAGCTCTATCCCTGGCTTCTCAGTTTCTTAATACGGATGTCCACTGAGTTTTCATCTTCTCCCAGGGAAGTATGTGATTTACAGTATTTGCTAGTGATGCATGGATCTGATACATCGGATAAGTGTCTTTGTCGCGCTGTATCAGCAGATGCCCGGAGATGAGGGATCTGACTGGGTATCAAGAGAGAAAACACTGAATCAGTATCCTAGTGACAGTTCATATTCCTTTATTTTGAAAATATACATTTGTAAACCGCTTATTAGTGCATGTGCTTTAATACACTTAACGTTCCTGGTCACAATTTAGGAAATTGAAAGTGTCTATTATATGAACACCATTTGGCATATCCTGGTTTAGGGCCTTTGGTTTTTGTGGATTTCTTTCTAGTCATTTGTTTTATTTTATTCTGAGTTTAATCCTAGTCCTAGTAGACTGACCAACACAAAAGAACCACTGCTGCATGTGAAATTAATTTAGCCTTCAACCTATTTGTACACTTGGCTGACATTCTAATATTTTACTCTACCCATTAAAAATCATGAAATAAATGAGTCATGAGTTTAAAGTCTGCACTAGAGAATTAATAGTGACCTTATTCATTGTATTGTTTTACTAGTATCATGTTCCTACAGAGACTGGTGCCTCAGCAGTGATGGGCTATTTGTTGTGCAATAATGTGGTGTATGATTACTCCAGTTCTTTAGAGCAGGGGACACCCTACAAGACACAATGCACAACAGCTTTTCTGGAGCTCGTCTATGGCCGACATTGTGCCATTGTGCCTGTTTTTCTGGTCCTTTGTGTTTTATTTACAACATTCTCTCTCGCTCTTATCCTACATTACCCAGATCCACCGAGAGACGGCCCCGCTTTCATTGGCCTGTCTCCACTTTCCCTCTCAGCCAGCGCCGTCTGGTGGGATCTGCGCACAAAGAGCGCGTAGCCAATCACGCACAGCCTCTGATAAATCTCGGCCAATGTCAGCGACTCACTTATTTACATAGAGACGGAACTAGCCAATCGGGAGTCAGCACAGGAGAGGATTTTGACCCTTCTACCCAATGGTTGTGGGAGGTATAGAGTTTTGGGGAGTGCATATAATCAACATATTATCGAAGGTGCTTAGATATTGATCCTGTATTTCGAGGTAGTTCAAATTCGTCTCTCTTGGACCTTCGGGTTTGACCTTAATTTTTATTCCGTGCTCGGTGGAGAATAATTCGCGTGCAAAATGCCGAAGAGAAAGGTGAGTGTCGTTTGTGCCATCAAGCTCACTTCACTGTAGTTTTTCTCGCTCTTGCATTTGAGGAAAATAGCGGTGCGCGATTTCTGTGGCGACGTCGAGGCAGGTGAGGTGATGCCAAAGTTTGAGGAAGCGTCTGTTCGTCCGCAACCTTCCAGGTGTATTGAACGCGTTTTTTGCGCTTATGTGAGATGATTCTTCAATAATATTTCTTCTTTTTACACCATAAATGTCTCTGCGTTCATTTCAATGGCCGTTCTTGTGGTCGTTTTATGTGCCACTTCCCTGTCCACTGTGCGCACTGGTGAATGTCAGACGGACCCGCCGGATGGATGGATGCGTAAATCCCGTAGGAGACGTGCGTGATGATAATTCTTGTGGGCACGTTTCGCGCATGTATGAGACTTATCGATTGTGAATAATGTGTAATCTAGCCGTGAAAAAAAAAAAGGATCACCTGCTCCCTGTCTCGTTTTGGGTTCTCCAGTGGTGATGAATGGCCGCCAAGCCGATTGAACAAACCCATATCCAGATGGAGAGAAAGGAATAAAGAAAGAGGGGATCAGAGACAATTGCTGCTGTGTTGAAAAAAAAAAAGCCGTGACACAATCTAAACAGCATTGCACGACGAGTTCCAGTGCATTGTATCAATGCATACATGGAAATGGGCTTTTCTACCATCCAAAAAAAAAAAGAAAACTGCCATTGTCTGCGCAGATTCGCCTTTGAGGACAGAGAATGGGAGGCCTCTTGGGGCGGAGGTCGCCCACATGCAAATGATGCGAATGCCAACCTGCAGGCTTTCTTTTTTTTCATGGTGGGAGCGGACTCTCCTGTCCTTACCTACCTGCAGCCCGAATATACCATGTTGATGTGATGATGTGGTCTTCCAAATGTAGACTGACTGCCCTCACGGTGCATTACAGTAGAAATACAAGAATCCTTGTTTACATTTTATTATTCTTTGGGGACCTCAGTTCCTGGCTTGTAAACAAGATGCATTAAAATGTTAATCAGCAGGGGGATCACATATCATCATCAGATCATATGAAATTGCAATAGGCAATTATGCACTAGCAATTTTGGACTTAGATTCAAATTGTAATATAATTATGTTAAACATTACTGCTATCCATTTATGTTATTTTAGATGTGACATTAAGGCCTTTAAACAACTATAATAAAATCTTTAATCTATAAATAAAATATTCAAATTGGCAATCAAACTTTTTATTATTAAGTCTGTTATGATGCCAGCAGATGCATGAGAAAAAACTTTGCAGGATTTTATTTTATACACAGGACTTTCTAAATAAGTTTGGTGTTATACAAAACTGGTGTTACACACAGGAGTGTCACCAACTGATGTGCCGATCGTGCTCTTGAATAATTGACTACTTATTTCATTTATAAAATGTCAGAATATCTTCGCTGTTTACTAATGCCCAAGCTTCAGTTTCCATCATAAAAGACCAAAGAAAATAACAAATATTCATATCAGAGAAAGTGCAGACTGTTTTGTTTGCAGTTCTGATAATAAAACTGACTATTGATCATCAAAATAGTAACAAAATTGATTTGCATTGATTAATGGTTAAGAGACTAATCATTTTTTATGATTAGTCTCTTAACTTATATTTCACTTATATTATTAGTAGTAAGTGGAACTTCTGGAACTTCCAACACCTTTTATATTCTAACACTAGTGACACAAATACACATTTTAAAATGTAAGATTTAAAATTTGTGCACAGTGGTCAATCATAACAACCAGAAAACTGTATTTTGTCACACAAAAATCTTGTGTACAGTATGTGCACCTGCACACACACTTAACAGTCTCTCCTTGTTGCATTCACTGCAGTCTCCAGAGGGTCCTGAGGGCAAGGAGGCCCCCAAAGTCACAAAACAAGAGGTAAATGTTTCGGGTGTGTTTGTTTGCTGTGTGTGAGTGTGCAGATGTGTGTTTGTGTGCTGTGTTTTTTTTGTACTGAGAGAGTGTGTGTGTGTGTTTGTGTGTGAGAGTGAATGAGTGTGAGAACAGCCACAGGTTAATGAGTAGCAGTCACCAAGCAGGTCAGATCAAGATGAGGCCGCAGAGGTACAACTGATATCTGTCTGTCTCTCTCTCTCTCTTTCTGTCACTGTCTCTCGCTCTCTCTCTCATTGATCATCCCTTGGTCCTGTAGCCCACCAGAAGGTCAGAGAGACTGTCAGCGGTAAGTCTCGTTCTCCCCTCGCTGTCTTCACCTCTGTCACTGTCCTTTTCTTCCTCGCCCTGCCTACCCCGTCTTCCCGCCTCTTGTAGTCTTGTGAGATAGTGAGTGTCATATTACCAAGGCTCAGAGTAAAGTCCTCATTCAGTTTATGGATTTGATCAGGGCAAAATTCCATAAGAGTGCTTTGAGGATTGTGTCTGGCCTGGTATGCATGTCTTTTCTCTGTTGTCCTCGTCCATTCTCTGTTACAACACCTTGTTGATGTGTAGGGCTGCATGATTAAAAAAGTGCATACTGAATCTTAATAGTGCATATATATAACAGTTAATGAGCATAGAAAGTGGTATCCTCAACAGTAAAGCAATTGAACTACTATAGTTGAAAAATATTCAACAGTAACCAAAACCCAACATGGAATATTCATCCAAACTGCTCAAAGTGTTCCCCAGATCCTAGTAAGATTAACCATTATGGATATTAACCATGATAGTATAATCTAGCAAACATATCATTAGGTTAGTATTTGTATGTGGTCGTGCAGCTCTGCCATACAGGTGTTTCTTATTTGTGTTGTACTTTGCATGTTGAACCCATCTGTGTTGATTCTTTGTACATTTGCATGTGCACAAAGAATAGTTTGATATTTTGCAAAATATGCCTATTCTCTAACTGGCTGAGACTTGAGATGAGAAGATCAGTACCACTCTTAGGTTTGTCCACTAGATATGATGCTGCTAAGTAGCAGTTAGTCCCTTTAGCTTAGCATAAAGAAGAGGAACAGGGGAACACAGGTAGCCTCAGGTCGCTGTGCTAGTGGCTTCCCTCGTTTCCAGTTTGGTTTTGATGCTGTGACAGAAAGAGGAATGGTCAGAAGAACAAAGAGAATAAGCATATTTTACAAAAAGGTCACACCTCACTGAAGCTTTTAATGAGACACTTTAATGCAAAGCACGTTTTTTATATGTGACTCTTTGTTCCACAGTCTAATAATGTGTAGTTACATGTCACTTTAAATGTTAAGCCCCTCTAACCCCCCCAGTGTAAGAAGAATGTATTTCTTTTCATGTATTGTCAGGGCAGAGTGTTAGTGATTTCTAAAGCAAGACAGAGATATTCTGAGAAGGAATCACATGATTTAATTTTGTCACAGCGGTGGTTAGGGTTAGCTCGTGGCTTCATGGTAATTCATTCAGCAGCCTGGAAAAGCTCTGCAGCAAACATGTTCACACTGAGTGGCCAGAAATTTAACTCCCATCTGATATAGTCATTGTACAGTGGTCTGAGGTCAGTCCACTTTGAGAAGAGGCAGATATTTAAAACTACTTAGCACAGGATTATTGTCAGATCACATTGCATAAGAAATACAGTACAAGTATTTGATTATTGTTAATATTTGTAGTGCATGCCAGTGCAGACTATTCCAATCCTCCATGTGTTCTGTGTTAGTCCTAATAAATTTTCTAAGGAGCTCTTGGGGTTGAAATCATAGTATTTTAAACAGTACAGAGAGGGCTCTGGGGAACTAAAAATATAATATTATCTCCCAAAACTATGCACCGTGCAGTCGGTCAGTTTAAACTGACTTCTGCCTAATTTGCAGAAACCTGCTCCCCCCAAGCCTGAGGTCAAGCCCAAGAAGGCCATCGTCAAGGTAAAGCTCACACGCACACACACACACACACACATACAACTACACATGTCATAATTTATTTATATCCCCCAAAAACAGTTTGAGGTACCCTGTTGCCCCTCGCTACTAGTTTATTCTCACACCCAAGGCCACTGGATGTTAAAACACACACAGACACACACATCTCCTCACATGCATACATACATTTCAGCTACATTTACAGTATCCAGGGCTAATTATTTTAGCAACACAAAATTTTATTGGTATTTATTTGTATTTCTTTTTTTTTTTTAGCAAATTTGATTTGAATTGATTTATTTTCATGACTTTGAGGATCTGCAGATGATGCAAAATCAAAACTATTCTCTCCCTCTTCTATGATGAAATACACATGGTAAACACAATTATTTTACTGAAGGACAAATGTGGTTCGCCTGATACACTACTTTAAAAAAAACGGAGATATTTTTTTTGTGTGAAAAAAATGAGAAACAAAAAAAACACAGCAAATATTTTCCATATGTGATGATATGTGCCATCATGTGATCTTAATAGAGTTGTATGTCTTGTTTCTTCTGTGCAGAAGGTGGTAGATGATAAGGGGTTGAAGGCAAAGAAAGGCGGTGCTAAGGGTAAGAAGGATGACGGCCCTGCCCAGAACGGAGAGACCAAGACCAATGAGGTATGAGGAGGGAAAATTGGAAAAAAAAAAAATTGACGAAAGAAGAAAGTGTATATTTAGTCAGAGACAGACAAGAAAATAACCATCTTTGTTCCCTTTATTTCGTTGTATTTGTGTATCAACATGAACACACTTACAATGCACCTATCTTCCACCATAACCACACGGTTTGACACACATCTCTTTCCACACACACGTATGGATGCTCACACACACACACACACACACACACACACACACACACACACACAGATCTATGTGTCTCGTCCGTCTGTCAGAGTGTCCTCCGTCAGAAGCACCGCTCCCTCCCTGATGACAGTGAGAGGGCAGAGTGAGACAGTCAGAGTTAAGGGTATGGTCGAGTGTTTCTAACCCATCTTTGGAGTGTGTGTTTGACCACTAATTTATTGCTTACATATAACTGTATGTTAATTGAGCAAACATTTACCCAAAATGCTTTGGAGTGCCGTGGCGTGTTTGAGAGAGCGAGAGAGAAAGTGAAGAAGTGAGGATGTCTGACAGTTTTGTCGCTGTGTGCAGTGAAGTGGGCCAAGGACAACTTTTTTACACATCGGCGGGAGGGTTCGCTGCTCACACAGCTGTGATTTGAAATGTGATTGGCTCACTGTGTTCATAGACAGCTGGTTTCACCAGTGGTCAGACAGGAGATGTTCCCCCCAGTGTGGTCACACCATCCAGATTTTATTCCCTTGTTGAGCTAATGCTGACTCCTGCAAATACAAGAGGAGTTAAAGGTTTCAGTAAGTAGCTTTTTAGCAAGATAGAGATTCATTGATAGTCATTGAGCTGGAGCTAGCATCTTTAAGCTGGACCAATCATGAAATTAGTGCTCACATTATACCTCTTGGAACTCATGAGCATTAAACTGAAATTAAAATCAAATCATATTGTTTTCACCCTGTCCAGCCATGCAGATGGTGTTGGTTTTATTTGATGAGCTTATAAGCTTTAAGATATCCATAACTGACATCACAATACAACAGTGTCTTTGCAAAAATGGTTACATTCTGGGTGACCACCAGATTTCACTTCTACCAGAAAAATAACCAACATCTATAAGTGTAATTCATGGCCATATGCTCTGAGAAAAACAGGGGGAAGAATTTCACTTCCTCCAACTCTTTATGCAATGGCACTGTTCAAGATGGTTTACAGGTAGACGTGCATAATAAACCTTGCGATTCCTCAGAAGCGAACTTGCCCAGCTCTCCAAACAGTACTGCTGATGCAAATGGCTCAAATATAGCCCCAGGACTATTTGTGTTTATTTATGTGGGTATGAACTGCTCAACCCACTTACTAACATCACAGTGGTATGAACCCAAAAGAAATAGATTTCGCTGTGAATCGATTGCAATGAAAGGATCAAAAGGATGCCGTAACAACTATGTTACGATATGATGCCAATTTGGTAAAAAGTCTGAATTCATACTTTTTTAGGTTCAGAGTTAGGATCGATCAAGGTTATTCTAATTTAGTTTTTAGTTTAGTTTGCTGGAGCTTGGGCACTTACCGGGTGGTCGAGCTTCCTTACTTACTTTTCTCCAAGCTTTTTTGGTATGGTTTCGGCAAAGAAATATGAAGTAGTATCATTGACCACTGCTGCAGGCCACTGCTGCAGACAGGTTAAAAGGGAGCGTGAAGATAAATTCACTTTTTAAATCCCAAAAGTTTCAAAAATAAACTCAGTGCACCAGAGCAGAATCTGGCGTCACTGCAGGTGTTTATTCCTCAAGAAGTTCTGCCTCTGGGTCTCTCCTCTGCTGCTCCCCGGGGCTGCTGAGGTTACCTAGACAGTTTTTAGTGAGCTTTAGAGGTTCTGGTAGAAAGATTTGTTTTACTTTTGAAGGGAGCCAAGCTGTTTCAACCGCTTTCCAAGTCTTTATGCTAAACTAAGCTAGTTCTCGACTGTAGATTTATATTTGACGCACAGATCACGGTGACAGAGCGAGAGTGACATTTCCATAAAATGTTGAACCATTTCACAAGTATGATTCAGAAGAGTTTTGGCTCAAATTTAACATTTACAGATCAAGCTGCTGTCTTTTTCTACTTTGAAATTTGAAGTCTTGGTAATCCAGGTAACAGGTATTTACTGATTACTTACTGTACTAAGTAAAACCTGGAAGCATAGGTTAATGCAGAGTTATTCAGATAACTGTAAATGTGCTTCATACATTCATCCAGGTCATCCATGGCTTGTGTTGATGTTCCAAGGAGCTCCTCTTCCATCATTCAGCTGCACAAGGCATATCTAGTTAACTGCAGGATATATTCAATCAAAAGTTTGTGGGTTTCTTTTTGAGGCCGGTTGATCCCAGTCCGCACTGGAATGCACCAGGCATAATGGTTGACACCGGCATCTTCGTGTAACTATCTCCCCTCCTCTTCCCACCAGGTAACTGAGGCAGCAGAGGATGCGACTGAGGAGAAGGCGTAAAGACACGGACGCGTCCACCGACTCGTCCTCTCTGACTCCATGGCAGCAAAGCATCTTTTTTTACTGACGATTTTTGTACCATGCTGAATTTTTTTTAGACTTGTGATAGTAGAGACGGACAACCAGCAGCCCCATCCTCATATGTTCACACTCCTCTCAGCTCCTCTACCTACAGTACTTTTTCGCTCGATTCTCCTCCCCTCCTCCATTCTGTGTCACTAAACGCCTCTCAGAAGCAACAAGACAGAATGAAGTGTTTTTTATCAGACGGCTGCAGATGTTCTTCATCTTGCCTGAAGGGGAACGGTAATCATGACTGTTATGATCTCTAAACCAGCTCTGCCTATATTTGTAGTCACTACAAAAGATGATCATTATTATTGGCACTCTTGACTTTTTACCCCCGGATTGTTTAAGGTGAAGATTTGTGGATGTGTATCAGCAGTGCGGCGTTAGAAGAAATCAGATTCATAGTCGCCATGGAGAACATCTGCAGCTTTTTTTTAAAAAAGAAATCTCCGTTTTTAGAATCACTACCACTGTGTTTCACATAGCTCCTTTTGTATGTGTGTGCTGGAGCGAATGTGTTTGTGGGTCTCTGTGTTTGACTTCAGTTCACTTTGCCCCCCCCCCCCAAAAAAAAAACCCACCCCACCCTCCCTGAACGCCTTGTCCTGCAGCAGAGTGACATAGCAATAATGAGTGGTGCTTCTGTTCTAGACGGCTCTATTGGCTTTGGACCCTCTGGGCTTCTTTGAGTTTCATCTTGTTGGGAGAGTATTTTGAAATAAAAGAAAAAGTTGATGTCACATGGGACTTTCTCTTTATTCTGTGTCTTTTCTCTTACTGGTTTGCGAAATGATGTGTGTTGTGAATTGTCGAAATATTTTCTCTAGCTCAACAGCGACGCCATCTCTTTGTTACACACACATACTGTAATTATAAGACTTCGCCTATGCTGTTTTTTCTAGTTTGGAAAACTCAGGTAATCTGTGTGAAGTTCTATGAGAAAACATGCTATGCATCACGTGTATGTTCTGTTTGTGTGCTCCTTTTCACTGTGTTCATGTTTGGAGTTAACTTTTTAAACCAACACAAAGCCAGCGCTGTGTGTGTGTGGGTGTATATGTGTGTGTGTGAGGTCGGCAAGGGCACGTGGCTGTGTTAAATACAACTGCTGTGTCAGGAAGTGAAAGGTCAGCATTTGCCAGAGTGGAGGGATGGTCTCTTCGTTGAGGGTCAAGCCATCATTCACACTGATGGACCAATGATGTGGACCAGTTTTACCTAACATGTGAGGGGTGTGAAGTGATGATGTCTAAATACCAGTTACTGGAGAGGCCAATTAAAATATATTATCAGGTGCCAATATTAATAATATGATGCCCTTTAATAGAATGGTTAAGCAGGAGGAGTGGGAGGAACAGCACTGATTACATTAAAAAAGAATCTGGAATATTCTTCACTGGGATGATCTGACCTTTTGACCCATACAACAAACCACTAAATCCAGAATAAAGCTACACAGGTACAATACTGATGATTAAAATATTTGTGGGACTATGGTATATGTTGAATTGCAACAGGTAAATTGAAATATCAGATTCCTGGATTAATGTGTTCCTACTTTTTGTAGCAGTCCTGATTCACACAGACTTTTTTTAATCTCTTACTCCTGCTTATGCATAACAATATCACGAGACATAAGGGGAAACTGTTAGAAAGTAATTTGAAAAAGGGTATGGATTTATTTTGATTTCAAACTAATAGTATTAATAGTAACACAAAATGCAACTGTCACAGCAGTTATCATTTTCATCATGGTCACTAATAATAATTGAATTCCTATTTATGTTACAGAAAATTAAAATGTATAAGTGATCCCACTCCCCTCATTATTCATAACCTTTGACTGTGGATCAGAGCACAAAAGGTTCACGAAACGTGCAACAGAGTGACAAAACGTGCAACAGAGTGAGGTTGCCTCCTTGTGGTCATGTCAACCAGCACAATAACAACTACACTTTAGGGGGTCAGCATGAAAAAATAACATGGAAGTGACTGACAAGCCCTAAAGATTCAAAACATTTTCCATGCAACAATGTTTTTTTCAGGTCATAAAGCCTTTCAGGTATGTTTTACAGACTACAGATTGGTCTGGTCTAGTGGTAGAGAAGTAGTTCTTGAAGTGGCACTGAAATCCTTCGCGGCTGCACAGTTGTCATAAATCAAGCATCCCCTTATAATCATAAGGCCTGGATTTTATTAGTATTCTGTGAAAGTCAACTGTGCTTGTGATTACCCCCCCATTCAAATCCATGGGAGTAACTCACAAAGTCAGCCTCACATGACATGAGCAAATTCACCACAGCTGATGTAACTCAGTGGAGGATCAACATACACATGTGGATGCAGAAAGGGAATATAGGCCTACTGCTTCCTTGTAGAGATTAAGCTTAATAACTTTTGACACACACACACACACACACACAAAAAAGTAATAGTAGGTGGTGTAGCAAGTAGATGCTCACATTTTCTATATAATTATTATTTTATTTGTAGTTGAAACGGCCAACATGAATCCATAAGTGCAAAGCATAAAATTACATTCACATACAGCACTAAACAGGATTTGGGAAAAGTGTGTGGACCACAAACTGTCCAGTCCCTTTACAAAACAAATATCAGCTCAGACACGATATGGCTTTGTGTATATTGCATTTTCATTTGGTGATTCACACCTTGTAAGCTCTTATGAATAAACTGAATTAAATGATTCTATTTAAATGAGCAGAAGCAGTATGACGATTGTGCTGATGTCTTAAGTATGTCTGCATTTCACGGGCAAACATGGAATGTGTTGAAACTGAAATAAGGCAGTATTAAAGGCAACTAATATTTTTTATTTTATTTAGCAATCAAAAAACATTAAAAAAACACAACCTTTTTTTTTAATAACAGAGGTTGAGAATTAGCCAGTCATCTGTTTAATTTTTTATATCATCACCATCTTCCCAGGCACAAACTCGTCTGTTCCCTGATGTCTATGCCAGTGATTTAAGTGAGACGTGTGTTATATAAATAGAGGGGTGGTTCCTATACCAGTGTTATTATTTTTAAAATAACTATTAGATCATAAAATGATTTGCTACAATACACATTATATACATAATGATAAAACTCTAATAATAATTTGATCTTTGGGTCGATTACACCATATAAAGCAGCTGCACAGGGTTTGTACTGATGTCAAAAGACATAACAGGGAGGAAAATGTGTCATAAACAACAAAGGTACACCTTATGAGTGGGTTTTTAAAATACACTCTTTGGTTCCTATAGGTGTGTAAATATCGCTCGGGTTGACTTTTTATGTCGTGGGTCACTGGATTGCTGTGACTACACACATCATTGTAGGCCTACTTAGGAGGTGGTTTAGTTTTCCATTTTAAAAGTAGTCTTGATGATTTTTTGAATACAATGTAGATACCATGGTAATATTAATAATTAGTAGTAATTGTGCTCTCACTGATTTCAAATAAAAGAAATGGCAAACAAGGTTCACAAGGTCAGTAAGAGCTAGGAGCTTGTTTTTTTGTTGTTGTTGGTCAACCTGCTGTGAAATGCATGCATTTAATAAAAACATAAAAGACATATTTGACACAAATAAGAGCATCATATCATTTGATTAAAGGAAATAACACCTTTTTTTTTTTTCAAAAAAACTTTTGAGTGTACCACAGAGGAAGTGTGCCGTCATTGTATTTCCTTGATACCCTTCCTTGATCATTTTTCTTGCATAAATGTCTCCTTTGCCATTAGATTCCTGTAACTCACGAGGTTTCATTCATTAAGCTGCATTCCCCTTCTTCTCCAACCCTTCCCCCATTTTACTGCCTGGCAGTATTTGGAAGAGAAATGGACGACTTCCCCACCAAAAACGGCTCCCAGAGAGAGTGGGTGTGTTAGCCAGACATCTTGTTACACAATAACGACAGAGCAATAACAAGCGAGGCCGACGGAGAACACACAGAATTAAACACGGACAGCTGTGTTATTTAATGTTAGATAGCTGTGGCGCTTAGGATCGGTGGTAAATCCCTCTCAAACACGGGAGCCATGTTCTACATCCGCAGCTACAAATACGGAGAAAACACAACAGGAAATTACGTTGTATCAATCCGCAATGAAATTTAAAGCATGTACGTGTAAGCCTGCACTTATTAAAAGGTGATAAATGTAGTTTATCTACGAAGTAGCAGCCACTCTGCAGCAGTGTGTCCTCTCCTACAGCAGGCTGCCATTTCTACCTCCCCTCTACAGTGGCGTGCGTGAACCAAAGCGCTCGTATTCTTCCGCAGAGGGCTTGCGCTTTTTTCTTTTGAGGGGGAGGGGGATTGAAACAAACATGCCTCCACGGCTGAGCGAGCGCCGCTAAAATTCATCCGGAAAGCCACTCGGTTCGTGAGTGTCCCGGTGGTTTGTTCTTTGCGAGGGGAAGACGGTGTTTTGCGGGGGTTAAACCGTGTGCCCCGCGCTAATTGTCGCTTCGCGGAGGAATACTCGACGCAGCCGGGACTTCGTGTAGAGCCGAGCTGAATGGAGGCAGCCTCTTCCTGGTGGATAAACAGTGACAGCTACAGGGCAGCCACCTAGACCCTCCACACAGGCTCTGGCGCTGCCCTGGCAAACAACACCAAAATGGCTTCAGACAGTACACACATCGCGCAGTTGACTTCTGGTGAGTAAAGGAGATCGGAAAAATATGTCATGGTTGTTGTAATATCCCCCCAATTTCCTCGGTGCCCTCTTCTAACGCAGCTCCCGTCCTCTTCTCCCCCTCCAACCATACCAGAACTGTACTTCCTAATAGCCCGATTTCTAGAAGCTGGACCGTGTCAAAAAGCAGCCGAGGTTGGTGTTTTTGTATTTTAGGATAATTTATAATATGTCCGAAATTGTCATGGGGTGTAATTTTGTATTTTTTATCCTATTTTCAGACCCTGATAAGGGAGGTGGAGGAGAAGGAGGTAAGCAGTCAGCAATACGAGAGAGATGCTTCTCTCTGCACTGTACTTTGTGATGTTGCTTTTACTCTGATTTATCATTTACTGTTTAAAAACATCACCCGATACGTTTATGAACTGGATGATCACAGTCGACACTATTTTTCCATCTCAGCTGCTACCCAAAAGGCTGGACTGGACAGGGCTGGAACACCCCGGGACGTACGAAAATTTGGTAAGGGAGCCCTATAACTGAGGAAAAAGTTTTTAGAGAGCAAAATAAAAATTGAATTTCCCGCAATTTTTAAATCAGGTGGCAAAGAAAAAAACTGAAAAGGACTTTGCAGGGAGAGCTGGGTGCAATTTGGGGCCGTTTGGGGGCACCATGGGGTCGGGTCCCTGAGTCCTGTGCACCGTGGTGTGCGAGTTTGGTGCCATGCATGTCCAAAAGGTTTTAATAGTTGTTGGGAAAAATGTGTGTGAAATGTTGATACGTCATGAGTGTTGTGGTGTAGGAGCGCCAGGATCCGGAGGAGGGACTCCCTGCGCCACGAGCCAGAGAGAGATGGAGGCGCTCTTGTCCTGCAAGAACCATAATTTGTGTGCATGGGTTGAAAACACACGAGGGGGGCAAGAGTTAGAAAACAGGACTTTTTTTTTTTTTTTTTTTTTTGGAGGAGAATATAAACAGTATATTCAGTAAAGCTGGAGTTACAGCTCCCATCTGAGAGGCAGAGAGGCTGCTGGCCGGCTGTTGTGGAGGCTTTTTTTTTTTTTTTTTTTTTGGAAGAGGAGCTCTTTCTGGGGGAGCTGACTGTGGTGCAAGCTCGGGAGAGACGAAGGCAGATGAGTTTATGTGAAGATGCGAGGTAACGTTGAGCTGATCTCTTTTTAATCGCTCTATTAATTGACGTGCTAATTGTCATGTAAACAAACAGGGCTCGCTTGGACGCGCCGTTTACGCATGGGGGCGTGGAGAGAATTAATCATCGCGTACATATTTATTTCTTAGCCACCGTCCTGCAAGTATACACCCCACTTTTTTTGTTGCTATTTTATAACTTTTATATTAAGGTTAATATAAAAATAGTGACCTATGGCCTATTTAATCAGCTCTCTATTTTTTTAAAGGATCTTTTGCGCACGCACACACAGACACATGGACACTCAGCACCAGCTCTCATGAAGTGCACATTCTCCGGGATGTAAATTTATACGTTTAACAAATTATTGAGTCTTTCAGCCTGCCTGTGTGTGTTTTCTCTCTCTCTCTCTTCCTGCTTGGCTCATTCGTTTCCTCCTCCTCCTCCCCATTCCCAGCCGCTCAGCCTGCCTCCTGTCTCTTGTGCATAATTTCCTCTATTGGAGGAAAAAAAAAGAAAATACTGCGGAGGGTTGCGTGTGTGTTTTATAATTATTACACCGAATGGAAAATAAGAGTGTTTAGAGGCCGGCGTGGGGAGGGGGGGTGGTTACCGGATCACGGCTTGGACATGTTTGTCAGCGGTTGTATGTAGGTTGATGTCTGGGCTTGTACAGAAAGGGGGCTGGGTAACAATGAGGGATCAACGCTGACTTCAATGATATTGTAATAATTAACGATATTAATTGTGGCTAATTAATTAGGGCGGATTAATTAGATGTATAATTATTGTAATTTGGCGCATGTTATCGATCGGGAAGACGGTATAGAAAAACATATGAAGCTGTTTTTTTTAAAAAGAAAAGCAGCCTATTATGATTAAAAAACACATTTACAGCAATTTATGATTTTTTTTATTTTCACCATAATTGATACGTGGATTTTAATAACGGCTGGTTTATATTATAGCTACATATTAAAGAGGATGATGTCGTGAATAAGAGACATTTGTCGGTTTTTTTGAAGAGTTGGAATAAAGGTGATAATTGTGCAGAGGGGAACTTGCAGTCGTGTGCGTAGGGGGCCATGTGCTCTCTGGTGCTGCTGCTGTTGTGGCTGAGGGAGTGTTATCCACTCCCCTTTAAGAAGCAAGTAAAATGGAGCAAATTGGTAATACATATCACTCAATTGATGGTGTGTGTGTGTGTGTGTAGCTCTGTGTGTACCTGAGAAGGGATTGTGCTGTGATATGTGCTTTGAAACACTGATCACGTCTCTGAAGCAGCAAGGATGTGAAAGCAATTAAGGGGTCATTAATTGTGTGTGGGTGTGGGTGTAGGTGTGTGTGTGTGTGTGGGTGTGTGTGTGTGCATTAATTGTTTAATTTCAGGCTTATTTGACCCCGTTCAGATATTTAAATCAGATGTGTCTGAAACAAAGCTGATTACCGCACGTCTGATTCGAATTAATAGGTTTAAAATAATCCTGCAATCCTGAAATAAACACAGAGCTGCTTGTTTGATTATTATTGCTCTCATCCCGTGGTGAATCTCTGCTGCTCCTGTTGTGTGTGTGTTTCTTCAGAGGTAGGCCAGTGTAGGAGTATCCCCACATGTGCCAGTGGACTGAGACACACACTGTGTTTATAAGAGTGTGGCTTTCATTCTGCCTCATGCCACACCCCCACCTCTCTGCTGTCACTATGCTGTGTGTGTGTGTGAATCGTGTCTCTATTCACTGAAATATAAAAGACAAACCGAACTGAATTTCAGCTTTAATTTTGTTGCACATTTTATTTGATCTTTTATTCATTTTCTGATGATTCTATTAAGTATTAATACATATTTAATAATTAGTCATTTTGATTTAATTGTCAGCGTTCTTGTCATCTATTTGAAATGACATTTTCGCAGTGTTATAGGAGTGAATGTTATTCAGTAAAAGGAAAAAAAACATTTATTTTTGCGTGTTTGTGTTTTTTACCTTCGTAGCCCCACTCAGCTTGTTTCTATTGGAATAATCGGAGAATAATAATTAATTTCATTTTTTTAAAGGGCACCTTTGTCTTTGAAATTCTCAGTAAACTAGCAGGTGCTTGGGGCGGTGACCTTGTTTTTAACGTCTCCTAATTATGGTTTAAAACATTTTTTTTATTTTAGAGTTTGAAACTAAATAGATTCAAGCCAAAGAACAAACATTTTTGTCTGCAGGCTACAGACAAAAAAACTTCACGGGTTGAAAATGTTTTTCTTTATATTATTAGTTAGCTTTTGCTGTAATGCTGTGGTACTGTCTTAATCCTCATAGGGAGGTTTTCTTTGCCTTGCCACTTTCATCACGTCACTGCAGGCTAAACAACAAAATGTAGAGCTAGTACCAGTCTGATGTCTGACACGTCAACATTTGGCAACAAAGTGAATTGAACACATTTCTTTTAGTTTTCTTTTCACTATATTACCCTGCTGCCCTCTGACGGGTATTTTGTCATTTACCAGTGTGACTACAAGCTGTGTGTGTGTGTGTGTGTGTGTGTGTGTGCAGGTGAAGCTATACCGACACATCAGTGCAGACCACCTGCTGCAGGTCTGCTCAAGAGTTTGTCCACTGCTGGAAAGGGAGGTCCCTGCCAGCGTGCCTGGACTCACGAGCCTGTTGGGGGCCGGCAGGCAGAATCTCCTTCGCACCAGCAAGAGTGAGTGGATATGTAGTGCATGATGTAGCACATGTATGCGCTGTATTAAATCTAAAAAAAATAAAATGCATGCACACAGAACTATAATACAAACTTGTTCTTCATGCATCTGTTTTGTCTGCATCTTTCTCAAGGTTGCAAGCATGTCGTGTGGAAGGGCTCAGCGCTGGCTGCGCTACACTGTGGGCGACCACCGGAGCCGCCTATTATTTATGGGAGCCCACCTAATATTGGTAAAAAAAAAAAAACTGTAAAAGAATAATTCTTTAACATCTTCTTTTGTGCCTTTCATGGTCAGTGTATGAGTCAGATGTTACATACTATACTGTGTTTTCACCTGCCAAGGTCTTCACAGCCAGTAGCATTTGACAGTGGTGTTCTTATTGATTTCTTCCAAGAAACACAGTGTGTTTCATGCACAGGGGATACACATAGTTGTGGCCCATTTTAATGTCAAAGTCTTTTATTAAACAAGCATTTTTTTTAAATCGATTTTGCTGCTGATCTCACGTGATGGTCTTTTTCTTTCCCTATCCAGTTGAGACGGGCTTCGGCCGCCGACTGAACGGCTCTTACCGCCTCCGGCAGCTGGTGCCCACAGCTGTGTACCAGCACATGAAGATGCACAAGAGGATCCTGGGACACCTGTCGTCCGTGTACTGCGTCACATTCGACAGGACGGGACGACGCATCTTCACGGTAAAGGCTGCTGCGTTTGCGCGTGGTTTCGTGGCATGTGCGTTGACCTCAGCTGGGATACGCCTCAGCTGCTTGTGACGCCCCCTGTGTGTGTACTGCTTGTTTAGGGGGGCCTGTTCAGCGTGGTTTCAGTGACACTAGTGTGCTTGTTTAGAGTGTGTTGTGTATGTATTTGATTGTTACAAGCTGTCTTTTGCTTACCAAGATGACCAAGCGTGTGTATTCCCTGTTGTAACAGTTCTGGTAGGAGGTAATTACTGTTTACCTTACTGTGGCGGGGCGCTTTTACTGAATGACTCACAGCTATAGCCCAATTCAGCCTGCAGGACAGTAAATTCACACATCTTTATTATGATAATTATATTCTCTAGAATGGAAACAGGGAATTCCCATGATCTCTCAAAAGGAGGAAGTTGACCTTTGCACTCTGGTATACATGTGCTTTTACTTTCCCTTTTCCACGTGGCTGGACTGGAGATGCAGCATGACTGAAGTGTTAAATATTGACTGAACGCTGAGATAATGTTGATTTAATGGTGTCGTCCTTCTGTTTGGATCCTTGAGTCAAACCCTGCCTGCTGCTATACACCATTTTCAGCTTTCACTTCTTAAATCTCTAAAAATGGCTGGCTGCTGAGAGGGAGGGGTGGTTAGATTGACTGTCTCTGTCTCTCCTTTCCTGTTATCTCTCTCTCTCCAACGTTCTTACGCTGCCCGCACTTGCTTTCTCTCTCTCTCTCTTCCTCTCACTCTCTCTTTCTTTTTTCTCTCCCCCGTCCCTCATCCTGCGCTGCCCCTCCTTTGTCCCCCCCCCCCTCTTCTTGCTATTTCTCATCATAACTGGAGAAAATGTTTCCTCTGAGGCGCTGGCTAAGTGCCAGAATTAAAATTCGTTCTTGGTCTCCCTCACTCTCCTTCTCCCTTTTTTCTCTCCGCTCCTTTCTCTCTGTCTCCTTTCATCACAAGATCATTTTTATTTATATATTTTCTTATTTTTGGACGTCTTCGGTCTTTTTACTCAGACTTTGCTGCAGTGAAAGGCAGATCGATTAACTATCTGCTATTTTATTTTGCCTAAACATTCACTGGGATCATTTGTAATCAATGAGCAAATGCGTGTATATTTGTTAAACAATCGATTGGCAAACAGCCATATAGATTTGTGTAATTTAGCTCTTAGGCTGTGCATTGTTTGCCCTGTAATGATAGTGAACATAACTTAATGTGACATAACATAAAGAAAGTTTGTGTCAAGTCTGCACCAATCAGGCCTGGTTCTTATTTTGGCACATCCGTTTTTCGTCCATCTTGCCACAGCCGTAATTTGCCCTTGAGCTTTTTCTAAATCACTAAGGGAACGCTTGCTGTTTTGATCAGTCCGCACGAAATAACAGCTCCAGTTAGACTCTGTTCCACTGGTGATAGAGCGAGTGATTATGATTTATTCAAAGGAGGGGGGCTGGTGTTTTCGTCTCATGTTTCCTCTAAAATCTATGCTGATACTGATAGCGTGGCCCATCTTATTAAATACTTTGCAGATATAAAAGGACGGATGTTTCAGCATGTTCTGAACTGGAATCATATCTGTTGTTCGATACCCAAACTTAATAATCAGGTTAGAAAAATCACATTTTATAACCTCCTCTTTTATAAAATCTTCAAACCTCCTCATTTACTGACATGGCTCTCTGTGTGTGTTTTTGCCTGCTCTGTTAGTCACTTCTTTATTTCCAGCTTGTACAAATCACTCAAATGAGTTGTCTTTTTTTTAAATGAAGACATTAGATCGTGGCACACTGTGGGTATTTTTTCTGACTGTGGTTACCTGTTGGCTTTAAAAATTATTTTGAGATTGTAATCAAGGCACAGATGGGTCTGTCACCATGTTGCATCACGAAACCCTTTAACCCCTTACGAGCTGGATCACTGCCAGAAATTCTCAATTGAGTCCTTGTGTTTTCATGTCTTCATTAAACGTCTTGATTGTGCCTTTTCAATCCAGTCTAAAGACTGTGAGAACAAGCTGCCTCCAGGCTACCAAACGTCTTATAGCCTCAGCTTTATGGTTTATTTATTATTATGACCTGGTAGCATGTTCCTTTCTTTTTGCATTGCTTCTTATTTGATTGTATATGTCTAATAATAAATATACTTCCAAAATCAGTTTTGCTAGAAACCCCTCAACAGCCTTTGTCAAAATGAGACATCTTGTGACGTCTTAGTGGAGCCCCCGCCAATGCACAGTTGTGTTTCTCTTCAGTTTGAGATTACTCTATCTTCTGGTGCAGTCGTACTTCAGCCGGAGCGAGGCATACTCACAGAGCGGGCAAGTGTATCTCGCAGCGGTGTGAAAAATCTCAGTTCTGAACTGTCTTGGTAGTGAACCGGTGTATCTGCTTTTTTCCTGCTGCTTGTGGTTAACTGTTGTGCTGAAGGATATTCAATAAGTTTACCTGCACACTGTAAGCGCATTGATGTGATTCACCAGATGAATGTTAGTCTACATGGTTGCAGTTACCAGCTTTCCCCAAATTTAAATGATGTTGTCAGCTTAATGTACATACACTGTAGTGTAGCCAATAGAAAGCACTACAAAATAAAAGACAAAACATTACACATGAAGTTAAAGTCCGTGTAAAGTGAAGTAGAGTTTGTCAGACCAAAGAAGAAAGTGTTATTAACCACCCAGCCAAATTTATGAAATTAGGTGTCAAAATCCTCCAGGACTGTGGGGGCGTGTCTGCTGGAGGCGCTGAAACTTCAGATCTTTTTCAAAATAAATCCACGTCTTCGTCCCTTAGCCTTTGGGAAGTTTAGATAAAGCTGTTGATCCAGGGAAGATGCAATTGCAGTGCTTCAAATGTACAACTGAGTGTAATCAAGAATAATAAAACAATGGAGAAGCACAGATGCTAACACGCTGAAAGCTTTTATACTGTTGTAGATTAAGGAGGCGGGGGGGCGGGGCCATTATGCTCAGGGTGGCCTCAGTGTGTCATCAAGCCACCTTTTAGGAGCGCCCAAAAAATCTGGTGAAAAAAATAGTGAAAAGGAGTTTTAACCTCTAACTCCACATTTCAGTAATATATCGTTCAATTCTTTTCAAGTTTTCATCAACTATTTTCCAACATATTTATGTGTACAGTATATATACTGTATGTACACCACACCACAGTAACACTGCATGTTAATCGGGCAATACTAACTCTAATTCTGTACATACTGAAGGTGTTTACATGACAGCTGCAGTGCTCACAAGTTGCCTTTAGTGGTAATAATTTGAATAGTAGCGAGCATGTAACTTGCAGAATGACGATCTTAGTGCCTTGGGTCACACTGCAGATTAGTCACCTCTGTTTTCTGCGTCTGAAGAACCTGTTTGCCAGTCTGCTGCCACTCCAGCTGCAGTATGCCCGGATATATTTTAAAATCTTTTTGAAGTTGACATGTTTAATTTGTATTACCAGAAGTGTGCCTTGGAGGCTGACACACCACTTCTCAAACTATAAACCACTAGTCTTTACTCATGCCACATTGGCTGTGCTTTCTGGCTTTTCCAGGGCTCAGACGACTGCCTCGTTAAGATCTGGGGAACAGATGACGGGCGCCTGCTGGCGACGCTACGCGGCCACGCCGCTGAGATCTCCGACATGGCCGTCAGCTATGAGAACACCATGATCGCTGCGGGGTCTTGTGACAAGACTATCAGAGTGTGGTGCTTACAGACCTGTGCCCCTTTGGCCGTCCTCGAGGGACATGCTGCCTCTATCACTTCACTCCAGGTACGAAGACGGTCAGGGTGTGTGTTTTGTTTCTATGTTTATCTGTTGTATGTGTGGCCCAAGAGGATTTGAAAATTACTTTTAATTCTTGGCACCAGGATGTCTGTTGAACATGTCCTGATCTGTACCAGTACATTGTAGAGGCTTCATCTAAAATAGGCAGTTTAAGCAACTCTTGTTAGGCTGAAGTTGATGCCTCGCTGATGTTTTTGTCAGTACTTTACATGTTGCTTCATTTTATGCTGCCAAATAGGATGTAGTCTGTGTTATTGTAGTCTTTGTAGAATGAAACCTAAAAAAAAGTAAAACAATATTTAGATCACAACACTGAAACTCTAGTGTAGTCCACTGTGGGTTGGATATGTTTATTAGTAGGTCAAGAGGAAACTTCAGACATGACTGGGTGATATCCAGTTTGTATTAAAATACCAGGACTGGTTATTATTTGTGTTGTTCCATATTTTTCTTCTCGTCAAGAAATCCCATGACAGTTCCAAAACCAGCTGAAGACGTGAATCTCAAAAAGTTATTTCCTGAAACAGCACTTTCACTTTAGCAAAACATTACTCAAATTAGAGTAAATATTGCATATGTTGGACTGATTTTCACTGAATTAATGCACACTAGTTAGTATTTCTAACAGCAGGTAGGGGTAAAGTGGGTTTACTCAACATAAACAACAGTGCTCTTGTTCATCGAATGAGGAATAAGATATATCAGGCTTGACCATGCAGGTAATACTTTTTGGTAGTAACAGCTCAATGTTGGTTTCAGTCTTTTCATGGGAATTGTTAACAATAAGAAGAATGCAGAATATTTCCAGCCTGTTTGGGATGGCCTCTATGTTACCTGTTTTAAAAATAGTTTTTGAGCCTCCATTATTTTTGTTTTGTTTGCCTATTTATCTGTGCATGTATGCGTTTTAAGCCTGTATGCTGAACTCTCACCTCTCCCCGCATTGTTATGGATGCTCTTTAAGCACATGCGGGTCTTTTGATTGCCCGTTATACTCAGCTGTAACCTCTAATTGGTTGTGATTGCAGTTTTCTCCTCTGTGTTGCGGCTCCAAGCGCTACCTGTCCTCTACCGGCGCTGACGGCACCATCTGCTTCTGGCAGTGGGATGCACGCACGCTCAAGTTTGGGTGAGAAACACACAACACAGCACAGAAGCACAAACAATATGAGTGTCGTTCACACCTTTTACATCTACATATTGTTAAGCATATTGGTTGACTTATGCGGCACATTCTTTAAGATGGTATTAATCTGAACAACATACAGATTTGAGATGATTTGTTACTTTTTGGGTGGAATTGATTTCTATTTTCTTTAGTGCTTCACAGATTAATTTCACTGTTTAATAATTATAGAATATTCCTACTTCAAAAGTAGGCGTGTCTAAGTAATACATAACATGCGCACCTGTAAAATACATACAAAAGTGCAGGTCAGTGTCTTACATTTTTCTTTTTTCTCTGTGTGCGTGTCCAGTCAGAGGCCCAGCAAATTCACAGAGCGTTCCAGACCTGGCGTCCAGATGATCTGCTCCTCCTTCAGTGCAGGTGAGGCACAGCTTGCTTTTGATTTTCATGCATGCTTCAAGACCACCGGAGGGGAAATGGCAACGGAGCTGAAAAAATGTGCACAATTAGCCCAGATTAACCGAAGAGCTAGCTCAGCAGACAGCCACACTCAAGTGTGCCGCTGCTTTTCAGTAAATGTAGAATAAGTGCGCTTCACAGTTATTGAAAGTGTGTTTCTATATTGAGATGCTGTTGATCTTAAACGTTTGATAAATGGCTTTTAAAGTTTAAAGCAGAATGCAATACTTTGTTTTACCACAGTTGTATTCTCCTGTATATTAGTTTTTATAATACTTATGCTAAAATAGTAGTGTAATGTATGAATTTTGTTACTTCTTGTGCTTGTCTAGGTGGTATGTTCCTGGCCACAGGAAGCACGGATCACATCATCAGGGTGTACTACTTCGGGTCAGGCCAACCAGAGAAGATCTCTGAGCTTGAGTCCCATACAGTGAGTCAACATGGTGCTTTTTTCCCCCTAAAAGATACAAACTTTAAGTAGTTTGTGTCTTTGCTGTATCGTGGCCGTGGTTTAGGAGGTAGAGTGGGTCGTGCACTCATCAGATGTTTTGGTTCGATCCCCGGTTCCTCCAGTCTGCATGTCAAAGTGTCCTTAAGCACTGAACTGCAAAGTGCCATCGGTGTGTGTATATGCACATGTAGTTGACACCTTGCATGGCAGCTAATGCCATCAGTGTATGAATGTGTTTAGTACTTATACTATACTTATTACTTATATACTTGCAGTATATTATTATATACTTACAGAGCTTTCACACTATCTCTTGGACTTCCTCAGCAGATATAGTTTGCCCAGTTGTCTTGGAGATTGTTGGAAAAGGGTAGTAAGCTGACCTTGAGCTAATAAATGTATTTTTGGGTCAGAAACATGATTTATTTGGTCAGAGATCTGATTTTGAGAGAGCAGCAGAGGAAATGCTTGTTACTCACAGTGTTGTTTTAACTTTTCTCCTGTATTCTTCTCACCTAGGACAAAGTTGACAGCATCCAATTTTCACATTGCAGTGACAGGTAGGTTTGCTCAGCTGGTGTTTGTCTGTATGTGTGTGTATGAGAGCTACATAATAGATGTAGTTAATTTTTTGTGTGTGTGTGTGTGCACCGCTGTTTGTTTTTATGGAACCTGCGGGTGTTGTAATGTGATTTTATGATGTCAGCAGAAACACCAACTTTACTTGTTATTTGACACATGCTCTAAAACACGTCCTCTCACACACACATAGACACACGCGCATATCATACACTCTCTGGGTGTGTGCCTATGTGGGGTTTGCAGAAAAACAAGCTCAGCCGTAATTCTCCTGGGGTGCTGTAATCTCACCAGCGAGGGAGGTAGACTGTCTGTGCAAAAAGGAGGGGTGGAGGAGACGGAGAAGGAGACGGGCGGAGATGGGGGGGTACATACAATTAGTATATCCTGATGTGTGAAGATGAAGGCATTCATTGTACTGCAGAAGGCTGAAATAGAACCAAATGTTATATTTACTGTTTAGCTGCTGCATGAATCTGTGCTCACAAATATGTGTGCGTGCTTGTGTGTTGTAGGTTTGTAAGCGGCAGCAGGGATGGTACAGCACGAATCTGGCAGCTGCAGCCTCAGGGCTGGAGGAGCATTCTGCTGGACATGCAGACCAAATTACCCGGGTATGTGTGTGTGTGCGTGTGTGTGTGTGCGTGTGTGCGTGCGTGTGTGTGCGGCTGTCAAAGTCTGGCTTTTCCTCCAGCGCTGCTGTGCTCAGAGCTCAGGGCCGTGGCTTGGGATGATCCTGCAGGTTATAATGTCAGTCTAAATTTTACAAAAATCTGTCTTGTTGTGTACAAAAGTGCCTGACCTATAGCGTGTAAAGACTCCCCGTCGAAAACAATGTTCTGTTCTGAAATAAAAAACATTTCATTAGAAATATTTAAAAGACACTTGGCCTCTGTGCCATCTGTAAAATGCTTTTCTGCATTTTTGCATAAAGAGTATGATACCTTACTGCATCATCTACAGTCAGGGTTAACTTTGGAATTAAAATGTGAGGATCTACCAGCCACTCACAGATAAAAGTTTAAATTCACCAGCCACTCAATAGCAAATCAATATTTTTGTCTGAAATCTAGCAGCCTCTTTCATTTTTTACAAGCATTTGGCTGGTGGCTGGCACTAATTTCCCACCCTGTTCACAGCACATAAATAATTAAGTTAAAGAATAAAGCAACATCTTCACACCTGTGGTGTGAAATGTGACACAGTGATTGATTACCTGACAGCTCCCAGACAGAATATAGATTTACTGCAGCCGTCACAGACAGTGAATGAATGGAGATGACACTGACAGGCTATTTAAGTCTACATTGCCTGAATGAACAGAACAAACATAAGACGGCAATGAGAATGAATACAGATTATAACAATGCCTGGTTATCTTTATGAAATGACTAGACTCATACATACAATACATAACTATGTTCCTACCCTGAAAAAAAATAGAAATGTACATGCAGTCAGGGAATCACACAGGACAGTGTTGACATGTTTTGAATGTGTTGGTTTTCACAGTTTACACATGGAAACATTAACAGCACATGTTGTGGATAATTATCTTAAACTGTAAAGAGTTAATTCATTTTAAAGCCAATCAGAAAAGAGGCTCATTGATTTGTTCTCTTCTTTATTCGTCTTTTATTTGCTCTTTATGTAATATTTTGGTGATCTTTAAACATGTCTAATCATGACGTCAACATCATTCCCCATCAGGAAGTACAACCCACCTCCGCTAGAAGACAAGGTGACCAAGCTGAAGGTTACCATGGTAGCATGGGATCGCCATGACGGCACAGTGATCACAGCGGCCAACAATCTGACGCTGAAGGTGTGGAACTCCACCACCGGAAACCTCGTCCACGTCCTCATGGTGCGTCAGTGATGAAACGCATGCAAACACAGTGAACACAGATACACATGTCCCAGCATGGATTTGAAATGAATGGCATATTAAAGGGTTCTTTGTCAGTCTTATAATCCTGCTGACCTTTTTCAAAACGTATTATAGATTTTTAGATTCATCAGAGTTACCTCACTGATGCCCGATAAATGTTGACACCGGTAAAAAGATCATACGAATTTGATTAACTTCATATCTTATTTTATCGTTAATATGTTAATCTAGATGTTCTTGTTGTTTATCGACAGGGTCATGAGGACGAGGTGTTTGTTCTGGAGCCACATCCCTTTGATCCAAGAATCCTTTTCTCAGCGGGGCATGATGGGAATTGTGTCGTGTGGGACCTGGCCAGAGGGGTCAAGATCCGCTCTTATTTCAATATGGTGGGTCTCTCGAACCGTCCTGGGCCTCTGTTGTCTCTTTGTCTCATTGCCTTTCGCTCGCAGTCTGAAAGTGACCAGATCCTGTTATCTGCTTGCCTCACATGTGACACAGATGTTGTATTTCTTCTGTAGTGAATTAGCAAAAAGACACAGAGATGAGCACTGTTCCATATTTTTTCTTATTCCTTAGGTCTTTGCTTTTTTCCCCCGCCACACATGCTTTCCCTCTTCTTTCTCAGTGTCTCTTTTGTCTCACATTCTTTCCCACTCACCTACCACTGTTCTTCCCCTCCCTTATTACTTTCACTTTCTCTCTTTGCTATCTTGTTTTCTCTCACCTCCAAAGCTGGAGTTTTCTCGTCATTTGATGCACTACGTGTTGCCCTGGGCACAAGAGTAGAGTGAAATCACGACACCACTCTGATGTGCATATGCCCCTGTACGTGTTCATCTAGTGCGTTAATCATCGTAGCCACTGTTGTATTTCCTGCTTGCGTCTCTGTGGCAACCAAGGACACCATTAATCACGGTCTCAGAACAAGTGAATCACTAAGTGAGCTGATCAGTCGGCCAAATCTTTGTGTCGATCATAGACGGCGAATAGTGTTGTTTTACAATATGAGGTGTGTGAACGTGAAATTTCGTGCACAAGGACACGCAAGGACACAAGTGACAGTTACAGGCTGATGGCAAGTGCTAAAATGTAGTGTAAGAGTGGCACAAGTAGGAAGGAGTCAGTTACACAGAGATATCTATCTAAAGGTTGCTAAAGTTAGCACAGCAAGCCCAGCTGGGGAAGCAAACTCGTGTCCCTTTAACATTAGCCACCACCACAAGCTAAAAACAAATATGTCCAAGTAGAAGATGATTGAATGTTCAGTGCATCGGGCCGATCTGGGTTAGACTGAGTGCTATGTGACTTTTGTGCTTTGGCAGATTCAGTCTTCTTTACTAAATCAGGGACAAAGGGGCATAAACACTGAGAGAATGGAGCTATTCTGAGAGCGAAGGAAGAACCACTGAACAAAGTAAAGGCAATAGTCAGCTGACTGTCAGAACAGTCTGGGGCTTCTGTTGATTAAGTTTCAGTTGCTCCAGGTGGTTCTCCGTTTTGTAGTAGCGGATATCACTGCTCTTGTTGTCTATCAAACTCTATTTATGTCACCATTGCTGCTAGAAATGAGAAATGCCTCCTGCCATGGGGGTTTACCTGGAAGAAACAGCAATTTTCACAATCCTTTCGCTGTATTATAAAATATGGTTTTCTCATATATTACTTAGGTATCTAAATCTTGCAGATCAGTACTTTGTAAGGGCCATGCATGTGGCTTATATCATCTGATCTTGTGTACTTGACGTGTCAGGTTGACTGTGCTCAAGCATGCAACTGCTATGATTGCCTGGAATTCCCCCCGTTAGTGGAATACTATGATTTACCGTGTGAACCCTTCTCCCCATGTCCTCCCTCCTCTCCTCTGTGGATAGATCGAGGGCCAAGGGCACGGAGCATTGTTTGACTGCAAATGTAGTCCAGATGGGCAGCATTTTGCAGCCACTGACTCCCATGGACACCTACTCATCTTTGGCTTTGGCTCCAGCAGCAAGTATGACAAGGTAAAGAAACACGCTCAGCCTCAATAATTATAGCGACACCTGACATTTAACAACTCACATACTTGATATGATTAGTAAGAACAAATGCCCTGTGTCGTTCTGTGATTATTACATCCTCAGTGAAATCAGTACTAGCTCTGAAATGTGAGTGCATATGCTTTACCTTTCAGATAGCGGACCAGATGTTCTTCCATACCGACTACCGACCACTGATCCGGGATGCCAACAATTACGTGTTGGACGAGCAGACTCAGCAGGCGCCGCACCTAATGCCCCCTCCCTTCCTGGTGGATGTGGACGGGAACCCTCACCCGCCTCGGTACCAGCGGCTGGTGCCCGGCAGGGAGGGCTGCAGGGATGAGCAGCTGATCCCGCAGATGGGGGTCACTTCCTCAGGTACCGAGGTTTAAATCAGATCCCTCAGGAGCGTCTCCACAGCATTGAACTCAGTTGTGGCGCCGCTCCGCTCTCGTTCGCTTGTACACTTCAGAGGTGACGCTGTCTAGTCGTAACAGCGGATCAAAGACACTGTCATCACGATCATACTGCTCTCATAACCCAAAAGGAATGCCCTCAGAGATGCTTAATGAGAGGCTTTTACTGACACTACAGCAATGGCAAAATCTTGGCAGGGATATAAACAGAGACAATCAGTAGTTAATGAAATGCACCAGTAGTGCACAGTGGAGATAGGTGAAGGAGCTAAGGGAGGAGAGAGGAATTTCTCTCTATTGTGAGACAATGTGACTACATGCTCTCTGGGGATTTTGCCTCCCAGTATATAGAATAATGTTAACCTAACCTTGCCCTTAAAAAAGCTTTAGAAAGGGTATAAAGGTTACTATGTAGGATTTGGGGAAAACCCTTTGCCTTTTTTTCTTCTCTCAAGTAAAGTATTATGACGTGTAGAGAACCTTTAGCTCACCTCCTCAAAATAGAAATAGAAACGAATGCAATAAAGCAGCGGTATTGCTCTACTTTATGGCTGTAATTGTTGTAGCAGCTATAGCTCACCAGAACTCTCTCTCTTGTTCATTCCTCTCCGTGTCAGGCCTGAACCAAGTGGTGAGCGAGCAGGCGGTGGATGGTTCCAGTCCTCTGGATACCATGATTCAAAGGCTCCAGCAGGAACAGGACCAAAGACTGGGAACGAACGACACCTCTGCTGCTGCAAACTCCAGGGCCAGCAGAGGTATGGCCGTGTCATGACAGGAAGGTCATACTATTGTTGTGTGGGCAGCTGCTTGCGTGCGGTTTGCCGCACATGCTCTGCCAGTTGGTTGTTGTTTTTTTGTTTTTTTCACCTGCACTGGAGCAGCAAGGACATTTTCAGGGGCAATTTTAAATGTTAATTAAGTGTCTTAATTTAGTTAGAAATACTGAAGCTTTCTAAATACTGTGGTGTTTGTATCTCTAGTTAGTTAGTATCTCTGAAGCAGCTGAAAACAAGCGGAGAATTAATTGCAGTTACAATTTGAATCTGCATATGATGAATTAGTATACAGAGCTGTATAAAAAGCCACACATTACATTTGTAGTAATATTTTATTAATTCTTTGTGGCATGTTTTGTAATGGTGTAAAAGATTTTTTACGGATATCACATGCATACAACATAATTACATCATTTCCAATTATGCAAAACAGGGATTTTGAGCAACTCATTGAGATTTACACAGGAAACCTTCAATGAAAGTGTCTCAAAGAGTTGGAGAATACGGAGCTTCACATAACAAATCGGGGAATCATCAGTGGGAGATTCGCCTGTTGGTCATCTTACAAACAAAGTAATGAAAACACAGCAGATCTAACTCAGTAACTGACTCACCTGAGTTCAAATCATTGTTTTTCTCTTTGTTTCTCTTACTCAGTCACTTTTTGAGCTGAATTAATGAGTCCATTTACTGATTAGTAAGTCAACACAAAAACAGTCAGTCAGCTATGTTGTTAAATTAAGTCTTTTTTTTTTTTTTCAAATATCAAATGTTTCCATGTTCCAGCTTTTCTAATTTGCTGCTTTTATTTTGTCTTTTGTTTTCTGTGGTTTTCAACTGTTGGCCTGACTAAATACTCAATTTGAAGACACCCCCGTCGATAATCAATGATTCATTAGTTAAAGCCTTTTTCCTATTTGTGTTTACAAATTGTAATTGACTTATTTCAGAAGTCACTGAAGCCATCTATCACTCTATCGTCATACACACCGAGCACAGCACCTGAGTAAACAATCTCGTAGAAGCGCATGGATTAGCTCGATGTGTTCATCAAGTGTTAATCACTTAAATGCTGTTAAGCACTTGTTTTGTCTCTCAGGATCGGTGGGTTCGCCCACAGAGGTGCACTCTCCACCCAACGTGGGTCTGCGACGCAGCGGGCAGATCGAGGGTGTCCGCCAGATGCACAGTAATGCCCCGCGCAGCCAGATGGCCACAGAGGGAGACCTGGTGGCCTGGAGCCGCAGGGTGCTGGTCCCCGAGCTGGAGGACGCCTCTGTCGGGTAACACGCACACACTAAAATTGATTTTATAGAGCAGGAAGCTGTTTTTGGAAGTAATAGTATTAATGCACACACCCTGTGTGTGTTTTTTTGTTTAGGAGACAGGTAAACTGGCGTGAGGCTAAAGGGGAGGAGGAGATCAATATTTATCAGTCAGAAAGGAGGAGGCGTACAATCCACTCTCTCCCCAAAGAGAGCAGGGTAAGTGAATCAACACGCGCGCATTATTAGAAACAAACATTATTGTTTTATGTGAATATCATTGCATTACCGACTTAATGTCTATTTTAATACTGATTTCCTGTTATTGTTGAACTGTTATTCCACTTTCAGTCCTCATATCTCCTAACTTGTCTGTTCATCATTCTCTGCTGCCGCAGGTTCATCCGACGTCAGAGTGTGCAGCTGACGAAGGCAGGAAGAGCCAAGGGAACCACGGCTACCACACTCGTGCTGCCATGGAGGAGACGAGCCGCCAGAGCGCTGAGGCTGCAGATGACGACGAAAGCACCTCAGAGGTTCATATAATAACATTACCGCCTTGTTTTGCGGCATAGTAAACTTTTTTTTTAAAACTCTAAAACACAGATGACTTTGTCTGTTTTATAGTTTTTTTTAAAGGTCTTAGAATTATATTCCATTGTTCAGACAGGCAGTAAAATCCTCACTTCTTTAACTTGAGGGATGTCATTTTTAGCATTTTTGTTGGCCCATCTAACTTTCCATAACTTCTTTTGCACTCTTTTGTCTTCTGGTCCAATTTTAGATCAGCTGATTTCACCATAGACCTTCTATTCAGACTTTGACAGCGTGTTAACCTTTTACTGCCCACTGCTTTGCCTCTGGGACTTGTGCTGCGTAAAAACAATGATGGACTGTTAGTACTGTGAACTATAACATGAATATGAACATGTGATGTATACTTTTTGCTCTTTGTGTTCATTTTCCAAAAGGACACCCTGTCATTCAGTAATCCAGGCGAAATACATGGCTGCATACAGAGTTTACAGCTGAAAGCTGAAATATACGACATTAACCTACCTTCAAAGCAGTCCAGCAGTCAAACAGTGTTATAAATCAATGGAAATGTAATGTCTACTTTAATAGCAAAACAATAAAAACGAGTCAATTTACTGAGTATTAAAAGGTTAAAGGGGGTGCAGCTCTGCTTAGTAGTACTTATCTTTTGTTTAGCAAATCAAACAAGCTGATACAAGCACACCAAACTGCTGAGCTCACAAATATACAGACTACAATAAGCAAACTTCTGTATTTATTTTCAGTACTTTTCTGTTGCCATTCCTTTTCACTGATTCGGTTTGTCTTTGTTCATCTGTGTGTCCGTTAGAGTACTAACATAAATCATGTTTCCAGGGAGAGGTGGAGGTACGGCAAATCAACGGACATTCCTCAGAGGACGAGAAGGAGGAGGAGGGAAAGGAGCCCTGGCCGGATGACCACAGTAGTTCAAGGTAAAATAGATAATATCACACACATTTATCATATCAACTATCTCCAAGGGACACATACACATGCTATATGCAAAGCAGAACATAAACACACGCAGATACATCTGTGTATTTAATCCTCACTCTTTGAATGCGTTCGCAGCGACTACTCCAGCGATTATTCGGACTGGACGGCAGACGCAGGGATCAACCTTGAACCGCCCAAGAAGAGCGTGAAAGTGAAAAAGAAAAGCAGCGGCTCCGAGGAAGATGGAGAGAAGAAGAGGGACGGGAAGAAGGAAAGAAAGAAGGAGAAAGCCGACAAAGACGGCGCATTACCAAAGAAGAAGAAGCCAAAGGAGAAGAGGAAGGTTTGTTATTGGTGTTGGTCTTTGACAAAATAGTTTTTTCCCTCCTTGTGGCTTCAGGGTTAACTTTACTGTGACTGTGATTACCCATCAGCCATTTGCAGTGCAATGAGTGTTCAGATTAAAGAGTGTTTAAAAGACATTTCATTTCACATACAACATTCAAGAAATGTCTCTTCCTGTTTCCTATAAATGAAACAAAAGGTTCTTCTGCAATTACTATCTGCGTATTTGATGTAAAACTGATTTTGATATGAAGTACGGACACATATAACAAACTAAATTATTCCATTTTGGAGAAGAAAACAAATGTTTCATGACTCAAAAGCTCCAGTTTGAGAACTGTTACTGAGTGTGTACTTTGTTGTGTGACATTCAGAGGACAGAGCTTCAGGAGCAAGGGCTAACTCTGGAGGAGTGGCTTCCCTCTGCCTGGATCACGGACACGGTCCCCCGCAGATGTCCTTACATACCCCAGATGGGAGACGAGGTACGCGCTTGCCTGTTTCTGTTTCAGTGTCCTCAGCACATGTGCACCACATGTCTGCTCATAGCAAAACACCGGCTCATGTTTTACATAGCAACAAGACTAAATTTAGCGGCCCCCTGAGGCTGTAATGCCCATTACACACAAGAAAATAAGGGGGGCACTCATTGACATTGCCACCTCCTAAAAGCAACTAAAACTGTCTTTTTAAGTTTGTTGAGTAAAGTTACATTCCAGTGAAATATACAAGATACAGTTCTGTGGTATATTTAAATTGATGTATGCATGTGTGTGCAGGTGTACTACTTCAGACAGGGCCATGAAGCTTATGTGGAGATGGCCAAACAAAAAAAGATATACAGCATCAATCCTAAGAAGCAGCCCTGGCACAAGATGGAGCTACGGGTAAGAAACTGTGTGACAAAGATGGATTGAAGACTCTCTAAAGAGAGACAGCGCTCTTTAGATCCCATGTATCTAGAGATTTATATCTAGTATAGTCTCTTTATTTGTGTGGGCACAACCACTAAAGTGAAAATAAATACAGCTTTAACACAGAGGGAATACATGTGTACAGTAAAATTAACAACAGTTCATTGAGAGCATTAAAGTAAGCCTTTTCTTAAGACCTTTGTAGTGATCAGATGTGAGTTTCCAGAGTAAACGGCACACCAGCTTCCTCAGAATACATAACAATTCTGAGGAATCTAAATAGTTTCAAGCTATGATAATGCAGTTGTTCACTGTCACACAATACACACACACACACACACACCCTTTAGCTCGCAAACCTCTTACCGGTATTTTTTCTTTTATCACAGATGCTTGTCTGGTTTCACTTTCATGTTTACTTTAGTCCCTTTTTCCGTCCTAAAAATGTACCACGGCTAAAAGAAAAATGTCTGCAGAGAACAAAGTTTCATCCCTGTTAATCAAACTGTCTCTTAAAAGAATGGGGAGAAAAAAATGCTTAAAAGTAACAGCTTACAGGATTGAATTTTTACTTGGTGTATTTTTCATTTCTTTTCGATGTGTGGAGGCAGAAATAGCAATTTCTGTGCAGACAGCGGTCCTTAATGCATTGCAGGCACAGTGTGCATCTTTTTGAATACATTGCCCGTAACGTGTAAAATGCAGGGTTCTCTCCTGTACCATTTTTTAAATTTCTTTTTATTAACTATAATATCAACACACAGGGATGGCAAGACCGAAGCGTTACTCTCTCCAGTTTCACCTTTTTCTTAGCTAGAAAAAACTTACTCTAGTACTCTCTCAGCCTACATAATACACTGAAAAGGATATATATCAATAGAAAATGAAAAATAGTGCATTGATCTGTGTTCAACAGGGCTCCAGGGTGTGTGAAAGCTGTTTCCTGAAAAGAAATGGATTTGTATTATTTGTCCTTTTTTTTTTATTTGTGGTGATCAGGAGCAGGAATTGATGAAGATTGTTGGCATTAAGTATGAGGTTGGCCTGCCCACGCTGTGCTGTCTGAAGCTTTCCTTCCTGGACCCTGACACGGGCAAACTGACCGGAGGATCTTTCTCTATGAAGTAAGCAATGTGACATATCCTGTGCTTAACTCGACTGATTTTCACTCTCAAAAATACGCAGATTTTCAGTGCCCACAGAGTGTGAAACTATTCTCTTCTATGTGCCTCCTTCTGCTAAGTTTAAATATCACATTTCCTTCCCTGAAATTAATTCTCATCTTGACACAAAACAAGACAGTACTCATGAAACATTAACTCCGGTTGACTAACAATATGAAAGTAAAGACCGTTATGGGAATGGCAAGGAAGTGCTTCTCCAAATTGCATGTTTGATCTAGTTTACACTGTTAATATGGTTGTCTTGTTCATTCATGTGTTGCTTTGTTGCAGCCTTTGACTCAACGTGTACGTCTTGTCTCGTTGCAGATACCACGACATGCCTGATGTCATCGACTTCCTGATACTGCGACAGCAGTTTGACAATGCCAGAAAGCGGCAGTGGACTATAGGTCAGCCAATTTTGCCTTTCTAAAACCTCATAGAATACCAAATAAATGTCATAGATATATATATATTTATATATATATTATATATATATATAATATATATATATTATATCTATATATAATATATATCTATATATATATATATTATATATATATATATATATATATTTTTTTTTTGCTCAATTCATAAAGTCATATCTTGTAAAGACCTAAACTCTGATGTGTGCATAGGTGACAGGTTTCGGTCAGTGATTGACGACGCGTGGTGGTTTGGGACCATTGAGAGCCAGGAGCCCTACCAGTCTCAGTATCCTGACAGCCTGTTTCAGTGCTACAACGTCTGGTATGATCACAGCTTGGATTTACTCTATTTAGGGTTGCACATTTAAAACCGCAGATCAAAGTGCCACACAGTCTCATTTTAACATGACAAATCTGTTGTATTTGCATTAGCAAAGAGTTCCTCATTTTGCTCTAAGTGACATTAACAAATGACAAAACTGTGTAAGCCCACTGTGCACAGGTGGAAGGGACAATAATGAAAACTGATAGAATGTGTGTGAAATAACACAAACGAGACCAAAATGATTTAGTATCAAGGAAAGCTTGTTGGCGAGGGTGAGGAAAATGAAGTAGAGTAAGTCATATTGTCTATTTTCATATTCCAAGGTAATGATGACTTTGAGAATAATTTACTTTGCAGATGATATTTTAGCATATGTACCGCACTAAAGCCCTTGAAACCAAGGCAACAACATGCAACATGACCAAACTAGAATGTGATGATAACTAGCAGAAGGTTTCTGCTGCCCTAAAAGACAAACAGCTACATATGGAGCATAGTCGACAGACAGGTACAGAAGGAAAACTGTGATTTCATAGGGAGAAAATCGCAGCTCTTGTTTTACGCACAATTGTGCAGCACTGAAAGGGGAATTGTAATTATTTAAGTCCTGTGAGTTTGAGAAATTTCACTTAGAATTTATAGATTGGTTTTCTGAACCACTAAAGCTGGCGACTGCAGAAGTGTGAAAACTTTGACTCCCACTTTGTCGACTGTACAGCTAGTCTCTTGGTATCTTTGCGAGTCCTGGGACTGAGTGAGTTTCAGATCTGACTATCCTGCAGTGACAGAACCGTTTCATTAAAATATCTTACATGTAACAGGGATTTGTCAGCTTGGACGAATTCCAGGCAAATGTAGACGAATAGGTCCTCGTGATTATGCCGCTGACACCTCCGCTCACGACACTCGTTAACTTCACAAACACGTCATGGCTCGAATCACTCAAGAAACCTGATGAAACAGTCCTGGATGACAGTTTAGATTAGGTGTATCACAGTGACGGTAACTAACACTGCCCTTTGTTTTGTTATTGCTGGACTTTCATCATCAGTGATATTCCAGTTTGAAACTGTAATGAGCATATTGTCTGTTTGAGTTACTTGTTCTTGTCAGTGCAGAGTGCTCATGGTCACATAATATTTGGAAAACCTTGTTAGAGAGTGACATCCACTTTAGACTACTTGCAAAATGTCAAAAGAAAGAAATCACCAACACAAAGACTCAAAGATGTGATGATGCCGATGATTCATATCAACACTTTCCCATCCAGCTGGGATAATGGAGACACGGAGAAGATGAGTCCTTGGGATATGGAGCCCATCCCTGATGATGGTAGGTCACTCTTAACAACACCCACACACCCAGTGTACATCTTTCTTCACAAATTAAAATGTTTTTGAAGGGCTGTCTCTTCTTCCCTGTGCAGCCACGTTCCCCGAAGAGTTGGGGATGAGTGTCCCGCTGATAGAAGCAGAACAGAAGGAGCTGCTGTACGTCCCAATGGACGGCGAATGGGGCTGCCACACACGTGCAGAGGAGTGCGAGCGCATCATCAAAGCCATCGATCAGCTCTGCACACTCGGTATGACATCATCGAGCCCCTGTAAAAATAACAGTCCGCTTATGTCATGTAAGCAGAGATGTGAAGTTCAGCCACGAGGGCACATTTCTCGTAAAACAGCAGCAGCAGCAGCATGACTCTCAACACAACACGAGTCACAGCTCTGAGTCCAGCAGGGCCACGGATCACATGTTAAAAGAAATAAGCTGCTAACACGTTGAACCACATATTGAGCTGCTTGTTTGAATTCCCGTTAAGTGATGTAATGTCACATTAGTTGTTGTATCACTGCAATCCTGCCAGTGGAAAGCTGGTCTGAGGGCTCCCTCTAGGGACAGTTTGTGGATTGAACACAAGGGCGCCATCAGCCAACACACTTTAATCCTTCTAGATCTCTCCCTGTTACTCCTACACTGCGTGCTACAGTTGGCTTACAGGACAGGATTTATGTGTTATCTAAATTTAGGTAAGAACACTCAGAATTAGCAGAAAAATCTTTAGTAAAAGTGATAAAGGCAGTACTTGACATATGCAAGTTATTTTATTTGGACGGATATTTCGGTCTTTTGTAGACTGCCAGGACAAATCTGTTCTTTTGAATATATAATTCAAAACCCACACGAAATGATTTTATTTGCAAGTTCAAGCCACATTTTGAGGTGGTTTGAAACACGACTCCAATCAGAATTCTACAGCAACACATGCAGATCATTTAGTGATGTCTGGACACACAAATGTGATCTAATCTCTTGCAAATATCAGTGCGGATGGTCTATACAAATCGGGAAACAAATCAGATTTGCCTGCAGTCTAATCAAAGATGTACAAAGGTAGACCTTTGTTAAACATCCTCACCTCACTTAACTTGAAACCTGAACAGAACTGCAGTTTGGTGCATTTCATGTGTGTTTTTAATAATAATAATAATAATAATAATAATAATAATAATAATAATCCTGTCTTCTTGTGTGTTCACATGTCTTTCAACCACCAACTAAACTTGCCACATTCAGATGTGGCAGCACCATTTGCCTTTCCGGTGGACCTACAAGCCTACCCCACATACTGCACAGTCGTGGCCTACATCACTGACCTCAGCACCATACGCCAAAGGCTGGTGAACCGCTTCTACAGGTACCTCACGATTAGAGACGACAGAAGACAAGTGTGTGAATTTAAATACACATTCAACATGTTCATATCTCTTTACAGACGACTGTCCTCTCTGATGTGGGAGGTTCGTTATATTGAACACAACGCCCAAACATTCAATGAGCCCGGATCATTCATTGTCACTACCGCCAAGTTTGTCTCCGACCTCATGCTGCAATTCATTAAGTGAGTATGTTGTCATCAAGTCACAAGGCTGTGTGTTGTTTTACAGGAAAATATTAACAGCAGCAACCAGTTCAGTATTGTATTGTCTGTCAGATAAAGAGTCATTTCTCCTACCTCCTCCTTTTTTCTTCTTCAGGGACCAAAGTCTGACAGACCTCATGCCCCTCTACAAAACTATGAAGAAGGCTACGTTCTCTGACTCTGAAGATGAGGTGTGTTTATTTATTGACATTAGTTTTTAATTAAAATTCTCCTGAACATGTTGCTTTGTACTCTTAATTAAATAAGATTACATGATTTCTCACCCAGCTGAAACGTTTATGCAATTTGTATTAAAAACGCTTACTTTCACTATTTCACACAATTTTCTTAATTCCAAAACATGCTGTGAGGTGGATATTGTATTGCATACATCACAGCAATTTGGGATAACAAGTAGTAACTCCATTTTAAAAATGCTGCTGTATGAAGTTACCCCAATTGGGAGTTGAAATAATAAAACACGCATACAGCGCAATATATGTCACCTTTATTTAATTGCCCTTTTCATATCTGTGTAGGACGATGAGGAGGAGGATGAAGATACTAATACTCCTGGAACATCCACACGAAACCATAAGGTAACATATCTCACAGACAAACCATAGTAGACCCTTAAAGTCTTTAGGGTTCACATTAAAAGTTGCTTCCAGCATCCAACCCAGCACGGTTACATCTGTTTACTTGGTCTCGTCATTGTTTCGGTGCAGGGTCGTCGACCTATGCGGCGCCAGCTGAGAACCCGACCCCCTTCATACGACCCTCATGCATGGAGGGGACGCTGTAAGGAGCTGCTGGATCTCATCTTTCAGTGTGAAGACTCAGAGCCCTTCAGAGAACCTGTGGACCTACAGGAATACCCGGTACTTTTATCCAGTATTGTGTGCACATGTGAACTCTGTTTTCCTCAGAATACAAACTAAACTGGTCTCAATGTGATCTGAGTTCAGCTCATTGTGGATTTCCATTAGACTCATGTTAATTTGCCTTTTCAGTTACCTTTCTTTTAGTCCTTGAATCTCGCTACACAGTCAGTTGGGGCACAAGCGGCCACAATTCAATTACACAGGGAGTGGTATTTGAAGCGAAGCGATTGTTTGGTCTGAACAGCTGGCCTCTCCATTCAGCATTTGAAATGAAGACCAAATCTAATGGAAAAGTTGTGGAGAGGAAACTGTGTGAACAGAATCAGTTTCAGTGGGCTACAGTTCGCCTCTTAACAGAAGAATAGTGGAGTTTCTTTACTGTTGGTTCAGTTCAAAGTGAAACGCCGAATCCCCCAAATCTCATTAACGTCTTTATCCTCTCTTACTCTCCTCAACTTATTTTTAAAACCTGAAATGTCTCTCTCTCTCAGGACTACCTGCAAATAGTCGATTCACCAATGGACTTTGGCACTGTTGTCAACACACTAACAGAAGGAAAGTACCAGTCTCCCATTGAGCTCTGCAAAGACGTCCGGCTCATTTTCAGCAATTCCAAAGCTTACACGCCCAGTAAAAAGTCTCGGGTGAGATACACATGCAGAAACACACACACGGTCTGTAAAGCAAGGTGCATTACACTCAGCATATAGCTGAATCAGTGCATCTTTTATTGTGTCTCCAGATCTACAGTATGAGTCTCCGGCTCTCTGCACTGTTTGAGGAGCATGTCAGCTCCATCCTGGATGACTACAAGGCCATCCACGGCCTGACGGATAAGCTGACCAGACAGGGCACTGACAGACAGACGCGACACACTACGGACAGACAGACACGGCACGCCATGAAGAGGAGAAGGAGGAGGAGCGAATCTCCAGCCAGCAGCACCGCATCCAGGTAAAAGAAAGGACATTTTATTTCTGGTTCTGTGGTCTCTCTCTGTGGATTATGTGTGATCTCTTTTTGTATTCATCCTGCCTTCCAGTCCAGAGAGGAAGAGACGTGTGTCATCCAGGGTGACGGGGAAAAGGGAGCCATCGCCGGCTCCTTCGAGGCCCCCCTCTCTGAGGCAGAGCGTCCCCCCCAAACAGCCCCCTCAGCTGGTCAACGGGAAGGCAGACACGCCGGCCGCAGGGCGTACACGAAGCGCAGCACGCCATTCTACACACACTCCACCCTCCTCATCCTCCTCACAAAACGCAGCAAGCGGCAACACACAGAGCACAGCAGGTGAGATCACTTCTAGGCGTAAAGTCACACGATGATAAATTAATGTGTAGAATTCACGGAATAGTTTGACATTTTGGGAAATAACGTTTAATAATTTAATAATGTTTTAGATTATCAGTTGATAACATGTTTGTGTGCTGTATGTGAAGCGTCTGCCAGAAGTTGTTGACAACAACACTCCAGGAAGTTACTGCGAGCTGACAGGAAATAGTCCCCTCTGTAAAACCACATGTTTTTACACTTGAGTTATTAGTAAGCTGCAGAGGTGATCATAGGCAGATTTTGTTATCTTTTAGCGAGAGCCAGCTGTTACTCCCCATTCCAGTTTTAATGCTAAGCTAACCTGGCTGGGTTCTTATTTACAGTACAGACCGGTATTGATTTTCTCATTTAACTCTTGACAGGCAAGCAAAGTTTATCTTCAAGAATTGACCACGTCTCACATGTTTTATTTACTCCCTTTGTTGCATATCTCTTTGGCATCTTCAGAGCCGACTCGCTCACTGAGGGCTCATAACTCTGTGCGAGCTTCAACGCCACCGGCTCCTGAAAAGGTGACACCCTCACCAGCTGCAGAAAGTAGCACTGGAGGAAGCACCCGGAGGAAACTCAGGACTCCTGTACGACACACACCCGGTAAGAGATGTTTATGATTAGTCATAAAATAAATTTAATGTCACCTACCTGCATTTTATATATACATTCTTTCTTTTCGCTGCTAAATCAACACCTTTCCCTTTCAGGCTCTCCCGCCAGCCCTCCATCTCAGAGCACAGTTCACCTGAATGGCCATAGTAGTCATGTGACCCTGGGTGTGGGGAGGAGGGGGAGAAAATCCAAACTGGACCCGCCAGTGAGTCCTCCAGAAGCCACGACTCCGGGAAGCCCTTCCAGACCGCGAGGTCGCCCTCCTGGCAAGAAGAGAGGCAGGAAGAGCAAGCAGGAGCTGGAGGAGATGAGAAGGAGCAGCAACCGCAGGAGCTCAACCCCTGACGATGAACTCGACCAATCGACAGGGGACGAAGGCGGAACGTCTTCCACGCAGGAAACATCTGTGTTGTCGGACTCTGGCGTGGCGTCAACGCCCAGACGGCGTGGCCGGCCCCGAACGGTAAGAACTGAAGAAACCACTCCTCCTCCACCTCCACCTCCACCTCCTAATCCTCCTCCTCCTCCTCCTGCTGAGTCACCTGAGCCCTCATCACTAAGGAGGAGCAGCAGGAGAGCCAATGAGGAGGTCACGCCTCCTCCCCAACCTGCCCCTCAGCGATCCAATCGGAAGGAGTCTGCAAAGGAGGAGGCAGGGGATGAGGCAGGGGGCTCGATGCGCACACGTAACCAGGGGCGTCGGTCTGCCTGGTACATGGAGGAGGACTCTGAGGAGGAGCAGAGGCAGCTGCTGTTTGAGGACTCATCAATCACCTTTGGCACCTCCTCAAAGGGACGCGTCCGCAAGCTGACAGAAAAGGCCAAAGCCAACCTGATAGGCTGGTAACAGAGACGGCAAAGCAAACACGCAGGAGGTGAGGAGGAGTCCGGCTGCTCTGACAGAGAAGAAATTTGGCTGAGATTTCTTAGCTCATGCGTCGGAGGAGCAGGAGGCTGAGTTGAGGAATTCATGCTCAGTGTTGTATTTTGTGCGTGTATGTGTGTGTACGTCAGGGGAGCCGCTAGTCCAGCTGCTGCTATTCGAAGCTGTGGCTATGGAGAGAAACAACAGCTCAGTCCTCTGTTCACTCTTCCCTCCTCTCTGCGATGGCTTTCTGACAACGCATGTTCATTCGTTCCAACTCCTCCGACATTATTGGTCCATGTTGGATCCTACAGGAGCGTAGGAACTCCTACGTTGGTGGTCTTGTGACTTTTCCTTCTGTCCAGTGAACCACTCTTCACCTCCGTCTGACCTTAAACACTGTTGGTGTCAGACAATAGTCAAACAGAGTTTTAGTACTTGAAAAAAAAAATCACGAAGAGAGCTGGATGTATCTTATCTCACTCTTGCCATTTTTGAGGACTTTTCCAGAGTCTCTGCCGGGTAGGGCAAAGACCTCCCGCTGAGCTGAAATCGTTAGGTCTGTGACGGATTACAGACCGCTGGACTGACAACATCTTTCGCTTCCCCTTCTTCATTGTTCCTGCTCTTTTTTTATACGACCCCCCCCTCGTCCCCTGCTTTTTCTAAGATTTGTACGTGATGATCGGCTCTCTGTTTTTTTTGGAAGTCTTACACATTGGCTGACCTGAGCGTGTCTGTCTGCGCTAAAATACCAAATGGTGTACCTTTGTCGGTACTGTAGATCTGTAGGTTTTGTTTACTGTTGATGTGTGTGTATGTGGGTATTTTTGTTTGTTTTGTTCCTTTTTTGCATGTTAATTGGAAAGAAAAAGCTGTTTTTACTGTGAGGAGGACAAAAAGGATGCATGGGTGGAAGCGGTCATTTATTTGTCTAGATGGATCATGTTTCAACGCGTCCTGAACATTAGCAATACCTTGTGCCTTTATGTCTTTGGTGTGTGTCTGTGTGTGTGTGTGTGTGTGTGTGTGTGTGTGTGTGTGTGTGTGTGCGTGCACAAGCGTGTGCATGTGTGTGTGTGTGTGTATGTGTGTGTGTGTGTGTGTATAAGTGTGCTTGGCCTCTGCCCTGCAAAAGTACATGTGCCTGTATGTGTACGAACTAAGTTGTGACTATGCGAGCGTGTGAAATTGAAGGAGTGTGTGTGTTTTTATAACACAGATGAGTGTGTCATTCACTTTCGGCGTACAAACAGTGGCATACAGTTTGATCGTTGTGAAACCTCTCAAAGAAATGTATTTATAGCAGTTGAAAAAAAGACTTTACTGTTGTTGTAAAACCATTATTCATGTCAATATATTATCCTATAACCAACCTATTGTCAGTTTATACCTAAGGTACAGCCAGTGGAGCTTTGGGTGACTAGCTTTGAGATGCACTTACCACAGACCGGTTATCAATGCAGTCGTAGGGAGTTAACCCTGTGTATTTTAAAATTGTTACCATAAAAAAAAAAAGAACGAACTTTTTAAATGTTGATTAAATTGTTTCTATGGTGACCACACACACATGCGCACACACACACATACAATTCTGTCTCGCATGTTCTAGCACTTTCATGCCTGGAGCAAACAGGATCGAGCCAGATCAACCTGGATCGGACTAAATTTGGACGAAAAGAAGCAGATATATATATATATAATATATATATATATATATATATAATATATATAAATATATATATATATAATAGATATATATAATAGAGAGAGAGAGAGACAAGTCTTATTTTCATCTTTCTGATTGTGTGCCTTCGCTATTCTGGCATATTGAATCCTTGGTTTCTGCTTTTGGGGCCTTTTCTTTCCATCTTTTGTCTTTTCGTTGTTGTTGCTGTTGGACTTCCTGCTTGTCGCTGGGTTCAGAGAACTGGACTTCTGGGACCGCACTGGACCTTGACAGACTTTGTACGGAGGGCTTATGAAAGAGAGGAAAGACTGACATGATCACGTCACTCTTTCTCTGTACACACAACCGATGGACTGAGTTCATAAAGATGACGGCCTCCACTTTTGTCATATTTCTGTTTTCACCCCACAACACAGAACAACTGGATGCCAAAATCAGCCACTTGTGTCGTGGGTTTGACTGCGGAAAACTGGACGGTAGCATCTATATACGCCTAGTTCATTTCAGAGGTCTTTCTTGTCACGTATTATCGAACATATATCTCACCTGTTAATCTTTGTTTTTGTTTTTTGCTTTCCTTGTCACGGATTTGTCAATGCCAAATTCTGTCTTTGGGCACTGAAGTTTTAGAACATGGCTTTTGAATGTGTTTGTTTTCTGCAGAAGTTTTATTGTCTCCGCAGTGAGTGTGTTGAGCTCGCTTACATATAATGTGTCAACTGTTTTCTGTCTGTGTACCTGCCACACAGGCTAAGATTCATGGAGCTAGAACGGTGTTTTATAGTCCTCACGCTTATTTTAGGATACAGTTAACAGTTTTGTCTGTCTGGCTTATATTTACTTCACAAAAGATTTGTTTATATTGTGTATATGAAGAGTTTTATTCCAGATTGAGACAGCCTAAAACACTGACTGAAATGACTGTTGGCATGAAAAATAATTATTATCCTTGGGGTTTCCATTAAAATAGGAAGTTAATGATCTTTGCCCACAAAAGTATGCATCTTGTGGGCAAAGATAAACTCTTCATAGGCACATAAAGGTTTTTGTTTTTTTCTCAATCACAAATAATCATATTTACATATATGCACAGATTATCATGAGTAGAGTGTGGAAACAAGATTTTAGAGCCAGGTTTGTCAAACCTAAGGTATGAGCTCACTTTTAAACATAATGTTTACACGAGCCAACTAAAGAAAAAAAAACCCACAGTACTTGAGAATCCCAGAAGTTTGCCGGATTTTTGGTGTGGATGAACTAATTTTGAATCATGAACTGCTGGTGGCTACACAGAAGCCGTCATATCCCCAGTTAATAAGGGGATGGGCAGGGATGTGCATTATTTCCCCTCTGATTTCCTGTTGAAATACAACATGGGGATGCAGCTGTCATATCAAAGTCAGACCCCCCCTTCATCAGATCACCCACACTACCTGTATTTATCAGACCCGTCAAAGTAAAAGAGCTGATTTGCTATTGGTGATCAGGTTACTTCTAATCATTTCAACGGGGCCTTAAAGCAGGTCTCTGCTTTATAAACAAGAATTGGTGTGTTCATTCAGTCCCGTTTACTTCAAATCAGCCACATCTGTCCCTAGTGTCTTTGGATTTAATTTGATTTTTTTCATTCACTGACTCAGCAGTTCAAGATCGACCCTCTTGTTGAACCCGCACTGCATTTTGGAGCTCATGTACACATACATTTTTTACCACAGGCCTGTGCTAAAAAGTGTGACAGTGTTGTGCTGTTTGTGGCCTCTGACTGGGCCTCACAGTGTTTGGTCAGAGGTTAAAGGTCACAGTGTGTGTGTGAATGTGTGTGTGCGTGTGTGAGTGAGTGAGTGAATGTGTATGTGAAGTGGCTGCATGTGAGCCACCAGGAAGCATTTTGGGGGGCGTTTTAAGTTTTAAGGGGGGCATGGGATGGGAAAGAACAGAAGGGGAAAAGGGAAAGGGAAGGGGGTCTGTTTCACATGAACTGATTTGAAGAGGATGTCTTTGTTAGTTTGGATACTTTTTATATATAAAGGAATTAATGCAAAAAAAAAGCATAAGGCTAGAATGTATGTGTAGGAGAGTACTGCTGTCCTGTTAGTTCATACCATATTTTAAGTAAATAAACAGTTGTGTTTCCATATCCACTTTTCCTCCCTGCTGTTGATGTGTTAATTAAAAAAATCTTTTCTTGTTCACAGGTTGTTTTATTTTCCTAAATTCACCAAATTAGAGGGTATTTTTTCTTTTCAAAATAAAATGTGTTTTGTGTTCTGGCTGATTTGCTTGTTCTCTCAGCAGTAAAAAAAACAAACACACACTACAATATTTTAAAAAGACAAGTCATATTGAATGAATGAACAACTCTCCCACCTTGCGTTGCCACAGCGGAACTGCGTGACAAACCACTTCCCCGCCCGGAGTTACACTTGGCTCGGCTCCTCCTGACGTGGCGAGCCGCTAAAGGCCGGCCGATCCTTCCGTGGGCTGCGGGGATTGGGCAGATTACCTGTTTGACAAGTTTTTACAAAAAAAACATGTAAATACACAGGTGGCAACGACATGGGCTAGCTTATGGTTTATGTAAATAAAACAGAAGTGAAACCGTGTCACAGTGTTCCGTTTACACACACACAGTCAGACGCAATGTTTGACAGATAGTTGGAGGGAGGACTGGATTTTAATACGAGGTAAGGCTCATGATTACTAATAATAACGAGCTTTGACAGTTAAATTACGTCATTCCACGTGTATTTACTGAGTTTCTGCAGCACCACGTGTTGTTTATTAAGATTTGACTTCCCGTAAGTTGAGGTATATCCACATGAACAATACAAAACTATTATATTAAAGAACATATTGTCAGTTCATAGCATGATCTCTGTGCTGGAGCTCTACACACAGCTCACACATGGACTTTGGACTCATTCAGACTGTTTTTTTATTTTTATTCCAAACCTGCTTCATCCACCTGCCGCTCGGTTCCGTCCTCAGGTGACGGCTGCGCAGTCATGCCTCAGCTGTCGGCCTCCGCGGTGCTGCAGCTCGTGTTGCTGCTCTCCGCCTTGCCCGCGCAGTACCTCATCTCCCGGTGGAGCGGGTCCACGGCTGCGCAGCGCTACCACGCCACCACACGGTAGGACCCATGCGTAAAAGGGGGCTCCATGTGTGCGCGACAGGGCAGGGTGTATAATAAATGGACTTTAGATTTAGCCATATGTATCAGAGTTCCCATGTAAACATTAAAGTGCACCTTCAGATGAATCAGTGTGTTTTTGTCCATAACGAATAAATATTCATGGTGTTACAGGTTGCTTCGAATCTGGAACGAGTGGAGAAGATCTTACTTCGATGGCACTGCTTGGGTGGACTGGGCAAACCAGCAGATGTCCAAAATCCAGTGAGCATGGGATGTTGGCAATTACATAAAACAAAAAAACTGATTGATTGAGACATCCTATCAAGAACTACTTTCAGCCCCTTCAAAAGTCATTTGTATTGTTTCCATGTTGTAGCATTAAGGACACACATGGGTCGGTCACTTTTATGTCCAAACTGACTTTGTGTTTTTCTTTCCCAAGGTCTTTTGTTGGCCTTGGGCAGGATGAGCAACCACCAGAATCACTCGCCATAGAGAGCATGCTTTATGACAATGAGGAGGGATACTTTGGAGGTTTGTATTATTTATTTATATTCTTGTATATTGTTTTGTCCTTGTCACATGCCTGAGAAGCAGCTCTTCAGCAAGAACTAAATGTGTTAATATAATCATGTTATGTGCATGATTTGCTACTTATTACTTTATTCTTACAAATAATTTAAATATGCATTTTGTAGTCTAATAGTTTCTTTCTGTTCAGTTACAAAAAGAAATGAACTAAACTTTTGTTGGCCAAAACTGTAACGTCACGAAAAAGTTGAAGCTGATGCAATATTCAGTTTGCACTGTAACTTAGAACTAGGGCGGTAAGAAATGATTATTTTCATGATCTATTCATGTTGATTACTGTTTATCAAAAGGCCAAGGTGACACACTCAAGTTTCTTGCTTTGTCAACAAACCCAAAGATATTTAGTTTGCTGTCATAGAGGACTGAAGGAACTAGAAAATATGTATATTTGAGAAGCTGAAATCAGAGAATTTGGATTCAAAATAATTACTTATCAAGATAATTAAAAACGTATCCTTATAGCTCTACTTGGAACAAACCCTTCAAGGAAGCAAGCAAATACACGCTCTAGCAAACAAATGAGTGTGTCTTTTTGTAAGCCAGTGGAGGTTCAATCTGAATACAGCTCACAGGATTCTCGTTTTTCTTCCTCCCTGCAGCCTCCAAGATAGCCCGCAGCCCTCGTCCTCCGTATGTGTTTCTGCGGGTCGGAGAAGTGGTGATGGAGTTGAAAGGCAATATGATTGGGGTGGTGGTGAGCTGGGACCCTGAAATGCGAGCCCCTCCGGAGTGGGCCGAAAGTGTGTATTCCAGCTATGAGGTTAGCAACAACAAATCACTACAGCTTCTTCATCAACATTCTGTGACACAAACCCCCCATGGACATTTTCTATTTTAAATAAACGCTGGAACATTAAACACTTAAGTGAGTTCTGTGAGTGTGTGTGTACGCAGGGCATCAAAGCAGAGACACCTCATTACAAAGTGCTGTTCAGCGGGCCTGGACCCACCTCTCTGTTAGTTGGATACTTGCCTCAGACTCAACTGAAGCGCGTCACCAGGACGAGGGTATGTACTGAAAATCACAGCGCATAAACACACAATCACACTCATTCAACACATCTTGGACTCACTGTTTGATGTTTCCAGCCGGACATTCCCACCTTGGAGAATTACTTCACACATTTTGATGGGGAGCGTTTCGTCATGCAGCCCTGGCTCAAAAAGCTCTACCCTGAGGACGCGGTCGAGGACGTCTGACCTCTTCAGCTGTAGCATATTTTCTGTACAAATATTGACCCTAGAGGTCAAGATTTGGACAGGTCAAACATAATTGTCAAATCCCTTCTTTTTGAAGGGGAACAGCTCTCAGTTATCCAGGTTTGATTTCTTTGAGATGTAAAAATAGACAGTATTCTAATTTTATGTGCCAAAAAAATAGAACAGATAGAAACACTGAATTTAATGTTTGCCTGATTTCAAGAGTTAAATGACAAAAGTAAATGCTTGTAATGACAAAACTATTTTTTTTAAATCAATGTAGTTTTTCCCCCATGTAGTTTTTGTGTTAGCTGAGGTAGAAAAAAACTGCACTTTTATTCAGCCATTACAAATAAGCAATAAAATACTTTAAAACTGTGATAATTCGCTCTTTGGTTTCATGAGTCAGCGACAAACTTCACGTCTTCAGAGTTTTTTCCTGCTTTTGTCTCTGAGGCTGAAGGACACAGACACCCGTGAAGAGGCAGTGATTGTGGGTGTACAGGGAAGCTGAGGAAGGGGCGCTCCACCCTGGCCTCTGCCTTCATCCTCCTCATCCTCATTCCTCCACTCTCTTGTCTCCTCCTCTCTGACCAATAGGGGGGATCCCAGAGTTTGGCCCAAGAGCTGACTGACTTCACTGGCTTTCTGCTGAGCATTTTCAACTGCTGACACACATGCACGCCGCCTAAAGCACGGACAAACATACACTTGTTGCAACTGCTGCGTTTCATCCAAAGAAGTGCTTTTGCAGTGTGTGTTCTTTCATACCTCATTTGACTCAGGCATTCGGCACTGTGGTAGAAGTGCGGTGTTCCAACACAAACACTCTTGTCCAGCTTCTCCAGAAGGACACGACACACACGCTCCATATTCTCAAAATCGGAGAAAGTCACCACAACCTGTGGGAACAGAAATATAGGGTCAGTGAAATATTAACAGCATCAAGACACATTTGGATCATTAGTGTTTGTTCAAATACTCCACCTCTGCGTCCATGTGATACTGGTCTGCCTCTCGGTGGAGAAACCTCCTCACAGAAGTGTCTCTGTCACTGACACCATGTTGTCTAAATGGAAGAAAAACATGTCATTCAACGCAATCAAGTATAGCTTTAAATTCCATGTAAAGTAAGTACGTAATGTGTTCTGAGTTTGTCAGACCAAAGACATTTTAAACTCGTAACTCCACATTTCAGTAATATATCGTTCAAAGTCTTTTCACGTTTTCAGCAACTATTTTCCAACATATTTAATGTATTTTAAAGGAAATCTCAGAATTGCCTTTACACAGACTTAAAGACTAAGGGGACATGGTGAAATGAGCTCATTCAAACGTGCAGTGTGCATACACAGAAACAATCATTCGTCTTCCATACAGTCTAACTCAGTGGTTCTTAACCTGGGTTCGATCGAACCCTAGTGGTTCGGTGAGTCGGTCTCAGGGGTTCGGTGGAGCCTTCGCCCTGGAATTTTTTACACCATTTGTTACAACATATCTTTGTGAGCAATCGTTTTCGAGGATGCTGGACATAAAAACTAAGAAAAGGAACAGACTTTGCTGTGAAAATGACATGAGACTGGCACTTGCCAAGGTGAAGCCACGCATATCTGAACTGGTCTCTCAAAGGCAACAGCAGAAGTCACACTGAGGTAAGTTGTTGTGAGTTCATGCACTGTGTTGGTTTTGTTATTTGAACAAGGTGATGTTAATGCACGGTTCATTTTGTGCACCAGTAAAAAAAATCATATTTTATTTTTTACTAAAGAAGGGTTCGGTGAATGAGCAAATGAAACTGGTGGGGTTGGGTACCTCCAACAAGGTTAAGAACCACTGGTCTAACTATTGCTTCATCAATTACCATAATTACTATAGTACTTGTGCAACCCTACTACAAGTGGTAAATTAGAGGCACTTAAATACTTCGGTGGTAACCCAGGACAGCTCACTACTGAGTACTTTTACTACTCATATTCTAAGTATGCTTTACTGACAATACTTCTGTATTTCTACTCAGGCAAAAATATCAATGTTTGTTTTCCATTGAGGTAGTATTGCTAAGTAAACATTCACAGTACTTCTAAGTAAATGTTAACTGCAGTGAGAGCACTACTACCACAGCTAACCTAACGTTAGCTCACTAATTAGCCTAAAGCTAATGGCTACACTGCAAACCTCTGGTCCTCCCGTGCTAAAGTTAAACAGCTGAGGTCTTGTGTGTTTTCACCTGACAGCCTGTAAAATGTATTCAAGTCGCCGTGAAACGCTGTTGGTCACATCGTTGACCGACTCTTTGCTGCTGCCCACGCTGACCCGCAGCGACGCTCGGTCCGCCGGGCAACAAACCTCCGCTGTTCCCGTGACCTGGACCTCCCTCAGCCGGTTACCGGGACTGTGACGGTTAACTGCTCGTACATCGAGCCCCTGCTCGTTATCGTGACCGGCAAACTCCCGAGCAGCAGCAGGTAACACTGCAGCGAAGACGCGAGTCTGACTCTCCATGATGGGGAGACACAAACCAACTTCCAGCTGCTATGGCAATAGGCGCAATGCTCGTCGGGATTTGAAGGCTTCTTTCCGTCAAAGAACTACAAACACCCATGGTGGTGTCAAATCCTGCTTGGCTCCAAGAAGCACAGAGATTTGTGAGCTTTGAAAATACTATGTGATTCATCACAGGAGAGAACATGACTAAAATCAATAACTACTGTAACCATTTAATCTTCTATCCAGTCTAGCCTTCAGTGTTCAAGAGACATGTTGTAATAGAAATGACTTTGCCTAACAAGATATGTGCACATGAGAAAACTGCATGTTTATTTGCTGAATGACAAAGTTAGTTTCCTTGTTGTCATATAACTACAATTCTATGACAAAGTTAGTTTCCTTGTTGTCATATAACTACAATTCTAAAGAAAGTGAAAAAGAAAGCAACAAAAATGCTGTATAAAATATAAATACAAACACAAGGCAATGTTTTGCAAATTCTTCCTGATCAATATTCATTTGAATATAGGTGGAAAACAGTACAAATACAAGTTCAGAGTAAAACACACTCATTCTGAATTTGGTGTCAAAGAAGGTACAGGTGTGAGTTTACCACTGTGTCCCATCATGTTTTCTTTAAATGACAGTAAGCATTTACAAACTGAGGACAGCACTTATTGAAGTTTTGAAAGTGAAATTCTTTCCCATTTTTGCTTTATATACAGTACAACTGAATCTTTCACACTTCATAATGTGCCACACATTTTCAATACTAGGCCAGTCTAGCACACTGTGGGTTAGCTGCACATAAGGAAGCTATAAGAAATAGAAATATGGATTATGCTATATAGCCAGACATTACAAAAAAAGTTTATAAGTATAAGCAGGTTTGTTTATACCCAATCCAAGGAGAGGAAATTTAATTAATCAATTAAGAGAAGCCTGCTGTGATTGTTACTCTGAAGACAGTGGAACAATTAGATTTAAATTAAATGCTTTATTGTTGGGTTTTTATAATGAAAAGTCTTTCATCTCAGGTAACATGCATTGATATACTACATGATAACCTCATATCCATTCTATTATTTGAGACTCTTATATGTATTTACTTACATGTTTACATGAGTTTTATCATAAATCTATTTCTGTGTTCATGAATATAACTATCTAATAATTTTCATAACTAGTGTTAAACTAAGGCCAATATATGATTCTCATAACCCTTTTGAAGTTGAATTTTACAAATCCTTTGGTTCTTTTCTCAAATATGTTTTATTGTGGAAAAAGAAAAGATACCTTACGTGCTTTACTCACGTTTCTGGATATATCTACATATTTGCTGCAATTTGAAAAAAAGTCAGATTGTGCAAGTTAAGTTTGTGATCACGTGATTTGAATCACCTTGAACACACCTGGGATTTGTTGCCACGAGTCATCAGGACGCATGCGCGACAGACATTGGCTGGCTAATAGTTGAGGTTTGTATTTGTCTAGCACTCAACATATTTGTTCAAACCCTATTTATTGCAGAGCCGTAGCATAGCCAATACGAATAAAATCATAAGGAATATCAAACAAAGTGACTCAAGTTCGCTTTTATAACAGTTCCGCCGTTGCTGAAACTTCTGCTCTTCGACACAAAACATGAAATTCCCGATAATTTTTAAATGTTAATTAATAATTTATGCCGTTATTTGGCTAATTTTAGGCTCTCCATAATCAAATTCTGTTTGTGAATTTGATTTTCCAGCTGCTAGCCAAAAATAATTGGTCGAAGACTTGGGAGAAAACACAGACAAACGCGTGCAGCAGGTAGGTACACAGGCTAATAACTCTTTTCATGGCAGACTTTTGAATTTTTTAAAATTTTGAAATATACTAGCAGCAAAACCACAGGCGTGGCTAATATAATAAAGCTGCATTAGCACTTCTAATGGTTAGGGTTAGGGTTACTTAAACAGAGTCGGTCATTACTGATATTAGGTCCACCTGTGCTTTTGCGGCCAGTCCAATCAGTTCTGATTAATTTCACCTGTGGCTTTGCTGACTAGCCAATATCTGTTTTGTCTGTGTGGTTCACAAGGTTTTGTATTTTTGTTTCAAGTTTTAATTGATATTTAATCTATCAAAATGCCATGTGTTTTCCTCATGGAGTTGTAAGTTAACAAGTTTATATGAAAGCATATTAAGCGAAGCTTATATAAATGTGAACTGTCCTTATATGATAGTCATACTTTGTTTAAAGTGTGACCAAATTATGTTAAATGGACCAGTGGCCCTGCACTCTGTTGGTTAATTAGATTCTGACATAAGATATAACTCCAGATTGATTTACAGTGTAGAGATGTGTGAAGGAAAGTTGTCTTCCTTAATAGCTTTAGCAAGCCCTAAAAGGACATAGAAATCCTGTAATGCACTATACAGACTTATTTTTCCTCAAATGTTTTGGGTCCCTGATGCAATCCTGAAATATGTCAATTTATCTTTATTTTGGGCAAGTCACTGAACAACAAATATGCCAGAACTGCACCTTGCATCCTAGCTCAATGCCATCAGTGAGTCAGCTTTGAAGTTCATCTTATTGCATCGTATTCATTGCAAATTGTGCACAGCGCCACGGAAAACACATTTTCTCTCATATTTTTATGTCACTCAACAGTCAAAGCAGAAACAAACAGGGTAAAAGTGTACAAAAATGCAGCTTGGGTTAGTCAGTATGTCTGTTTGGCCAGCAGATGGCAACAAAGTATAACATAACAGTATAGTATAAAATATGGCAGCACTGGAGGTGAAAGCCTAATGTACATACAGTCTGTGCGGTCTTCAGTCCGAACGTGAAGGTACTTTTGAAATGCCTTTTTTATAATTCAAGATGTAAGCTTTCCATATTTGATTATGTTTGATTTAATGATTAGTGACCTGACATTTTCAGAACCCTATCAAAGAAGTAATAGCAGTAGAAAAATTTTAATAAGCATAATGCAAAAGAAACATGCAATATCGAAATGTAAAATGTACTTTCTGTGTATCAGAAATTAGTAAAAAAAAATATTGCTTTGAAGAGCAATATTCCTAGAGAGAGCCTAGTGCATCGCATTAATCTGTTAACTTGAAAGCCATGTAAACTGCAGTCTCTCCATGTACTGTAGACCTATTTTGTGCCCTCTTCTTTCATATTTCATATTTTATTTGGGAGCAGCAGAGATTTGATCCAATTCTGGACGCTGGTTTCTTTAAACAACAAAGTTTGTTTGGCTTCCCTGGAGTATTAAACTGTGAAACTGGCTTTATAATCACAACCTAAAAATACAAGGGCATATTTGTTGTTATTGTCTCTGGTTTCGCCGGTCCCCCGTATGCTCTGTGAAACTCTAGATCTGATGCGCTGCTCCAGCCAAGAAAGATGCAGCCACCCTACAATAGGCTATTTTCATATGAGAGGACACCCCTTACTGCTAAATCATGGCCCACAGCATTTTCCTTGAGTGGCCTGCAGACTGTTTTCAAACATCTCCCAGCTATCTTTTGCTCAAATCACCCATATTTCATCTGACTCCTCTCTCTCCTTTTGTCCCCCTCCTCTGACCAGAAAGATGGCTCCCTCATAATGATTTTAAATGCTTAGAGCAACAAAGTTGAGCGCTGTGATGTTGTGGTCAATGAAAGTGGCGGTAAATTATTTATTCAGTTGGCGATGGTCACAAGGTTACCGACCACTTACATAAACAATAATCCATTTTATTCTTAAAAGCATTAATTTTTCTTTCTCCCCCAATGTTTATATAACTACCATCAGTTTAATAGTGCTTACTGTGATGCCTGCCATGACATTATAAGATTTATGCAAACCAAAAGAAGGGATGGTCGCATAAATAAAAATCTGGGCAAATTAAATTGAGGAGGTTTTGCCCTCCACTGTGTGCCTGGATGTTGGGTGAAAAGGGTCTGGGGGTCCTCAGATGGAGACTGTGGCCACTTAGGGGAAAAGATTTGACTGTAATGGTCGCTGAATCTGTTGATGTCTCTCTCGCTCTCTCTTGCTCTCTCAGATGAAGTAATAAAGTTAGCTGTGCTGGAGGCCCTCCATGTCTCTCCATAGACCACAATCAAGTCCCATGCAGTTTTATTGCAGTTTTATTTTCATATTGTCCAAGAAATCTCCAGACTCCCTCCTGTGCCATTGCCATAAATCGTATATTTTGACTGTATTTCTTCCACTCTGCGTTTTTTATTTATGGGTGAAGGCGATAAAACATGCAGCGTGCACTCTGTGTGTCCACAGCTGTCATCTGTCTCGGACTTTATTGTGAAAGGGGGAAAAAAGTCAAGTTTCATTTTTTATTTCCCAACACAAATCTCCTACCCTGTTAAAAACAGATGCTGATAGAATGAGAAAACACAATAAATGGAGATTTTCATTGTTTACGTCTCCAGACTCTTCCGATGAACAGTTTTATTGGTTATAAAACCAACAGTATTCAGCTCTGTTTAACAATAGGTTCAGGTGGTGATCATTGTTTCATCAGCAGGAGGTGCTCTGAACTTGCGGGCTAATAGTCAACTCATAATTCTTGGTCATTAGATGAATAAGATGAACAGTTTCTATGTTTCACTTTGTCATTATGTTATTTGGCTTTCGTAGCTTTAAGAAAAGTTGACTTTTAACAACTGTGTAATTATAGCATGAGTGTAAACAGGGCTATAACATTTCGACACTATGACCTGAACCGTGATCTGTGTTCTGTACAATCTTAAAAAAGGACAAAGATGGCCCCCAAGCTGTTTTTGTTTGTTCCCGTGCATGCACAAGGATTGTGAAAGAAATAACCCATCGAGGTGCCATGGCTCGCAACTCCTTTCAGCTTTCAGCAGTCTCGTCTGTAGCCAGACTTTTAGAAATTCTCCAACGCCCTCTCATCACTCTCACAGTTATGAAAAAGTCGTCTTGGATTTTTCAGATATTTTTTGTACACTCTCGATTGTTAAATTATGTTTTATAAAATTTCTCAATTCTAAATGGTGTTCCATTGTGTTCATATTGTTTTGTTGGCTTAGAAGTTGTCAAATCTAAACATACTCTGCCTAACAATAGTGGAATCAGCTTGAAAAAGCTCAAAACTATGTCAATATTTTAATTTTAGAACTTGAAGTCCACAAAAAAACATTGTTGAGGACATGACCTTAGTGTCTCAATAGTAGCTATGATCCTCGCTGTTGTGGAGCCAATCAGAGGTCTATAGTTGAAGACAGCAGTTGCACTCAGCACTTGCTATGTGTGAATGCACTGGACTGTTTATTAAGAAAAAACACCAGCATGCTTTCTGCTCATGAACCTTGAAATAAAACCGTGAAAATGAAAAATAGTGTAGCGTTTTATAGCATTCTCTAAAAGTCCCGATCCCTTTGTCAGACCCGAGAAAATGTTTATCCAGGAGAATCACATGATATCACAGTGGGAGTGGGTGTACTGTAATTTGATAATTACCCAAACTTGGATAACATGGCAAGTCTCCTTCAAATCCTTACAGCGTTACCCTCAGGGCCAGATGAGCAAAATATAAGCAAAGACATTGTTGGAGAGAATAATATAAAATGTTTTAATAGTAGTTACTGAACATAATCATGACTTTACATAATTATTCTCAGCTATGGAGTGATGCTCATAGGTCCTGAGAGATGAGCAATGAGGCGAATTCACTGCTGAGCTCTCTGTGTCAGTGTATAATCAGAGGTATTTTCTCATGCTGTCGCTCAGCTCCACAGCGTCCATCTCTGTAAACAGCTCATAGTCAAATAAACAGTCCTGTCCACAGCCCGTCTCATTCCCATCACTGAACAGACTTCCATATCAGCAGATTTGTGAGGGAAAGCACAGGTGTAATTAATTACATTGATAACGATAATGCATTGCATAATGCATGACTTTTGTAGTCTGTTAGATGAAACAGAGCCATGGTTAATGTTGTTGTAACACTTGTGCAAGTCTAAGTTTGCCGTGAGAAAAGATGAATGGGATCGGTTCAACACTGGTGGTGTATGAAGATAAGAATAGTTTGTTTTTAACTACAGCGACTTGCAGCATTATGAAAGCAGCATTATTGAAACAATTAAAATTCTCTAAACATTTAGGAAGAATGCCGCACCTTTCCTGCTCAATTCCACTTGCGGTCTCTTTTATGGTTCACTGATTAGAGGTTTCCATGTTAGGCCTATGTATGCTTAGCCAGCCACACACACACACGCACACAAACCTTTGGGGCACCGCTGAACCTGTTGTAAAGACCTCATAAAGACTCCACATCTGTTTATTGCAATGCATACCAGAATATTCTGCAACACAGACACCCACCCTGATAAATACCCGTCAAGTTAAACACACACATGCATGTTTTAATGACTGCGTCCAAGCACACACACAGGTGCCTGGGTTAAGTAGTGTCCCTATTGATGATAAGGAGTGTATGTGTGCTACAGAGAGAGCATTTTGAGACACTTTATATGCCAATAACGCTTTGGCATGTTTTTGCCCACTTCAGAGTGCACATGTCTGTCAGCCAGGTCAACAGGTGTGTTTATATATGCTGTGCTTCATAAGTATTACTGGCCTCTTTGTTGACTCAGGTCAGCCCGTACGTTGCAGATTATTGCAGTAGCAGTGTCGTGGTTCATGATCACATGACCTAAATTATTCAGTTTCTAATGCAGGCTCTTCATCTCACCTTTTCCGTTCATACATTTGCATACATTTTCTGTATTTTTACTTCCACCTCTTTCTGTCCATTTTTTTTCTTTTCCTGCAGATCTGTGTTTTTTAAGGCCTGGTTGAGTTTCAGGGCTCTATTAAAAGTTCAAAGGCAGCGTTTACTACTGTAACTGGAGCTAGTCTGCACTGAGGCTTTTCACTAATGAGTGCACAGCACACACACACACATACACACAGAAAAACACATAATCACACACTTGGTTATACAAATGCCCACACAGCAACACATGTTCCCCTCATGGAGGCTTCAGTAATATTTCCTCACAAAGTTCATTGTTACTACAGGAATCAAGTTTTTTTTTTTTTTTGAAAGCCAAAGATCCATCACAGACTTAACAACCCTTTCAGCACCCTATCCTTGTTTGTTCCCTCTTTTTTTCTCTTCCTCTCCTCATTTCCAAACAATAGATCAAGCTGCTTTTCTGACACATGAGCTGGAAACTATGATTTCATAAGATTTTCACCAATAGCCAGTGCTCTATTTCTTGTGAGCCTGTTTTCGTGATGATCTTTTTGTTTATAGAGCTTAACATTACATAAAAAAAATCCATCCATGCAGGCTTTGACAAAAACATTTTTATTGTAATGTAAATCAGATAATCGATTCATCTCCATAAAGTCGTCTTCTGTTTTCAGGGTTTAAATTCTGTCATGAAATACGTTCATGAGAAAACTTAGCTTGTAGGGTCCAGTCACACTTTGTCACCCTATCGCTGTCTTACTAAAACTCTTAAATACCCTTTAAGCCGTTGCTTCCTCGGTTACTTCTTAGTTTCATGTTCAGTTTTATATGGCAATGTATCACTTCCTGCAATCAGATTTCTTTGAGAAATACTGTACGCTCGAGATCCAACATGATTTGCAGACCTTCTGTTTTGGTATGTGTGTCGTAGTTGTCAAGCATATGTGTACTTAAGATTTAAAGTGTATAAAAGCCTTTAAGGACACAAAAATAACCAGAGAAATTGCTAATGGTTTCACTACACTACTTTCCACAAACCTTTTATAACAAATTAGAATTTAATAATGTTTGTTGAGTCTTTGGAGCTCTGTGGATTTGACCTTTCTCTCCGCTTTGTCTTCGGATGTCTGACATTCCAGAGTAAACACAAAAACAAACAACCCAGATGGCGAGGCTTGGGATTAGATGGGTGGTATAGACATATTTCCACTATGCTAAACCCTGTGTATGTGCAGGGACATATCTGTGTGTTTGTTTTATTATTATTCTGTTTTTTATTCTTAAGTTGCGGTTTTGCTGGCATTAATTTTTTAGTTCAGTAGTTTTTCTTTTTTTATCTTGATTTAATTTGAAGTTGTAATGGGTTGTAATGTTCTTTTAGTATGACATTTAAAATACTTTTGTTGGCTGCATATTGCAAATCAAATTTGTTATAAAATTTATTGACATCAATTTTGTTTTCAGTATACCCTCAGTTAATTTAAAGTTGCCATTGTTTGGTTTAAAGCCGCTCAAATAAACTGAACTAGTTTTCACAGAATTTAAGCATTTAGCTTCAAATGATTCCAAATACACATTTTCTCGTAAATGTTTTTGAATCAAGCTTTGCAAACAGTGATGGCAATAACAATCCTGGCTCTTTCTCCCAGGAGAGCTAAGGGCGGTTAACAAGACTTCTTAAGTTAAGCTAAATTAATTCTTAATTTGTACCTCACTGCTATTCCAAAAAATGGAAAGATGAATATTAGAAAAAAAAGAATGGATATTCTTTGTTTTATTTATATAGACAGTTTTCCTTTGAGTGTTTGAGAATCTTTAAGTAAATGTTAAGCTTTTGATACTTTGATGGATGTAAATGTGGTACAGGAGCTGTAGTAGGTGGACTCAGGACAGAGGGACGGGTGGTGGGGTTCAGAAACTCAAAACGCCAAACGTTTATTATTACCCCGTTTGCAGTGGACTTGCCTTCAGGGGAGAATCTCCAGAAGTGACCCTTGGCCCTACTGCTCAACTCCCTCCACCCTGCACCCCCCCTTTTCTCCTCCCACCTCACATTTGCGGTCCGAAATGTTGAAAGGAGAATAAAAGAATACAACGGAACAATATCTGAGGTCATCTGAGCTGAGGCTGCCATTCCGGGAACAGCGGAGGTTTCTGAGGCAATATTCTTTTATTCTCTTATTATGGCAGAGAATGAGAGACGAGTGAAAAACATACTTGACAGCTTTTTTCATCCAAGTACAGATCCAGGGTGATAAAAGTGGACGCTCCTCCAAAGTTTTACAGCTTACCACTCTCTCTCCTTTCCTTTCTGCAGTCATCCTACCATCCCTCATTCTTCCCCCCTTTTCCCTCTCCTCCATCATTCCTCTTACCTCTTGGGAGCAGTGGTGCTCTGCTGCCCGTTGGCACTGTGGATAATAAACACCAACCACCCCACCGTCCTTGTACACCTTAGGGCAGGAAACCCCACACACACACACCTGCATGGACTGCCATGACAACAAGGACCATGTGTCCATCAAACCAGTGTCTGAAAGAACCTGTTCTGAGGCACATGCAAGAGGATAAACACACATACACACTCACAGCCGCATTGTGAACCTGGGTCAAGGGTTAAAGCACCCCATTTCCTGTCCAGACAGACGAGGGCTAAACACCCCGCCTCTCACTTCCACTCAATTTCTTTCTTCCTCCTTTATCCCCCCCGCCCTTCTTGCTCTCTATCTGAGCTTAACATTAGACTGCACCAAATGTTTTGAATGTGATTGATGCTGTGTTTGTGATGGCAGCCTCGTCTTAGTTGCCTTAGCTCATCATAGTGATTATTAACCGTGCAGCCTTTTTCCTCACAGGAGCTCTTAACTGCAGACCAAAGGCTGATTTCATAATAAGCGGTGGAGTAAGCTAATCTCTGAAAGTTACCATGTTTTTTTTTTCTTTTTCAGACTATTCTCAGGAGCTTCATTAAAAGGGTATGATCTTATGTTACACAGATTTGAAAAAGGCTTTGGCGAAAGATTCTCGTTAGTCACTATTGAAACCAGCTCCTCAAAAATAATTTTGGGCTCTGTATTAAATCAGCAGTCTACATAAAAAAAAAAAAAGTCCTTCTGAGGGCTTTTCAGAGCACACGTGGCCAAATATATCTAGATATGGTTTCATGCATTTGAACTACTTGAGGCATACGTAATTTATCCTCCGCCGCTTAACCAGCCTCAAAACTGGACACATCCCTCTCAAAAACGAGACAAACCGAGCACGCCTTGTGTGTTTATCAAGTATCCAGAATATATTTGACTACTATTTTGCCCATGTCTGCTTCGGAGTGAGCCTCTGTGGTGCAGGGCTGGTCTGGTAATAGCCTGTGTTCTCTGCTGTGCTGAGATTAATGTGAAGACTTATTGATGTAATGATGGAGCCATGAAAGAGCACTCTGGGCCGTGGTTTGGGCCCAACACATGAGCCTAATGGACTGTGTGTATGTTTGTGTGCATGTGCGTTGTGTCTACTTACGTTACATGTGTGTGTGCATGCGTGTGTGTGTGTGTGTGTGACTGTGGTTTTGGACAGAAACAGATGAAATTAATTGAGAGGCTTTGCCTTCATAAGAAGAGACCTCCAGAATAGAGTCTGTACATTTCTACAGGATTTCCTTACTCCTAGAAAATACCTGACTTTAGGTGTGTGTTGATATGTTAGTGTGTCTATACATTGGTCTGTGACAAACTGTATGACCTCAGACTTCCCTGCACTTGCAGTACATGCGTGCCCCTGTGTGTCTCTATTTAATTTCTGTACATGTGTGCTTTGCCTCGTGGTTCTCAGCTGCCCAACGCTTTCCTCGGTTAAAGGGCAGAGCAGCTCATACTGACTCTGTGGGACAGCATGGTTGGAGGCAACTCTGGGGGAGGCTGAGTAAATACGGCCAAAATTAAAGTGGTACCTTTACAACTAGTGCCCTGCGGTGTGCATGTGTGTGTGTGGGTGTATCTGTGTCTCCGCAGATTCTCCGGTGAGGCCCAGCAGGTGCTGACAGGACCCCCTTCATCTCTCCACTCCCCCTGCAAACCCTTTTTTTTTTTTATGTGTGTGTGCATGTCGTGGACCGTGTGTGTGCCAGCAGACTCGATCTGCTCAGTGTGGGTCTGATGTTAAAGTGATTGACAGCTAAGCAGTCACAAGGGCGATTGAGAGCAGTTGTGGGAAGAAAGGGACCTTACAGCCTCACAGCTTTCGGCCCTGAGGGGGAGAGAGAGAGACGAATACAGAGCGAGACGGAAGAGAAAATCCAAACAGATTAATAATATATACAGAGATGGAGTTTGAATGAAAAAGTGTGCGACAGTTGCAAAGTATCCTGCGTGTTTCTGCATGTTGTTGCTTAAACAACAAATGATAAGATAAAATTTAACTTACTTCCGATAAAAAGCAGTCTTGCTTCTTCATAATCACCCTGCCTATTCTCTGATCTCATGGGTTGGAAACCCTGGGGACCGTAGAGGTTTATGGGAAATGGCTCATACTCAGGGAGTGATGTCATATGTAGGAGACAGACCAAGCTCTCCCTGGCTGATATGGCGAAGGGAGGCATGTAAGAGTTGCAGCATCTGAAACGCCGAAGATTTCTTAATTAAGCCGAGCTGTGACATGTTTCAGGCTGTTCAGAGTCCCATCTTTAGTTCATGCTTAAAGAGCCATATTTGAAAAAAACACGTCATAGAGAAATAAAATCGGTTGGCTCTTTTCTTCCATGTCATTAATTTTGTGTTTATGGGCTAAAATTTGGCTCATTGAGTTTATCAACACTCTCTCTTCCAACAACCCCGAGCTCTGCAACGTGTTCATCTTTCTTGATATTTAGTGACTAATAAAACAGAAAAACCCCTCAAATAATCATTTAAGAATTGAATCATTTATTTATTTGAATTTGTTCTGTATGACCGCCACACAACCTCTGTATGTCTTACAGACAGCCAGGACTGAAGCTCCGAGGAGGCTGAAGTAAACCAGGCATGAACTAGCAGACTGCTACGCATCACTACAGTCCTCTTGGAGGAGAGAAGTATATTCATGCAGGTAAGTGAATAAAATATCCTTTTCTGAGTAATTTTTGCTGTGAATATGTATGCAGGAGAGACAACCACAGTGTCTCTGCCAGCGCAGCACAGGAGAGCGTGGGCCTGTGGCCATCTGGGTTTAGAGGTGTCTTTGAATGGCGGAGGTGTAAATCTACTGCCCATGTGCCGGAGGGGACGTCAGTTTCTCTCTGGCATGCAGACCCACTCACAGATCAATAAAGTTAACTCAAAACATTCACACTCTGCCATCTGAAATCAACCATTTAATGAGTTGCTGTTCCTGTAAAACTGGAAAAGGCCCCTTCAGATTTATTAGAATAGAGAGAGAGTAGAATTCCAGAGGAGGAAGAAGAAGAAGGACACGGCAGAACTATAGATTTTCAGTTTGGATTCATTTCAGAGCACACATTTAAGAGCCGCAGACTGCATCGATATGGAACACACAAACAATGAAAAAAGCTTCTTGATCCACTTTTTATGAGCGAGCATACTTAACTATAGAAGCAATGTTAATAATGTAATTTCACCTCGAATACTGCGAGTCTGCTTTCAGACATCATCTTGCCAGGAGGAATATGGCTCCTCAGCATGTTTCAGCAAAAGACTATAAACTTTTTACAAACAAGACCAAATGCTGAGTACGAAAGTGAAGCAGTCGCATGAGTAACGTCTATTTCTACAGGTTTCCAAAATAACTCACACCCCTGATGATGTGTGAAAGAAGTTCTGGCAAACTGTTAATACGTTTGCAAAGACTTTGAGACGTTGCCCTCCTTGCGTGTATCAGTTTAATAAGAGGGAAGTGTGGAAAAGGGATTCTTGGTGTGATTTCTATTATATTTGATTGAGTGAATCATTTCATGTCGGTGTAATTGAGCTAAACTACATGGATGAGTGATGCGTGCAGGTTGTGTGAAATGTGTTGAGGGAGCATCAGCAGCATTGTTTAATGACGCGTACAGTCTTTACTGGAACCGACGCTGGATTATTTTTACCCCTTCCTCTTTTACGTGCAGTATGTCCTGAGTTTGGGTCTTTGCTGCCATTTGGACTTCTCTGCTCACTCCTGGGCTTTTCTAAACTCCTCCTTCATCCGTTCTTAGGACACGGCACATAAATGCACCTCGGCATGTTCATCCAAACACTGCAGTCTACCTGACAATCATCTGATGATTGGTTTATGCTGATGGAGTGCATATCAAGTGTTCCATTTAGTCTCCGCTTCCCCCAATCTCTCACCCTCCACTACCTGCCTGGAGTCCCCCGAGGGCCACACAGGAAGAGGAAGGAAGACAGATGAAATTGTCCTTTTTACGGTGATGTCTTACTTTTGGGGTTTACATTACTACATTATGAGGTAAATCCCTCTAGCAGCTGCCAGACAGAGAGAAGGTTCATGAGATTGTGTTACCTGCACACTCTGCTTTATGGTGGCTGCAAAGAAAATCCTACATGTTAACAAGCGCGCATGGAAAGAATTAGACTGGACTCTATGCAGGGTGCCGTGTCTCATCAGGTGTGACGTTACGGGGCTAAATCTGCGCATACTTCTGGACACGCAGCGTGACAGGCGCTGACAGTTGACGGCATAGGTCAGGAGCACATGTTGTATGGGGCAGTCTGCGACACACAGACCAGTTTACCTGAGAGTGGAGACGAATGTCTAGTTTGGTGTGCCGGATTATTTGAAGAGACTGACACACTCCGAACAGGAAAAGTGGCTAAACGTGTGGGGTACTAGCATGCTTGTGCTCGTAATGGGTTGTTTGTGTGAGTGTGTGAGCCTGTGTGTTTATGCTGCTAATGGGGGTTTAATTTGATAAGCGGTTGGCGGATTTGTCAGCGCTCAGCTGGGATGGAGGGAACTGGGCTCTGTATATTTTGAGTAAACATGAATAAATTCACTCCAGGTTTCCTCTTTCTCTCACTGCCTGTATGTATATCCTATAAGTTTGTAATGATCTTGTAAGACAGAGATGTTGTTAAAAAGCCTTTTTTAACTTTTAGGAAAATAGTTCCAACAGTTCAGCTCAGTTTCTCACACTGTTACAAAATGTCCAAACAACAATTAGTAGTTTTAGAGCAAATTTCTTCTTTTGAGTATCGAGAGCAATAATTTATCATTCTGCCTGCTACTTCTGTGCAGAGAGGCTCCAGCTATAGCTGTGATGACAAGATTCCAGGAAGTCCCTCTCAGCTGTTCACCAGAAAAACAGCTCTGAAACATTGAGTGACTTCTTTAAATGCAAGAATTGCTTATTAGTTAACAGTAATTAATAAATCTGGGTGCAAGTGAAATCAAAAATCACATTTATGGAATTGCAGTTTTGTGTAATTGTGATGTGCTGTCGGGCAAACTCGAGTTTTGCTATAGTAACACCACAGTATACATTTGCATCGTCTCCTAATCTGTTCGACTGTTGAAATCATAGCAGAGCAACACAATGTTTGTCTCGTTTTCCGAAACCTTAAAGAGGTTAATTAAAAGCTAGAGCGGAGAGTGTTGAAAGCCTGAACCCGGTTCATGTGGACTCCGGTTTTGGGCCTGTGGAGAGGCTTTTCTATGGGAGACATATGGAGTTGGGGGTGGTGATGGAAGGGGCTGTAATGTAGTCACAACAGAGGGTTCAGAGCCAAAGGAAACAGGGGTCTCACTCTCCTTCCTAAACAGGATGAGAGGACGAGACCACACGCATGGCACACTGTATACTGTATTTGTATCTACATATAGATCAAACAGACTTGCCCTTTTTGATATATTGGATTCTTGTAGATTTTTGTGATTTTTTTTTGGTTGATCAAGAATCTCCTCTCACAGCCTCTCCCACACACACACACACACACACACACACACACACACACACACACACACACACACTGTTTCTCTCTGTACAAAGCACTGCATTCTCTAAGGAACATAATCTGTGAATGGCTCACTGTTTTTTCTCTTATCTTTTTATTTCTCCAGCTCCTCTTCCTCCTCCTCCTCCTCCTCCTGACCAGGAAGTGACCAGAGATAGACAGTAGTATCATAGATAGGCACATGTGCACAAACACACAGAGAGAATTTTTAAGGTGCAGATGTACTTACAGAGTCACTCTTTGACACGAGCTAAATCAAACACGCACTTTCTCTTTATTTCTCTGTGTCTCTTGCCTTCTCTCTGTTTCGCTGTCTTTGCTTCAGACCATTTGTTCCACTGTTTCCTCCAGCTCAGTCTTGCCCTCTGAAGCCTTGTGTCTGCCTTTTGGCAGACAAAGGAGTCATGAACAAGTCAAAATAAGGTCAACGTAAGCTCGTAAAAAAATGGTATTTTAGTCAAAAATCTACAAACTCATAGCTATGGCATGATGGGGGTGTATTTGGTGGTAGCCTGATAAAGAGGACCTAGGTTGGAAGGTCATAAAAAGAGGCAAAGACGTAACATGCACACTAGAGTGCAAGTATCTTTTTCATTTATTGTGTGTCTTTTCATATCGAAAGCATTTCATTAAACCAGTTTTTGAAACACGGGGGCAGAGGAAATTTCCAATTGAGTATTTTTTTTTTTTTTTCTGCAACCATACCTAGCTTAAGAATCTGTTTCTTGTGGAAGGGGCCTCTGTGCTACTAGAGCAGCCAAAAATTGCTAGTGTACAATCTGGCTGAATGTTTCTGTTACAAAATTAAGAAAAACAGTTAAATATGTCAGTCCAGAATTTTTTTTAGTACTGGACAGTGCCAAAATAATTGGGATAGATCCTTCTGCTGTGCCACATCTGTTTGTGTGAATTTTTGGTTATCTTGGCCCAGCAGCGGTGCAGCCACTCTCGCCACTGTGTGTGTGTGTGTGTGTGTGTGTGTGTGTATGTGTTTGTGATGTTATTCCAGGTGTTTTGTCAGGAATGGTGTGTGTACATCAGCTGGAGACCAGAGAGAGAGGAGAGGTACCATCCTTCATCACTAAGCATGGTGTGTGTGTGTGTGTGTGTGTGTGTGTGTGTGTGTGTGTGAGATAAAGAGAGAGAGAGTGTGGCTGAGGAAGTGAGGGCGGATTTAGTGAGATCCATAGACACCCAGAGATGCTTTGATATATTATATGGAGAAGCAGAGGGGGACAGGAGCCGGACCTGGCTGTGTGTTTGTGTGGTGGTGGTGGTGCAAGTGTGTAAACACTCTCCTCTACCCCCGTCGTGCTGTCGAGCTAAGGCTCTGTGCCAGGAGGTACCCTCACACTGCCACGACCACACTGAGCAGCAGGAAATCCTCTGATCTTGGTGTGTATGAGTGTGCGTCTGTTGTGACCACATGTGACCACAGTGTGTGCACCACCTCCAGGAGTTGGTGGCATCAGTACAAAAATAATTAAGTTGGAGAACCCAAGTGAAATCAAACCAAACATGCATTGACCTTACTCTGGTGTTTATAAGAAATGATGTAATATTGTTGTTTATTTAAATAGATTTGAATAAAGTGGTGAGCTATGGTGTAGACAGGAAGGCCTATACAGCATAGATGCATAGTAGATTCTTAGAATACTAATATATTATTCCTTGAAAAACCTTATTATAATCACAAGCCATTCAAATCCTAATTGCAGGTGTCATAGTAGAGTGCATGCTCATTTTTCCTAGAATATAGAAAGTAAAAACACAAGATGTTTCACTTTTTTCAGAGCGTTGACTAAAACCCCCATTGAGAAATTGTACTGAATTATAGAAGCTAGCGGAACAGCGTCTAGACAGGAAGTGATTTTAGGACTTTGGCACTCAATGAGCCTGTGTTACTTCATAAAAAATAATTAATTTGTAGCATCTCTGTAAGATGAATTCTGATGCCTTTCTGAATAGAAAATAAAGTCACATTTTTTTAGCTGTATGTATTGACAATACAAATCAGAGTTGTAGAACATCAGCAGCAACACAGAGAACAAAAGCTGAAATAAAGGAAGAAGGAGTCGTGCCACCATGGCTGGATGTTGAAACCAGTGTGCGAGTGCATTAAAGCAACACACCACCCAAAATCTTTGGATTATCAAATACTCACCCACTGTAGACTTGAAAGGTGGCATTAAAAGTTTATAGCTTGCTTCTTTTGTGGAGTGCATTCAGTGTATTTGGCAAGAATTGTTTTGCGACCACATCATAACACACTAAATCAAAATTCCCAGCTCTAATGGTCCAAGCTCGTATCCTCCCAAATTCAGTGTGTAGCGCCATGTGATTTAATTATTTATTTTCTTTGTTCGCACTCACCCTTCTTAGGGTCTGTAGAGCACAGTTAGGTGAAAAACAAAGTCAAGCTTTCTTTTATGAGACAGTTTGGTATGGAGATCCATCATGGCCATCTGTGAAGATTTGTTTAATGTGACCTCGTCTGTGCCACATCATAAGTGAATAATCTCCAGTAAATAACAGCAATAAAAGTTGTTAAAGTTCGAACAGTCAGGGAGATCTGTCGCGTAGCGTGCCCCCAGCTTTTGAGGCAACACCCATATGTTAAGTGTGTATAGAGCATGTGGCTATGGGTGTGTCATGGTCCACTGCACACACAAAATCACCACAGTCAGCGAGTCTGCCTGTCAAAGACGCAGTGGGTTTAAGGGATAAAGAAAGTTTTTGGTAAGAGGGAGACAAAGAAACTGGTGTGTGACAAGCTTTCTCTTTAAATGTTTTTACTCACTTCCCTTATGAGAGAAACATCAAGGTGTGAAAGGAATTTGAGCCATAGGATGAATGTCAATGATTTTGGTAAAGGTGGTAGCTAAATCAATTGTTTTATCTGACTGGACTGAGCATCAGGTAGAAATCAGGTAGCGCTCAGGTGGTCCAACAACAACATTTATTGATTATTCTACAGATTATTTTTTAATTACTTGATTAATGTAAGAATTAATTTAGCCAAACTAATGATCAAATCTTTTATTCCAATATTTTATTCAGTCATGAAAAAAGAGACACACAAAGCATATTACAATAATAACTCTTTAACTTTAAATAAAATGAGTCTAATTTCCAAATCACTGCTGTGTAGTAGTAGTAGTAGTAGTAATAACAACAACAACAACAACAACAACAACAATTTCTGTTCCTGGTGAATCAGTATCAGAACCAGTAAGTTTTTACTTACTTTTGTACTTAACTTAAAACTCACTATAGTTGTGGCGCAGCTTTAACACTGTAGTAATGTGCAGGTAAGATAATCACTGGCAAATGTATTTTTGCATTTGTGTGAAAAGTGTAAATACTAACAGTCTGTAAATCAGTATAACCTTAGTTAGTCATTTTCTCACTCATACATGGCATTGATTACCATAACAGCAGAAATTAATTTTACCTAATTAAAAAAAAAACTACTAACTACTAACAAACACATGCCATGTGTTGATAGTACTAATATATCATGCTTGTGTGGGAACAAGAAGAAGATGCTGCCTTGACAGAGCGCTCTGGGGGTGCTTTCACTTTTGTTCGTGCATAGCAGCTGTACTGCTGTCGTAAGCTATTTCCAATTACAGAGCTTGCAGAGCATCACAGTGTTGGTCTCTGTTTAAAATACTGACACACTTTAAGAGAATTGTGGGCAAAGTTTTTCCGCAGCTTGTCTTCTGGGGGAATCCACATTTTTACTGGCACAGCATCATTCAACGCTTGTTGCAAATTGACGTATTCCCATAATCAGTTAAGTCAACGAACCTCCCCAGCTCTTGTCTAAAGTGCAATAGCTCATCTACATCTACTTTTACTGTGTAGTTCATCATTTGTTACATGCATCATCTCTGTGTGATCATAGTCAAAGACAGTATGTTAGTTTCTTGATTTAACTTTACTGCAACTAAAACTGCAACATTTTTTTATATACTTCATATAACCTGTTTTACATCAAATTATTACACAATGATTAGATGAATGTCAAGATATTTTGCAATCAATAAACGTGGTCTAGTTTTCTCCTTGTTATAAAATGATTTGTGAAAAGGAATCATCTCCTTTGGCTCTTTTGTAAACACGTGTAAAAAAAAAAATGAGTATGACAAACTGCCGTGGCTTTTATGTACTGGTGCAGTGTGCTGTAGGTATGTTGTCCGGTGTGGATCCCCTTTGACCTCTAACCTGGCGTTAAGGGAAATGACGCCATTTGCTGCTCCTTCTTTAGCTTCTGGTGACCTTCTTGGACCTCAGCCACCACCACACATGGAGGTTCAGTGATATGATCTCAAAAGGCTCTGTAGTTGTAGTGCTAGACATAGAATAGAGATAGAATATACTGACTTAAACCATGTACAGTGTAGAAAAGTTGATCTTACCTGTTCTCCATTCTCGCTTCTGCAGAGCCACGTTATTAAAGGTGCTATATGGGTTAATTCAATAATTCAAACTGTGATGTGTTATACATAGAGCCTCGGAGATCACACAGTGATAGCTCACCTCAACCTTGTCCACTCTGAGCCTTTGAACCACACTCACACACTCACTCACACGTACACACACACACACACACACAGACACACACACACACACACACACACTAGCTGTCAGTGGGCAGTAGTTTTGCAGAGGATATAGAGAGTGCTGAATCTCGCTGTGACTCCAGGAAACCTCTGCACTCACTTCCACCTTCAGTAGGATGAAAGGAGTTCAGGGAGCTAGAGTTCCACTCCCTACAGTGTGTTAGTGTGTATCTGTGTTTGAGTGTGTGGGAGTATAACACAGCTTTGGTGCCCCTATCTCCTGTCTTTGCGGTCCCAGCATAAGCACATTACAAATTCACACATCCCCCTACCAACACCCCCATACTCCTAACCTCTATCACTCCACATCTGATACAATCACAACATGGCTACAAAGAGGCTGACAGGCAGGGGGTACCGGTGTGTGTGTGCATGTGTGTGTGTCCATGCAGCTCTATTCATGGGACAGGATGTGGGTTTTGGGCACTTGCAGTAAAATGGTGAGAAATTCCCTTAACCTCAAGAACATCAGTAGCCCCTGCTCTCCTTCATCTCTCTTTTTAAGGCTGTTTTAAACACAGAAACCTTAAAACAGGACATTTGATTGTTCTAATCTTCCTTTTGTTTTTCTTCTCCTTCTCTCCTCCAATCAAAATAGTGTCACAGGGCATCTAGCCAACTTGGCAGTGTAAAAGTAATACTGGAATTTCACATCCTGATTATACCTTAAACTATACCTTGGAGCCAGATGAGGCTTTTTAATAGTCCCAACTGAAAATATTACAATGTAGTTTAGCTAAAGTTCAACCCTCAAAGAAACCAAATGGAAAGTTAATTTGTGTTGATCCGTCTGGTATCACTAGGCTAAACTAGTAGAATTTCATGAAGCAGACAAGCTGTTAAATTACACGTCGACATAAAGCTCCAACAAAATTTAAGTTACGGTTGTATTACTGCCGATTAATGCATAGAAAAGTAAAAACTCTGAACATCACAGAATCCCAGCATTAGAGCTGCTGCTTTACCTTATGTTCTAAATGAAATTCACACTGCATGCTACTATCCTTTATCACTTGGAATAAAATTTAAATTTTTGTGGTGAGAAATTCATCTGATTTGCATGTTTCTCCTGTGATAGTCCTTACACAAAGGAAGAGACATTTCCAAAAATCACTAATGCTCTTCTTAAGCGGACTGTCTCTCCTAATATTGTTCAACACTTGATCATCAATTTAATTTTCACAGTTTCATACTGCAAAATGAAGACAATAAAAAAAAAAGTAGATGACAATTCTCAAAGCTGATGGCTGTTTATCTCCTTAATTATATATATTTTAGTTGAATTTTGAGTTTCCTCTACTTTTCTTGAAATAAATAAAGCTTTGATTTCCAACCATACTATTGCACATAAAATGCTCACATGCCCACAGAGGCCTGATTGACACACAGTTCACATATTAACACAGAAACAGACGGGTTTGTTACACACCCGCCAATTCACACCCGCCCACAGACCCACATGTCCACAAACCCACCCACACACACACACACCTATATGCAGTGTCTGTGATTGTGTGAGATTGACACACAGTTAAGTTTTACAGGTGCACTGAAGCGGATAATTAGCCTGTTAGCTGTGACTAATGAAATCTCCACTGCTGTGCCCTCCACTGCTGCCGGGGCAGAGGCCACTTTCCTGTTTGGATAGGCAACGCTTTAAAGCAGAGCGGAGGGGAGCCGGCTGTATGTGGGTGTGTCTTATGTGTGTGTGTGTGTGTGTGTGTGTGTGTGTGTGTGTGTGTGTGTGTGTGTGTGTGAGAAAGAGAGAGGGAGCCAGAGTGTGTATTCAGCCAAATACAGGATGAAAGAAGGAAAAGTGAGCAGAAGCTAGTTGAATGAATGAGTAGAGAAAGTGAAAAAAGCACAGGTGGGAATTTCACTTCACAGCTTCTATATAGAAATACTGAAAGCACACACTGAACACAGTCATACACTTAAAGGGAACTGGAAGTCAAGGAGACGGTCTAAAGAGTAGCAAGGCATGCCAACATCACACCGAGACTTTTGACTAATTATTAAATAAATAACTTTAAAAAATCTTTTGGTCAGCATTTAAGATAAAATGATGAAATACAGAGAAAAATACAGAGAGAGTAGAATGAGCACAGGTCTAATTTATTTACTTATCTGTGCCTCTTTGCAGAGTAGAATACATATGCTGCAGTTCACTGTGTGCTTTGTCTGTGCAAGCTTGCTACTAAACACGTCATTACATTTTATTCTTTTCAATCTTTTCAGAAATGACTTCGGGGCACTGTTTCTGACATCTGTCTTTATTGTCTTGTCATCTTAAATGCGCTCTATAAATACCGATTAGTCGTAGTAAATGTTATTAATGTCATTTATCTCCATAAATATTTTAATATACTATGCATCACATACAAAACATAGCTATGCATATTAAAATGCACAATAGATGTATTATTATTTATTTGTAAATATTTATATTTATGCACAATAGATGTATTATTATTTATTTGTAAATATTTATATTTTCAGAATACATGCACTTATTTGAAACATAATTCTAACATTTCTGTTGTCCTGTGAATATGTATGTTACATAAAGATAAAGATAAAGCCTTGTAGGACACTTAAAAAAATGAACACATTTTATTTAGTTTATTGAATTGCTATTTAAACTGTAAATTAGAATTCAGTTTTATTATTATTTTTATTTCCGTAATTATTGAAAAGATTTAAAAACCCTATTCGTGTTGCAAAAGTCATCACCTCTGACCTTCACGCACTTAGTTGGAGTAGTTGGAATGTGCAGACACACACACACACACACACACACACACACACTAAGGGTGTAATCAGTGAATCTGCACTGCACTCAGTGTGTGTGGGCGTGTGCTGCTCTCTAGGTGGTACTGTGTGTTAAAGGCCACTGTCCAAGTAAATGTAATGAGCTGGCAAGATGTTGCCTCCGAGGTGGCTTGTTTCATGCGTGTGTGTGTCCTTGTGTCACCAACTGATGTGACTTCTGCTTTAGTCATCAGCGCTGTCACCTCTGACTCCGTTGCACCCTGAGCAACCATGTGCAAAATCTCTACTGAGATTTTTTTTACTGTTTGAAAGATTGTGTGCCCTAAAGTGTATGTTTCCATAACATATACTCATTACACTTATACTGTTGCATCGATTAGTGAGCTTTGTGTGTTGAAGAATAAAACTTTTACCATCTTTTGTTCTTGGACGGAGTCCTGAGTGGACAAATATCAAGCTAGCTGATGGTTTGAGGCCTTCTGAGACACACACATGCACGCGCGCGCGCGCACACACACACACACACCACACGATATATATATATATATATACAACTCTGCTGAAAACATTCTGTCACGAACTCGTATTAACATAACAAAAGTAAAATCCGCACAGGGAGTTGGCTCAATGATTTTACTTTTAAAAATAAGAGTAAACACACTTCTACTCTGTTTTATAAATATTGTAAGGGAATAGTGTGTGACTTATGGATGAAAGAATGGAGAGCAAGAACAGAAGAACAAAGGAGAAAACCAAAGAGAGGCAGCGATGATGATGATGGTGCTTTACGATGTAAAGTTCTGATGGGAATTTCAGCTGCTCCACTAAAGGAACAAAGCAGATGTATGAGAGGGAGAGCGAGCTTTCAGTTCTGCTGTTCTCCCTCTGAGGAACAGTAATTGTGATCCATGCTCTGTTAAAATCTACAGCCCGCTGGGACCTGCATGAAGACACACACAAGTCCTTGGTCTATGCTGCAGTGGACCAATGAAGACATTGCACACATGTACAAGTGCTGTCACTTTACCTGCCCTTACACCCAACCTTTCCACATCTGGACCTCTTCTTCCTCCCTTCCTTCCTTCCCGCCTTCCTTCCCTCCTTCCTTCCTTGTAGCAGAGGTTTTCTCTAGGGGAAAAGCTGTGCAGTACTGAGACTGTCCTCAGGGGGGCGGGGGGCTGTTTCTCCTGTTGAGTAGAGGGGAGGTAAATCCGCTGCACAAGCTTGGCCTTACTTAATAATACTATTTGGTAACGGGACTGAAAAGAATTCCCTTTCCAGTGAAAGCCATGTATCTCCAATTTTGGTGATTTTGAATTTTTAAAACTTTTATTGGTCGAGAAAATTATTCTAAAAACCTCACTGGTTTATCTAAAGAATGTGTTGTCACCGAGCTTAAAATTGGTTGTTTTTTTCAGCTCATAAACGTTGATGTGCATGTCATCACTGTCCTGTGAAAACTTTGCATCCCTTGCATCAGACACATTTTTTATCAACTTTTTTCTTTTTCTACATATTTCTGTACAATGTAGTATTTTAGATTGTTTAAATACTTGACTTTTAATTAAATTACAAAACTGTCATCAAGTGGATCAACTGTCCATTTAGTGCTTGTACGTCCTTAAAAGTTAGATTTATGACGTGTGCTCGAGACACTGACCATGTCATTGCAACTTCTTCTCCAGACTCCAGGCAGGCGTCTTTGTCACCTCTTTACTGTCTACTAACTAATAAAAGCACAAATATACTTAAAACTTGTGTTTTAAAAGAACATTACATTAGTGTAATGTTATATGCAATTATCTAATTTCCATATTTATCTTTTTAAATGTAAGCTGTTAAAAACTACAGGCAGTGTCTCGGGTGTGAATGCCTGCAGTTAAATCAAGCTTGTCCCAGAAATGTCCCGCTATGTTTATAAAGATTTCTCCCATTTTAGCCTAATTTTGTGCTTAAATAAACTGGGGTGGTGATTCGCAGACTTGATGACTGCTAAATGTGGTTTCATGTTTTAGTTCTGAAAAGCACAGTAAAAAGCCAAGCTATTTAAGGCCAATCTCAATTCTGTCTGTTAATTAAATTCAACAGAGAGTTGACTTTCTTTGAAGAAAGGCTGTTAAAATGTTTGGGATATTTCCTCCACATTTGCTTTCAAAAATAACCAAAACCCGAGACCACAGTCAACATAAAGTTTCACCCTTGAGAAACATGAAAACGTTTTTGAAGAGAAGACGTGAAAGGAAACAATCAAGATAAATCTGAAACCCAACAGGGTAAAGGCACACACACACACACACACACACACACACACACACACACACACACAGAGTCATTGCTTGGCAGGGTACTGAGGCCAGTGCCATGAGTTGCATTTCATGTTTTATGTTCATGTATACAGGGTAACCATAAGGAGAGAAAATAAACCAAATGCTATTTTGATTGTCAGCACATTTCAGCATCTCCCTACCCAGTGAGGAAACGATTAACAGACTCAACATATTATGGATTTTAAGAGGGCAGGAGAATGACTTAATAGTTATTGTTTCATGTGGTTCAGCCAATGTGATGATTTCCACTTTGTAGTTGTGTCGACTTCAAATCTGTTTATTTTGTGGACTTTTGTTTCCCAAGAGTTAAACAAAATGTTCATTCCTCTGCATGTATCACCACCTTGAACACAGACGGACATATTATTCTGTCACTCACTGAAGTTAATGGAACAGAAAAAAAGGAAGAATAGACGTATTGCTTTCTCTCTGAGAGCTGGATAAAAAGATTGATACCATGCCAAAACAACGAGCACTCCCATACTGGAATACTACAGACTCAGCACTTTGTACCATACGACATGCCACATACGATAGCATAACCTACACGCACAGTGAAGGGGCTTTTGGTGCCCCTCCCGTCAAAGTGCAAGTTGTCAGATATGGTTGGTGTAAGCACAGGTTTTAGTATAGATCTTACAGAAAGGCAATACTTGGCAATATCACTGAGCTAACATATTGGAAGAAGAGCGTAGTCTAGCTGTTTCCTCTCGCTTCCAGTTTTTATGCTGTGAAATGTGTCCTGACTCTACCTCTTTATATATTCACTAACTATATTTATTGCATATCATCTGTCCTTTTATCCTGTCTGAATATATCTGAAGTATTTGAACTAAAGAGAGATTAGGAACAAGATAGCTGGTCTGTTGGGCCTTGTGTTGTAATATTTAAAAACAATGGTATCATGAAATCGCAGCTGTTTTTGACATTTAAAAAGTCAACCAACAGGAACTTTCAAAATATGTACCCCCATACTTCATGTTTCTCAACGTACTCCCTGTGAAACCTGAGAAATGTTTACAGATATGCATCAGAGAGGAAGTGACGAATGCTGAGAGAATGCTGCTGGGAGGCAGAGGTTGCAGGATGTCATGTTAGCAGTCACTATTATGCTCGATATAATTATGAATGCAGTAATGTATAATCAGAGGAAAGTCCTATCAGGCGGATTTAAAAATGATTTGGCCTTTTGTCCAGTCTCGTGCTGTCTTCTGAATCTGAGCTGACCAATGTCTGTTTCTCCTCCTGCCCATCCCGTGGGCCTCTGTGTGTTTTAATGCTTAAGGACAGGCACTTATGGGTCTGTAAGGACCTGTGGTTTGGTCTGTGTGTGTGTGTGTGTGTGTGTGTGTGTGTGTGTGTGTGTGTGTGTGTGAAGGAACAAGAGAAAGTGTGTGCCATATTTGCGTGTGCCACTTCTGATCAGCTTCATAATGGAAAAACCAGGACAAACTCAGGAGGTCGGAAAAAACGAATATTCACCTTCAGTTTTATGTGCAGTCAATGTGGCATGGTTCTGGTTTAAGTGCTAATAAGATACCTGTACTTTTCACTTAGACACAGACACACACACACACTTGGCAGATGCACTTGTCACCATTTAATAGCCATGAAAGGGCACTTAACTCTTACATAGTTTAAAGGTTCATGACATACGTTACTGGTCTCTAATGGAAAGAATGTAAAAGAGTTCTCCATATTATTAAATAATGATACATCTCAGCAGATATAACATCCCTGCTCTTCCTTCATACCTTCCATTCTCCAGTAATTCTAAAAACATGCAGTGCTGAGGATTTATTTCTTAATTTATGAAATTATAATTTAAGCATTTAGTAAAAGATACCATCAACGATGACTTACAGGGAGTCACGGTCTCAGTTGAGGACCCTTGATGGATGCAGTTGGCCTGTTATGGTGGTCAGCGTTATCTTTCAGTTTGATAGTCATACGCTCCCCAAGTCATGACGTGGCTTTCAAAGGTATTTAATGATAATACTCAGTTATCTAGCTATTACAGCCCTGCCTCTAGAAAATATGCCTCTGCTGTGTTTCTTCCACCCTGACATCGGAAACACTGAGGTTTAAAAACACTTTTACTCCCATAGGTGCATATTTTAGCACCAGGAGCAGTAGTTGCTTAGTTTTTTAATGTCTGCACATCTAAAGCTGTAGGAGTCCTGTGTAATTCATCCTTCTCCATGTGACCTACAGTACTTTGGTGACTGTAATGATGATGGTGATGGTTACAGGCTACAGCTAGTGGTGAGTTGTGATTGGCCAGATGTAGATGGCTTTGTGAAGGTTAGGCTATGACAACATCACATTCAGAGTGGAGCATTAAAAGAAATCTGATGATAAAACCAGTCAGACGGTCACCCACACATATTTGCAGACACATACACTCTTTCACACACACAGACAAATGGAGAGTGTGCAAAATCCCCACACGCCTCCCACAGGCTCATGGGGTCCTGGCCTTTTAGAGCTAATCTGACCAGTTCCCAGAGAAAAGTAGCAAATATTCCTGAATATATATTTGTGTCACCCATACAATATTTTCCTCTTTGGCAAGTGTTTGTCATTTTGTCTGCAATGTTTTATCTCTGATTTAGTTACCCGGGAACATTTTCAGCGATAGTTGCGATGACAGAATTATAAAAGTACACAATATCGGAAAAAGTCCCATTACTGATGGCGTGCGTCTGTGTCTACTTTTGCACTGAATTGACATGTATCAGGTGAAAGACAAAGATAAGTAGTCTGTCTAATAATATAGAACACCATTTTCGCTTTCTTGGTGCAGCCACTTTGTTAAACGAATCCGTAACAGAACCCTTTGAATTTATAATTAATGTCAACAGAAGTAGAATATTAAAGATTTTGACTTCATCAAAAGTTCTGTGCTCTAAAACAGTTGGATGCAACTTCAGCCTATGACTATTTTCCTGGCCTTAACCCCACAATCTGTTTGCAATGGGGCAGTGAAAATTGAGCCACTAAAACAGTTGGAAATAGACCTATTGAACACTGTCAATGACAGTGGTTACTTAAGCAATGCACCCCAAATAGGTCACAGGCCCTTTTTTGCTCATTGGACTCCACACAAAACAATCGCAGCCAAGGTCTCATTTGGGCTCAGAGCAGAGGGGAAACCTTGAAATAGAGTCTTTATATCATCTGAATGTCATTAAAAACAGTCAGTGAGTCCTGAAAAATGTGTGAGTGGTAGAATATTTGAGAAGAAGTGAAAGAAATGTCACATCATGAGTGTCATGGAGGCCAGATGAACACCATGCTTTCATTTCACTCTCTGTGTCTCTTGTGTGTTTGAGTAAATCCAGTGCTTTAATTGTCCCCTTGTTGTCTTTTAGCATTTTATATACATCATAGATTGATACATGTTTTGATCAATACCAGAGGTCCAGTGATTTTTCCATTTGGTGCTGTGATTTCTGGCCTTTAATATTTTCCACTCCAGACATGCAAAGTAGACGATCACAGCAGGCTTTACAGTCTATACATATAAAACACGTCTTCTCCTTTGACCCTTTATTTTGCAAAAAGAAAAAAACTCAGACACACACACGATTTAATGATCAACATCAGTACACTACATTCAATTCAATACACACAAACACCAGTTTTTCCAAAACAAATCACGCTATATGGAACAAGTTATATTTCCACTACTCACTTTGACCAGCTTTTAATTATGCATTTAAATAATGCTTCATTATTATTAATTTATATATGCACTATCATATTGAACAGTATAAATGGCAATGAAATAGTCCACTTCTTTCCACCTGTGGTTTAAATCTAAATAAAGATATCTTTGTGAAATGGACACGGACAGCAGCTTTATGTTAGACAACAACAGCACAGCTTTTACTGTAGTTCCTACTTCAATAGGCGATTAAGGTGATACTACTGAGGGTAGTAGAAAGAAAGAATGAATAGATCACCACCATGATAAAACATCATGGCCGTCATGACAAATACAAGACTTTATTAAATAAAGACAATCCATTCTGTCCGTATGTTGTAGTGAGTCCTGTTTGTCTTAAACATTTGAGTTCGAGTGATCTTTGCCCCAGCCCACAGGAGGTTAACCCGATTTGGGCCATAATACAAAAATAATATGAGTCAGGGAGGTTTTGTCTCTAGATTGTGCCGTACAGAGGAAATTAGACGGCATCAAGCATATTGTATTTGATGATATCGTAAATTGTGTGGGGCTTTTATCCAAAATGCCTTCTGGTGGGTTTAAATCAACAATCCAAGAAAATGCAAGTGTCCTGTTCGGTGCACACAAAGGAACTGTAGAAAAATACTGCAGACATGTAAGATTAACCATATGTTACAAACCTACCTACAGTACATGACAGCATTGATAAGTTTGTGTTGATGGCTGCATGTATGTGAGATGTGTGTATGTTCACGTCACATGGGCATCTCTTTCAAGTACTAATAGTAATCAAGTACTGGGGGTCAAACTTCTCTTGCTCAATCCCATGTTTTCACCCATGTTTCCAGTGAGTGTCTTAATGTTACTGTGCCATAATGCACTGTATCTTTTCCCCGTGGATATAATTAACACACACACACATGCAATCTCATACTCACAGGACCACGCCATGTAAAAGGCATGTCTCCTCCCGGTGTTAGTGAGAATAACCAGATTATTTTATCTAGAGATACCCGCTCCTTTAGACATGGTGGCGATGGAGCAAGCTCCCCACTTCTCTGTCTCCATCTGTCTGTCTCCATCTGACGCCATCCCGCTCTCTTTCTCTGCCCCCCCTTTCACTTTCAATAAAAAAAATATTACGAGACATCTCAAAGTTAGTAAAACGTGTGTGCACATATTGTGTGTAGTCGTACTGGAGTGTGTCTTTGTGTCTATTAATGGACAAAGGTAAGAAAATGTGATCTTATGGTATCATCATCTGAGGGCTTACATGCTGCCTGTCAAAGTTTTTATGGAAAATCCTTTTGGATGACGTGGAGGTCATGGGTTGAGGGGTGAAGGCGCTTTGGGTGTGACTGTTTGGCATGATTGCAAGATGCATTGTAAGATTACAGTAGTACAAAAGAGATATTAAACTAAAGAACGTCCTCACAGATCAAAGCAGACTAACTTAAACTTTCTATTCTTGTGTTCTTCACTAAGATCAACTAGTGAGTAAATCTTTCATTTACAAATTGACCTCCATTCATGCAGGGGCTCTCTTAGGCTTTATGTAGGCAGCAGGGGTTTGAGCTAAATGCTAACATATTTTGCAGGTATAATGTTTAATGTGCTAGAAAGCTAACATTTGCTAATTAGCACTAAACACAAAGTAAATTCAAATGCGGATCTAACGACACCAGATAAAAGTTAAGGGCTTCCCAGAGTGATTACAGTTCATCCTGTCTGGACAGAATTTTATAGCAATCCATCTACAATAATAAAATGAATAAACCTATATGCTGTAGAACCACTAGCTTGGCTCTGTTTTTCTAATGCTTTAATGTTACAGGATAATATATACATCTATATACATATATATCCAGCTATGACACAAGTCATAGCTGGATATATACTTGAACATAAAATCCAACATCCAGGACTCCTGTGCAGTGTCTTTTCTTGAATAACATGAAGCATTTCTTCATGTCTTTTTTTTTTCTTCTAATGTGACTTCCCTTTCTTACTCCAGCTATCATCTACTTGTGTTTTATCATTTTCTCTTTCCCAACTGTTCAATCTTTTCCCTTTTCTGAGGAGACTTACTCTTTTAGTCTCTGTAGTGAGATAAGGGTGATGACAGGGGAAACACATTTACAAACGCACACATGGACAGCGAGATGGGAGGAGTTACTATCACACTAATGAAGAGACTCATTATCAAATTTATGAGGGCTGGAGTCGCCAAGCCCCATCATTCTGCTGCTATGAGACAAGTAGTGAAAGAAATCCTGGCGGCGGGAGATTGAGAGAGGCAGAAGAGGGATGAAGGGAGGATGAGAAGGAGATGAGGGACTCTGTGATAAAGACGTTATTAATGGTTTCATCTCTTTCTCTTGCTCTGTTATTCTTTTTCTCTCCCTCGCACCCACAAACACACACATACACACAGTCAACTGGCCTTTCCTCAGTGTGTTTTCGTAAGACACTGATACTCCCCACTTCAAAGAGCCGAAATGAACTTTTACCATGTAAATATGAGCCTCTTGTATTCACACGCATACATGTGCACACACACTCACTCTTCCTCTGCGGTTTTCTCTCTGTGGTCTTTCATCCTGCCTCTGTCTCTGACAGCCTCAGAGGAGCAGAGGAACTGAATCTAAAATTATCATAGTTCATGATCATATTCACACACGTACACCCACAAACATGCTCCCACACAAATGCAAATACAAAGACACATAACTTACTCACATAGAAACACTTTTGTTGTACCTCTAGCAGAAGCCAAGAAAACAGCTTATGAAATCACTCCAATCTCTTTTGGCTTCTGAGGAAGGGCGTTCGTTGTAAAGAACGTCCAGCCCACAACCGCTGCCTGGGAGGAAGGAAGAAGCTTCTGCATATGGATGATAGTGAAAGTGCTCCACAAGATCTGTTTAGTGGCCTCATACATATAACATCACAGCTAAGGGCTTGAATGAAAGTCAAAACTCGAGGTCCTGGAAGGGCTTTGTGCCTGGTTGGTCTGTCAGTCTGATGCCAGTGAAACCACAACGGCTGCTGCAGTGCTTTTCAGTATTTCAATAAACTCGTTTTTTGCCAAGCAAATACATGTTTCAAAAGAGATTGCTACACTCTGGGTATCATAATAAGGCAGTCAAGATCATGAAATGTTGCTTCTTTCTTGTTGAAACTTATTACCTGGTTATAGTCTGGGCTGAGTGACAGTCATTTTCTGCACCAAATTACTGTAGTGATCAAAACCAGAAGACGCTGAATGTCTGTTAGATATTACAGAGTATGTGTGTATGCTCACATAAGAAAAAATATGCACTTTTATGATTCACGATTCAAGTAAGATCTCTTGAGGTTTTAGAGCTGCTGTGATGTTGGAGGAAATGGCAGTGGATGTGACATTTTATGTATGTGGGGTAACACCAGCGCATAATTGTCTGACTATCTGTGGTATCTGTCAAACAACACTTACACATGTACTAAGTGACAAATGATGCTGTTGCATGCTATCAGACCATATCCTGACCCCAGAGGCTGTGACAGAGACACATGACAGAGACACTGTTGGCCTTTTCTCACCCTCTCCAGCACTTTGAGCTTCGATAAGAGCATGTAGGCCTACTGCTGAGCGACATAAGATATGACAAGTACACATTTAGCTTTAACACTTACAATATGTGAGATTGGTTAGAGGAGCTTCATTGGGTGTGACAGTGGCAAATGTAGCTAGTCTGAAACAGGCTTGTGATAAGAAGTGCCCAAAGTAGAAGTCAAACAAGGCAACTTTGACATTAAGAAATGTTGTCTGGTCTGGTGATTAAATGTGGACTCAGGAAGCGTTTTTTCTGTTTTTTGTTTGAGTTGTAATTGGTGTGTTTGGCAAAAGTTAGTCATGTAACCTACAAGTCCTACTACACCAAAAGCCCAGCAGAGTGCTGTTACTCTGTGTTTGATATTGTAAGTTTGTACCTATCCAGTCCCCCTCCAGTGTTACTACCGATCCCTCACTGGCTTCCCATCATCCATTGTGTTTGTTGTGCTAATACTAATCATTTAAGCTAGAGCTCTATTGTGGAGGGTGGGTGTTGTTTTGACTCAGTGTTCCATCATTTTTTAATGATTTTAAATGTGGAAGCAATCAAAATTAGTGCATCAAATGTTAGAGGTGCTGTAACACACTGACACAGTATATGAGATCTGTCGAAACTTTATTTAGTTCAGGGTTTTTTTTAGATGTCATTTTCTTACAGTAAAAAAAAACATGCACTTCCTCAGCTAAGATTTGATTATTATTTCAGTAATATTTGTTCTATATTCCGTGGCATTGCTTTGAGATTAATGGCTGAAATATCCGAGTCACAAACACCACTACAGACAGCGTAAGGTCACTCCAGTCCATGTTTCAAACACAGTGGGGAAATTGGCATGTTTCCGCTCTACCTTTGCGCATGTGTGTCTGACTTCTCATGTACCAGTCCAGTCATGTGGGTGTTATCTGATGAACAGCTGACGGTGCTTATAGAAGAGTTTCCCCCTTAAGAGCCTTCCCTGCACACTGTAAATCTCACTAATAAGGGCCGGGCGCCCGGCAAGTCCCCTCCATTTTACCGCTGGGTGATAAATAACCGTGGCCTCACAGACTGGACAGCAACCGGACAGAGCCAACTGACTACAAAGAGAGAGAGCAATCCCAGAAGTTAGGGGTAATAACTGTGTGATAGCAAGGACTGAGGATACACTTTGTGATATCGGACAGAGTAAAGCCTTGAAGAAGATAAATGTGTGCATTTTCCTCTGTAATTGTGTGTAATTAAAAGGTCAGAGATAGAATAAATGTTGGATAAAGGAGGGTTGCAGCTTGTCTGCCTCTGTCCAAGTTTGTGTGTGTGTGTTTTCACGAAAATCTGCTTATTTTCTGTGTGTTTCTAAGGTAACGACTGATTGTGCATGGAGACAGCCGTCTGACGGAATGTCCTCACCCCCGCAAGCTCATTAATAACACACACACACACAGGCACACTTATCTTCTCTGCGTACGAAGGTTGAAGTGATGCACACAACTCTTGTTGGATAGGGGGGAGCAAAGAGAGGTGATAGTGAGGTGGAGGGGGCAAAGATAGATGGAAAGAGGGAGGGAGGGAAGGTGGGAGTTTGGGAGAAGAGGAGTCAATGTGAGGGAACTGTTGAGTTGCTGTTATGAATGGCTTTCAGGGTGAAAGGAAGTGGCAAGAGGTCAGTATCATAACCTATTAATGAAATGATCAGTCCAGGTCGTTACCAGCAAATGTTTACCACACCAGACTCTTCTGTTGCTCCTCATAGCTCGCTAACACTGCACCCGAGACAAAGAAGTGTGTGTGTGGCTGCGGCGGGTTAAGAATCCAAATAATGGCTCGCTGATGATGAGGTCAACTCAGAGAGGAAGTTTTTGGGGTTGCTGGTGAGCACACGGTCCATCTCCAGTTTCCTGGCCTGGTCAGTAACCATGCAGAGTCGCTGTGCCCCATAAAGAATGCATTAGCCCTTCTCATGTGCCCCCACATGGCATGAAGGAAAGGTTTTTATTCAATTATGTGTGATTCCTGTGCTTATTTGATCATGCATCATAAAGCTGACTGTAAATGGTAAAACATCGTGGAATGTTGTACATGTTTGAGACGGATGATGTGGAGCAAACAAAGCATTTCATATAGGCGAACTGTGCACATGTGTTGCACGGATACAAAAACAATATAATACAAAATGTTTTTTTCTTAAGGAAAAAACAGCCATCAATCATGACACATTTATTATTATTGACATTTATAGGAGCTCAGTAGAAGTTCAGTGATGGATCTGACCTTTGCTGGCAAGGTCTCGATTGTTACACCATCTTAATATCTAAGGGTAATTCATGTTCACAGCTTCTATCAATACTCCATTAAGCAAAAAAACAAAAAACAGTGTTAGATATTGAGAACAGCCACAGGAAATACAACAATTTTTCATATGGGGGTTAGATATCTGTTACAAACGTTCACGTGACACATGAAATGAATGTCCTCTAATCTTTTTTTAAATGACTCAAGACCCATGCTTCATCCAACCTGCCTCACATACAACCACACTTCCTCCTCTGTCTGTCTCATAATCCTGCCGCTAAAACAGACACAGGCCTATGGACATGTGTGTGCGCACACACACACAGTGATGTATGTGTGAATAATAAGGTGTTAATTCTGGAGGTGTTGCCAACATGCTGTCACGCTCACAGACCAACACACTACTCTTGTTAGACCCTTCCACTCATTTCCTCTTTTTTTTTTTTTTTTTCCCCCTCGCTGTCTTTAAAGTATGTAAGTGATTTGGCCTTTCCTGCCGCAGCCTCTGATGGCTTTATATAAGACAGTTGCAGCCTGGTCTGACTCTGACACACACACACACAAACACACTCGCATACTTATAGTAAGTCTCTATAATATCTGATTGTCTTGAAAGTGCAGGACATTGTGCTCATTTAGATCAGTGATCCAGATTGTACAGCGTCACCTCTACGCCTCACTGCAACACACATATCTGCCCCGACTTGTGATTACCAGGAAAGTTTTTTCTTTTTCTTTTTTTTGGATCCCTAATATGCTCGATGGTGGCGGGTTGGTTACGGAGTGTTAGTTTTCACTTGTGTCAATGTGCGTTTCCTGCTCTTTCAGATACAGATGTCTAGGATTTGGGGCTTTCTCCTTTCAACACCTTCCCTCTCGAGCTGATGACCACAGATAACACCTCCCTCTGTCTCATTCTTTCTTTCTTCCTCTTTCATCCCCCTCCCTCACCCTCTGGCTTTGCGATAATGCCATGTGGATGTTTACCTCGAGATAACTTTATTTTGACTGCATATGTGCCCCTGTGCCAGTGCTGCTGGTGTGTGTGTGTGTAGGTGTAGGGGAGGCTGCTGACAGACATGGACAACAGGGCAACAAGCAGGGCTGACCCAGGGGTAAGAGGGGACTTGTTTTTGTGCGTGTGCCTGTGGTTGTTTATGGAGGTAATGGGCTGCTCGGACTAGACCTCTTTTGATCCCTCCACACCACCTCAGTTAGCACCTCTATATGCAAGTGTTGTGCACAAAGACATCTGCTCTCTGAACTTGATAATGAGACACCTTAGACCTTTGGTCAAGATGGATTGTTAGGCTGTGCTGTTACATGGACACAAATAGAAATGCCCTCCTTTTTCCACACGTGTTTGCATTTCAGGGCATCTTGTTGTGCGTTTATGATGTTAATCTTTTTAGAACTTTCTTTTCAAGGAAAAGTTTACAGGCAACGCATATAGCACAGCCATGTCGCCCACACAGCATCTGCTCCGTGTGTGCGCGCCTCTTTTGGGTGGATATATATGTGTTTTACAGAAATGCATGTTTATGTGCTAACTTGGCAAAGCAGCCTTTGCATTTTATTAGCTTCTGTCTTTACATCTGTCAGATGTTTGCTATGTTATATTTAGCGTTTTGCATCCCTGGATCTGAAATTATCTGCCGTGGTGGAGCTAATTCAAGGAAATATATGCTAAAATAAGATCCACATAAAACACATTCTCTGGTTTCCGCTCGCCTGGCTCTCTCTGATCACTCTGCTGTAACCTGCTAATCACAAGCAGCATGGCAGCACGCTGATCACAGCCCACTATGTTTAGTGTTTACAAGGTTTAAACACAGCCCCATTTAGACATGCTCTGCTCATATAGGCAGACAACAGATGCAAACACACACAACACACTTTTGGTTGTGCATGTATCCATCCGTGCAGCCCACATGCACGCAACACACACTAACCACTCGTCTCTGTTGTAATTGGATTTGAGGTAAGACAGTGCATGTCCTTAGGGTGCAGCATGAGGTTAACACAAACATCTGTGGCTGGCCACTCACCATTTGGAATAAATTGGAGTGTAATTTTAGATTTCGGACTATGTAACTTAAAGGCATTCTCCACAAGCTTGGATAATAAGTGTCGCTGCAGTACAAAGAGCATAACTGGATCTTGACAAGTTGCTGGATCAACAGTGTGAAAAGTAGTTTGTTCTCCTCCTCAGTTCACATAAGAAGATGGCAAAACAGATTAAAGGTTGGAGCATGTAGAGGAAGTGTTACCACCTGTTTTATTTTGTCTCATTCTACTTCCTGTTCTGTTTCCCGCCTTTTTTGATTTGGCACCTGTCCCTGATTTGTTTCACCTGTCCCTGATTAGTCTTGCGTGTCTATTTAATTCCTGTATTTCCTTTGTTTCCTTGTCTGTCTGTTGGTTGTTAGTTTTCCCAGTGTCTCTGTGTTCATCCCTGTGTTCCTGTTCCTAGTTTTTGTTTGCTGGATTATTTGCCTTTTGGTTTGTGTATCTTTGCCTGGTTTTCAGCCGCCTTTTGGTTCATCTGTTTTTTGTGTCCTTTGTTTTTTGGAGTACTGCTCCGTGTTTCTTTTACATTTTTTTGGTTAAATTACAGTGAGCTCTTGTTCACCCTCACCTGCCTGCAATTGGGTCCTTTTCCTCCAAACCCTCCCACTTGACAGGAAGAGGTAATTGAGATTCCACTGAGCACTTCAGTGAATCAGAATCCACTACTGAATCAGCTTAACAAGTCATATTTCTGACCAATGATGGAACAGCTTGCTCGTCCATGACATTTGTTTACAACTTCTGGATAGTTAAAAACTTAAATATTTATTTGAAATCTTTCTGTTGGCTAAGAAGGCAGAAAGACATATGCTCACAGTCCATAACGCCAACCTAAAAATGACATGTTGATTAAACGTCTCATTGAATTTATGTAGTTTACTTAAGTTTGCACACCTCAGAACTATTATGTTGTAGAATTTTTCTACACCTGAAATAATCCCTCTTCCTTAAGACATGATAGATCAATTAGTGAATCCCCCAACTGGAAAAGGACCCCGACCTTAAGAGTGGGATTCATTACATGTGTTTTTTGCAATACCAGCTTCTTCTCCCTCTCCTCTGGCCACTCTGTGGGCCCCTGCAGTGTTTCAGAGCGTGACGCTTACAACAGTCGAGGGAGTCGTAGCCATGCTCCTAGATTAAATACAACTCTCATGGCCACACACACACTGACGGTGTGCTAACATCGCTTTTACCATCATTAGACAAATGCATAAATTGTATATAAAGGATATACTGTAGACAAATACACACATACAGTCATGCAGATAGCAACATGAAGTCAGACATCTTAACATGTACATATACAGTTTGTAGTGTATGTGTGTGCCTCTCCTGTTTGTGTTACTGAAATCCACTAGATTTATCTGTTAGTGCTCAGAGGCCAGTGTGTGTGGGATCCAAACACATTGAAATTATGGGAGATGAGGTCAAAGGTCAAGGCCAGGAACACACTACGGTGTGTATTGTGCGCCTGTATCTGTGTGTACTGATGAAACGGTCTCGTCAGGGAGGGAGCTGTGCATGGATCATCGGTTGTGTGATGGAAGGTGTTCATGAGGAATTTAGATTAGCTCCGAGAGAAAACAAATGAGAGGGGAACAAGAGTTTGGAGAGGGGGGAGTGGAAGGCGACCTGGGATCAGTTCTGTTCCAGACACTACCGTCTAGGAGCCCTTCAACATGGAGCTCCTCCACCCTCTGTTCCTGGAGCTGAGCAGTAAATGGGTTGTATTTGTTGATGCGATGTTATCTCTGGTTAGAAGAGGTTAAGCCAAGGCAGTGCAGTTTCTACCTCGTTCAGTCTGTTCAGTGATGGAGCTAACATTAGTCTGAACTGATGCATGTTCTGCTGTGTAGTAACGATGACAGCCTTGCCAGCGGTGCAGTTTCTTGTTATTCTGTTTTGCTTGTAGGCCTTGCAATGATTGATTTTTATTTAGTCTGATAGCTGGGAAAGCCGTAAATCTCAAATCACGTCCCAAAACATTGTCATGGCTTTAAATTTCATTCAGTTTGTTCATCTTTAATTTATTTAGTTTAGCTTCACATGCTCATCCTCACTACTCACTTGTTCTCCATTCCCTCATTAGCTCCTTTAGTGTAATTATAATTAATGACTAGTCAATTTCTACTAGCTCTCTGCCAGATTATATATGTGCCTTAGCTATCTGGCGCTCTGGTTATTTCCCCTCAGTTTTTTTATCCTGACTGTGTATTTTGAGTCTGATTCTTTTGTACTTGGTTTGACTAGATTTTTGTGTGTTTTTAAAACTAAAGACTCATTGCTTTTTACATCTGCCTCTTGAATCATGCTCTATATGCTCTTTTTGTCCTTGAACTTTGATGACATCGCCCAAAATATTTGAGCTCTCCCTATTGTAATGTAGGTTTTCTTGGTGGATTTTGGGTGATGAGTGTTCACATTGCACAGTTGTCAACTAAAATCATAACAATAACATCCCCTCTGTACAGCAACAAGAGAAATGAAAGCCTTTCCCTCAGTGTTTCCATTATTTTGAACGCTTCATGCTGATATCATACTGCACCACCCTGCAGTTAAACACATAAATACTGCAAGTGAAAAAGGGTGAATTTTAGGGTTCATATCAAGTGCAGCAACAGTCCACACCAGAAAGAGACATATTTTCATAAGATGCTAAATATACATTGATGACAAGTCAGATGTGAAATCATGTGAAAAGATGTATGTAGGATGGTGGGAATGTGAGAGTGAGAGAGAGTCTAACTCAGGGTTAATAGTGCATCACCAGAACCACCAGGTCATAACCTCTGCTCACGCTCCGTTTTATTTCAATTACAGACACAAGGTCTGGTATCTCTACATGTGTGTGAGTGTGTGTGTGTGCATGGACTGAGATGGAGTGTGAATGGTGTTCGGTCATGGGTCTAAACCGGATAGAAAGGTGTGGGTAATAGCAGCACTGGGAGATGATATCATGAACGCACGTACGCACACACTCACGCATGTGCAACCGTTCAGTGCTACGGTCTTACTGGGATAGGAGCTCATGCTACATTGACGTTTGAATGGCGTGTCCTTCCCAGCAGCGTCTCCTGCAGCGGGTTGGTCGTGGGAACAGAGCCCACTCATATGAGGCTGCTGACAAGCAGGCGTCTGTGTCTGAAACAGTGATGGGAGATTTAACAAAGCGGTACCAAACAGAGACACTCTCAACTTGTTTCTTAGTTTCTTTTCTTTGGTTTTGACATGAATAATACAAAATCATTACTAATAGCCACAAACTGAAGGATTCAGTTCAGATTCCTCAACTTTTAGTCAGTTTTAGTCGATTTTTGGTGCAACTACTTTAGATGTCATGCAGGAGACCCCCACTGCCCCCCAGCCGAGCAACCTCAGCTGCCCAAATTACAGATACAACCCCTACAATATGAGAGAGGTTAGTTGTTGTCAGCAATGCAGAGCAGTTTATGCCCCAATGCTAACACAACTGGCATCACACAGACAACAACAACTGTAATCGGACACATTCACAAATACAAGTCACATACGTGTCTAAACAGAGCAGAACCAGAGACCTGCAGTGACAATCACACAGCAAGTGGTTACAGATGAAACAGATGAAGCCTTTTCTCCCAGCCGGTCTCATCCACACCCCTGCCTCCGTGAAGATCCCGACCACGGATAGTCTCGCCTCGCCGCAGGTGTAAGTGTAAGCAGACGATCCGGGGAGAGAATGCAGAGGGAGGCAAAGAAAAAGACACAGAGAGCAGGGCAGACCAAAGCAGGCAAACAGAGGGAGAGAGAGATGTGTAGGCAGATTAGGCTCGTCCTTGGCGCCTGTCTGTGGTTCCGGATCCTGAGGGTGCTGACAGCAGAGCTGGGGAAAAGAGGTTGTTGATGCTACTTGGAGTTATTTTGCTTTTTTATGATGTGGGTATCTTTGTCTGTGTTTTGTCATTGTAGGAATTGATAGAGGAAGATGAAAAAAAGCGCAGCCTTACTTCTTATTAGCTTTTAGTTTAAAACTTTGTCTTAAAAATACAGCAGACAATGACAATGTGTGATTATTTTTTTTTTCTGATCAAAATATTTGGCAAAGAGAACTGACTGTGTGTTGTGAAATGAGGTTCTCTGCATGCAGGTGACTGTGAATAATCCCAGATTGTACCTTTTTTTATTTTTCCTAGTGTCTGTTTCTCCTTTTGCTTCAAACCCTTTCCTCTCATCACCCATGGCAAATGTGTGAGGGTGTAAGGGTGTACATATGTGTGCATCTGTGTGAGAGTGTGTGCGTTCCTAAGTGACACACACATGGTTTTCCCATAGCTGTTTTACAACCTTTTGCTGTGTAACTCTGACCAGTGTCTAACCATCTGTCCTGCTCTCTGGATGCCTGTAATAACCAGTTACCCCCCCCTCTGTCCTCTCTGCGCTCCCCTGCCACAGACCCTCTCCCCCGTCCTTTCACGAGTGACAACGCTGAAACAGAAAGATGTTCAAATCCAGAAACTTGATCATGATTTTTTTTTTTGTGTGAAACACTGCAGCACTGAAGCACACAGATGGTGCTGAAACTAAAAGTGAACAGTCACACATAGACAATAGAAATGTGTGACTAAAATCATGTAATGTGATAGTGTGAGATTTTCAATATCAAACAGTGTGTGTGTACAATTTCTCACACACACCCATTTTCACAGGGTCACACACACACACACACACACACACACACACTTAACCGTTTGAAGGTGGTTTATTTCATTTCTGTCACACCTTCACACCTGTGTGGCAGACACTGGTTCACACACGCACACACATACACATATTCATATGGTTTTTATATAGTAATAGAGACAAAGACAAGCATTCACAACCACCAAGTTATCTAAATGACTCAGCCAGGAAAAGTTGCAGCTGTAGGGAGGTACCCATAAGTCTTTGTGATGAGATAAAAAAACACACAAACACTGAAGCTGATGTTGGAGGGACATGTTTGGTTTCCTGTGTGTTGCTGTGAGGGCTTCCTTTGAAAGCTTGCAAGTTTATGTGTGTGTGTGCGTTTTCTGACGGTTATGTGGTGTCTATAAGGCTGCATTATATTTTACTGTAATTCAACCATCCTCCATCCTAAAACTGGCTGCCAGGCAAAAAATACAAATGTGTTTGTGCAAACAGTAACTCTAAAACACATAAACATGTGTTCGCACACATGCAGGAGCAAAGGAGGTGTGAACAGGATATAAGTTAGCATATGTCATGTAAATCTATAGATAAACGTAGTAACGTAAGCCAAGTAAATTAAAAATCGAAGCTTGGAGAGGAGCTGCTTAGTAACCTTCTAAATAGAGTGTCTGGTTCTGTGCAACTGTTTTGTAGTCTGGTGTCGAGTTGCGTCGTCTGAACCCAACCCAGGATACTTTACATACTGTACTGTATCAGTATGCATGCAACTGTGATCATGAACACAGCTGAGTGTATCTTCACATATGTGTGTGTTTGTCTGAGGTGAAATGTGACCAAGTAAGAAGAATGATTTTAAATGAGGACATCTGAAACTTTAGTCTTTCATCACCAAATCTGATGACAAAATTGACCTTGTGCGCCCATCTACCCAAGCCAAGTTTTCTGGGTTTCAAAAGTTGTTCATGTCAGCGTTTCAGGGAGATTTGTGTACCCCAACTCTGTGATTTATAAACCTGGATACTATCAACTGTTTGGTTAAGTTATTTTGGGGTTCGATTTGGAGGTATGCCAAACCACCATGTAATCTATGTTGTAAACCATAAGTTAAGCATGGCAGAAGTAAGTAGAACCTGTGTCGGGGCAAATCAAGTATATTATAATGGATTATTATCAGCTATATAAAGCCAATGTACTCAGTGTAAAACACTGTAACCCATTCTCAAGGGTTTGCTCAAAACAAACTAGACATGTCATCTGACCTCATCTAAAGGCTCAAGTGTTTATAGCTGCTGAACAGCCATCACTAAGAGGGGTGAGACACTGTTTAACAGGGGATAACAGCATGCACACTCTCGGACAATCTTTCCTCCAAATAGATTTGAGTTTTGTATTTTATACACATGAAAAGTTTGAGAAAGCCTGCTTACATTACCACACATCAGCACACCTAGCCAATTGCTGAGTGAAGTGGCGGCGAATGTCCGATTCATAAAATTCTAAACATTTGTTGGACACGGCCACCTCAATTCTGATGTTGGAAAGGTGTGGGGGGAGCTTTAGATGTTATTCTGCCATACAAAAAGCAACAAAGTAACTGGAAGTGAAGTATATGGATTGCGAGCAAGTAGATCACAGTGCAGCATGGGCAGAAATTGAAGAAGACAGCATCTACACTTTCAGTTAAAATGGAAATTTGACATAAATATTGCAGATGTACCAAGAATTATGCTTGATTGTAAACTGGATTGTTTCTTCTATGTCATTCATCTCATAATAACGTAATGCTATCCAGACTTCTTATTAAGAAACTTAAAATAATCGTTAAACTCATTAAATATTCATTTCCATATTATTTGATTTGTTTTGAGAAGTCAGTTATTGGATATTTTTCTACTCATGGGTATACGGTGGACTCGGTCACCCCTTTCTTTAACCTCAGTGTGAGCTGCATGTGGATGTGTTATGTTAACAGGCTTATTTCCGCAGGTTTAATGTGGATGTTTTTCTCGGTTTTAAACTCCTGTGGAAATCCAATCTGCTTCCTTTCTGCAAAGCCCACAGTCAAAATACACTTGTTTAGGCTTCATAGGGATTACACAGGGGTTGGCTAGGGCCAGAGGAGTATTAGTTGATGGGTCAAGGTGGATGGAAGACTTTGGAGAAAAAGAGTTAAGAAGCTGATTTTAGGTAGATTTTACGGTGAGGTGGTTTTTATGCATGAAAATGGATTTTACAGGTTCTGGACAAAAACCTTGTAGTTCAGAAAAACTTTCTCAGTTAGAATCACGAAAAAAAAACTGGAGGCTCCCACCAAACCCCAACCAAATGAAAGAATAGTATAAATATAGCAGGGACAGGGTGTTGTAGTGTGGGTGAGTAGCTGCTGTTCCAGCTTGAGCCTTGTGCGGTGGGGTTAATTAGGCGTATCAGAGACTAATCCCTCTCCAGGGTCATCTGCTGGGGGTCAGGCCTAAAAAGAGAAAGGTCACAGCAACATCCGGCTCAACGCATTAATGATGGGTTCATACTGTAGGTCTGCATTTGTGTGTGTTGGAGGGAGAGGAGTGTGTCTGCTGTGTGTTTTGATGACGTTCATTTATGTTCAGAACAATTCTGCTTATATCGTGAAAACAGAGCCGCTTTCATTTTCTACTGTTTTACAGGCTCTGCAGTCATGTTGTGAATCCTCAGCCTAAGTGCGTGTGTTTATTTGCTCAGGCTAAATGGTACCAGATGGAACAGTATTGATGATTGGCCTCTGATTACTACTATTGATCAGTGATTACAGTGACTAGGCTTTACTGTATACAGCTGAGCTGGGGCACAAACACACTGAGGGAGCTACTGTAGGCCACAGGGGACATGCTGCTGTGTGTGTGTATAGCAGTGTGTGTGACTGCTGAGCAAGGACAGGGATTAACACAAAACACATACACGTGCTAACACACACAAGTAAATGTATTCACAATGATGCACTGATACTGCATAGACAGACACCCATTATCACACACACTGACCAAAAACAGACACATTTGAGGTTCTTTGAATGAAAACTGATGCTAACAGCATCCACGCTTACTTCAGCTACTGTTGTTGTTTTCAAGCAAACAGTCACTTATCATACACTTAGCCTTATAACATGCCCGTAGCTCAATTGTAGCTGCCAGTCCTCATAGGACACAGGTCCAAACCACTGTGGTTCAGACACAAGCCCATAGCTCGAAGCCTGGCAAGATGGATTCTCACATGATCTCATAAGTCCAGCTGCCTTGCAAGGTTAAGATAACTGAACAAGCTTCAGAAAGCAATTCAATCGCAGGTCATAAAAGTCACAACCGGTACACTGATCTCACACATGCACATGGACATATATCAATAATTAAAAAAACAAATAAAAATGCCCCTTGAGAAAGGCATTTGTAACATTTGTCTGTCTCTTTCTCTGAACGTCTTGTGTATGTTTGTCTATTCCTGTGTGCATGTGACAGTTCTGGTTCTATGACATTGCTCTGCAGGACCCTGACTCTTGTATTGAGTTACATTTGCTTTTCACCGCCTCCAGATATGTCCCAAGTCCAAAATAGAAAGGGCTCTATTTGTAGTTTTTACGACCATTCTCATTATTTGTATCTGCAGCAGGACTGCCTTTGTCAAAAATCTGAAAATGACAGACTAAATATGAGTTGAGTAGTAGTAACAGAAGTAGTTTTCTAATGTGCAGCATCTGTTGACCTTTTTCACAAAGTTCTTGATGACACCTGATGCCAGACTGCCCACTGTAATAAAGCGTAAAGATGTGAAGAGTATGCTGCAAAAACTTTGCTTATTGGTTGTATTGATCTGCTAATAATGATGTTCTATATTGTCACATACGTAGACATAGTGTTTGAAGAGGAGAGCCAGTTTATGAAATGTGATAGATGTGGCCTAGGACTGACACAATGGCCAATGTGTGTGTTGAAAATAAATGCTCACCACAGTGTGAACGCCGTAAACTAATAAATCATGTAGATTTTAATTGAATGTTAGATGTTTATTAAATTGACCAGCTACTATTGATGTCTTCATCAAATGAAGTTATAAAGGACTCATTCAAGAAATTAATTTCACTTTTATCTTTTTGTGAGTTTCACCCATGACCGCGCTATATTACTTGTGACACATCAACAACCCCCCGTATTTACTGCTACAGTCAACTAACTGCTCTTTGGTTTGAGGTTCTTCATCTTAAGATGAGATGGAAATGAAAGGGAAGTCTGCTATTTGAAGATGGATTATAATTGTTTGGAAGCACACCCCTGGGGTATTTAGGTCATAAATAAGAGGGACAATAAGGGGCTGATGATGTGATTTAAGGTCGAAGGATGAAATGAACCAAATGGAAGGTTGTGATTAGGGAACTGCATATGGCCAATTTTCTTCAGGCAGAGGCCAAGTTGTGATTAAAGAATGGCTGTTTTGAATTTTAGCACTGAAATATTTCATCTTTTCAAATGAACCCCTTATAATTGGCTTTAAATCCAATTAGAAACCAGAGCTGTTTCCAACAGAAAGCAAAGATTCAATGAACTTCTCTATGAATGTCTTTCTTTTTTTCTAGTAAAACGGTTTTACTTTGTTCTGAGGATTTAATTTCTTATTATCATGATATTTATCATTTAACAATTAATAATTAGTCAGGAACTACATCGCTGACGGGATCTGTGTTGTGATTGGTTGAGACAAGGCATGCGTATGGTTGGCTGGGATCCAGTGTGATTGACAGCTCTACCTGGGTGGTAGGAGGCAGTGACAGCTCTGTCACTGTGGAAACAAACACTGCAAGCCAGTGAGCCAATCAGAGTTGAGTGAGAGCCCCGGGGACTCATCCAACACATGCTGAATGTTTCCTCAGGACCAGAACACACATAAACGCACATACACATAGACATACATATATTTTTTCTTCTATGTGCTATATTTTTTTGTTGGATATATGTTTTATTTGTGTGCGTGTGCATGTGTGCATTAATGTGTGTTGAGTTAATGTGTGTGTTCTCCGCGTGTGGTGTGGTCCTCTGTCGACACTGTCTCTGGGTCGTTGACGTAGTTGTCATGGGAGAGTGCTCTCTGGACCTGTGCGCACACATACACTCATGCACGCACACACACACACACACCGGGGGACAGGGGTCAGCTTGTATTAAAAGACCAAATAAACAAAGCTTTCCACACCACCAACCCACCGCAGACAAGACAAGCAGACAGAAATCGAAAACGCGACAGGAGGAAATGTGTGTATGTGTGGCGGTGGGAGGGTTGGAGAAGGAAATATCTTTCATTTCCTGGAGAAGCAGGTTGGATGAGTGTGTAGGGGGACTGTTCCTTACCTGGAGGACGTGAGGTCAACGACACCTGCACTGGTGAAGGAGTCTTGCAGAATCATTTTATAGCTTACCCGACCTTTGACTTGACGTGCAATAATGTCTTTACTTTAAGATGGCGTTATATCCGAGTGTGTGAATCTGGCATTAGGCTGCCTGCCAGGTCTTTTGGCTGTTGCACTGAGCTTCTATTCGCTCAGCTGTCCCACTTGTCTGATCACTCTGTAAGAGGCCTGACCTTGGAGCTAATGTGTGTTTTAAAGTTTGAGAGTGCTGATCAAGGGGTCTCTTACCCTCTGAGTGTTTTGTGGACACGGGAGAACAAGAAAACACAATTATACACACAATATGTAGATGTGTCGCTCTCATATTTATTAAACTGTTAAAACTGAGCTTATCCTCCTGTTCTCGAGCTCTAGACTGTGTCCTTTACTCTATCCCAGTCAGCCATCTTGTTCTCTTCCTCTTTTCCCTCTCTCCCTGTCTATTTATCTTTCTTTCTTTCTTTCTTCTTTCATTTTGCTTTCTTTATCACATCTCCTTTCAGCTCCTCTGTCTTTGCTCCTTTCTCTGTTTATTTCATTCTTTCTCCCTCTTTCTCTCTGTTTATGTCTCCTTCTCCCCTGTCTGTCATTTTTTCTCTGTCCGTCCTTCTCTCCGTCTCCTTCTCTCCCTCTCCAGCCGTCATAAATCGCTCTCTTGTTGGCTGTTGAAGTGTGAGGAATGGCAGATCTGATGGTTTCTCACAGCTGTTGCAGGCTTTCCCAGGTTCACCTCACTGCACTGCCCTCTGTGGTCCTGGCTTTCAGACCTGCAGGCAAAATATACAAAACATGAATAGGGTTTTAAACATTTGAACTGCTTTGATCTGTGCTTGATTTATATCACCGAAAAGACCAACAAGTGAGCACATCTTGTGCAATAATAAGATAAATCAGATCTTCTTTTTGAAACTATTAAAACACATATTCAAGCGTTGCTTCATCTGTTTTACTAATTCTAAAGTAAAAGTATAATGACATCCTTTTTGGCCACACTGTTATTGTTCAAACTGCACAGTGAAGCAATATTTGCCATTATAATGAGATAGTAAAAAATGCATTTGAATGCATGATTTGATTACTATGAATGATACCACAATTATTAACCCATGTTTGTACAATTTAGTTAACTCCATGTGGGCTCTAGGATGCGAGCATGCATAACATATTTGACGTGACTTGGGCAACAAGAAATACGAGCTACTATGCTGCTATGAGCAGTCAAAAACTGCTTTTCGCCACCTGTATGGGATGCATTTCACTAAATGTTTGAAAAAATTGTTCATGTTTAGATCTTTTCTTGATTGGAAAATGCATCATAGACTAAAACCGATAGCAGAACCGGTCTTTAATAATCTAACCCCGGGGCACCTAGCCTCATGTTAGCTTTGTCTAAAGTTTACAACACATTAGTCCATTAAACAGGGACTGTGAATCTTGTCTATATCTAACACTGAAATTGTGTAATAAAGGGATCTTTTCACAGTTAATATGAACAGCAAGAATAATTATAGTAACCAATAACTGTTTTAATATATACCAACTTGGAAACATGTGAACTTTAGGTATAATTTCTTTTGCAAAAGATACAAAATCGTATTTTAAAACCACTGGAGCGGGGCGTGATGAAGCAATGTCAGAAAATTTCTGTTTCGGAAAACAGAAAAAATAGAGTATGCTATTCCCTTGAGTAATATGAAACGTTTGCACAGTGCAAACAGATAACAGTTCTAATAAATGACCAATACATTAATACATTCCAACTACTTACAGCATGGAAATCCATCATAATGCTTCACTGAACCTACAAAATCAACAAAATCTGACATCCCGTCTATTTGTTTTTAACTTGAGTGTGAAAGAGGCTGCAGATGTTTGGAGTATTTTGATGGAAATAATATTCATAATTACACATGTGCACTGTAGCTGTACTCCTTTTGCTACAGTCAAACCTGCTATTTGATCTATGAGCTTTACTTTACTTGCATTACTTCCCTAATCGAATTATGACATTAGCAGGTGAAGATGGCCAGCACCAGTGTAAATATTGATTATAAATACTTGACTCCCTCATGCACCTTGTGCCTGGGAAAGTGACAGCTCTGTTGTTGTATGAAGACGCATTGTCCTGTGTCAGCACAGTCTCACAGCACATTGCCAAATATCCTCTTGTCATTCCCCACCTCTCAGCACAGACCTCCTACCCCCACTTACACACACACACACACACACCGCGGCCACACCACGTACACAGAGCACAGTGTGATCCAATGTCCGGTATGTGACCCGTCCAGCACCGCCAGTGCTACAGTGTGCTAACCTTTCTGCTAAGCTAAACTTTTAGAACCTCGATCATAAGGAAAACTAATCAGTTAAAAATAAACCAAAGATTAGAGTGTGCATGAAAGTGTGTGTGTGTGTGTAGGAGATTATGTGACTCTCACCTTGGGCTGTTCAGCAGCTTTCATGTGGCCTCAGCCATCACTCACACAGACTGAAGAGCGAGAGAGAGGATCAGATCATTATTATCACCTACAAGGATAAACAACTCGCGACTTCTCTTTTTCTCACCCCATCCTTCTTTCCCTCTCCCTCCCTCCTCACTTTCACTCCTTCTCTGCTCCCTCACCTCGCCTCCTCCATCTCCCCTCCTCTAATCTCTCCCTCCTCTTGCTCCTCTCTCTTTCTGTCTCTCTCCTCGCCCCCATCGAGCGAATAGTGATCATGTCTGGCATTTCATCGGCTCTTTGCACTTCTGTCCTCTATTAAGATTGATGGGCTGCTCGGCTATAAATGAGCATGCTAAGATTTGGACAGGGCCACGGTCAGGCAACATCCACACAAATACACACACACACACACACATACACACGTATACATATGTACACGCACCTTCCCTATTAGTAGCAGAATGTCAGAGCTGGGGCCCAGGAAGGGGCACTATTTTTGTTACATGGAAGCATACACAGAAGATATACACATACAAACACACCCACACAAGCTGCCATGACCCTGTCAGTCACCTCCAGCAGCGCCTGCTGTGGATCAGTAACCTGCACACTGCTGATCATGTCTTATATTGTATATTTTAGCAACAAGAGTTTAAGTTGCCGATCTTCAAAAACTTAAACTGGTGTTTTTAATTTGATGCTGTACTGTATGTGCTATGTTTGAGGTGTGTGCGAATGTGAGGATTTAATTCTAGAAATACATAATTGTGCATTAGATTTGTATTCAGCTTTAAAGAAAAAATCCATTTAAAAAAAAAAATAACTTGAATTGATGGCCATCATGTGACACTTTAGTTGACTTTGAATGAAGGTCTTCCAGTTCTGAATGACGAGCCAAAGTCCCGGGCTTGGTTTTCCATCCTGCTTGTCTAAAGTGAAACATTTTCTTTGAACCCTTCATAATTTGAACAAAGTTACAATTCATTTGTTAGCATTTAAAAAAACTGCTGCTCCCATGACAGTTAACTAGTCAGGCTGCATGGGTACGATGTGTCATAGTAACTGCTGGATAATGTTCAGTGACAGTGGTTTTACATCCAGTGACAACGTTTCTTTTTTAAATACTTACTTTCTATAATATCTGTGGTATGTTGAATTATAAAATATTGTCATTAAGGCAAATAAACTATTCAAGTATGTTAGGGCGAGGCTACTAAAGCACTTGTACTAATTACTAAAGCATTTGGTGTAAGTTGGGGAAAGATTGTGGCGATGGGTTATAAAAAAAAAAAAAGAAAAGAAAAAGAACATTAATCAGGTCTGTAGTGGGACACAAACTCTGGTCTGGGCCATCCATCACCTCCCCACCGTCACTTTCCGCTCTGCTACATACACTCTGTACACTACTTCCTGTATTGGCACTGAATGTTACTATTGGATGTAATGGTGGATGTAAATCCAAGGTATTCTGGGCTGACGGCCTGGTGGGGAAATGGAGTCTGTTAAGGGCCACTAAAAACAGAGATATTAAATATATAAAGATAAAATATTATTTCTTTTAAAATGTTTTATCCATGTATAGAGAAAATGATTGATCTGCATTACATACTGTTACTCTTACATACTTTTGTGTTCCAGGACTGAACTTTTAGTAATTTGTGTTATTACCAATGTCACTATGATTTTGTATTAATTTCACTTACAGTTAGAGCAGAAGTTTTGGTTTCATTTTGGTTCTCTTTATGAAAATTTTTCCCAGTTAACCCACCATGGGTGCTGTCATAGTGTTTAATAGGAGCTATAACATTATTTAGGATCTATTTAGTAGCTCTGGGATTCATCTTTTAATTACATAATCATCCATTTTCACACTGACTCGGTTTCACACTTTAAACTCTTCTCTTTTCTTTGGTGCCACTGTTTAGCAGGTGCTTAGGTCAAGTGTTAAAGTTCCCAAAAAATCCTCATGCCTTAAAACTGTCCGCCTAAGGCAGCTGTGAATAACTGTCCTGCATTTGGTTATGTGTTGGCCAGAGGCCCGATCAGGAACATTGCCACATATCATATGGCTAAAGATCTGATAGACATTTACAAGACATTGCAGAGCCTGTCCTTTCATTTTGGCTCGACACTCTGTCTATCTGAGATAAGCATGCAGTGTTATATACTAACTATGCAGTGTACATGTTAATTCACATAAGCGTGTGTGTGTGTGTTCCTGTTTGTCTGTATATCACTGCAGAGCTGGAGAGAGAGTCATTGGAGGTGCTCATGTCCTTTTTGTTGACATGGAAAGATTACAGGAAAATATTTTGTCATAATTATTTCTCAACACCTCCCTCATAGATCAAAGTTCATTGGGGTGTCTAATAGAGGGGTACTGAGAAACAAGTCCTGCAGAGCTGACCATAAATCAACTTAGCGGGGGGAGATTTGATGACAAAGATTTAACGGCTGTAAAGGACACCCTGAGCCTCAGATTCTTGCAACTGTCATCAAATACCCGCTAGGCCATTAACAGGTCACGCAGGAGTAGCTGAGCTGAGCCTGTAACATCATCAGCACACCCACCCTCCTCTTGTCACCAGCTGAAGGCCCCCCGGAGCACAGGTGCACTTCCTGGAACAGCAGCAGGGGCAGAAGAGTCTCTTTGCTCCAGTATTCAGTCCTGTCCTCTCTCCTCCATAAATCTTTGTCTCCTTAAATTGAGAGACACTACAACATGCGTTGAGGTGACCCCTAAAATGAAATCCTGAATTCTCAATAGAAATCTAACTGACTCAAGTGCTGACACACATTTTAAGATCATTACAAAACTGCTGTTTGGGAAACCTTTCAGTGGCCTTTTGTCTTCAAGAAACTTGAGGCTTTTTCTTTTATTGCAAGATAAGTTTGTCTAAACCGCTATTTGTAATTCTAATATGCTGCTCATCGGATACAAACGGACCTCTTTTTTGCTTCTGACAGTTGCAAGTTTTTGTGCCAAACCTTATTCTGTGCTCCAGGGAACTTTCTTGTCACTGCCCAACATGACCTCACCTGTGGACTCCCCAGTTCATATGCCTGGTCACGTACAGCAGGCCACAACTCCCCTCTGAGCACGGTCAACCACGTGGTCACGTCGTCGGCCCGTATGTTAATGCACACTTCAATCACACAGGACGCTAAAACCACATAACTGGCCTCTATGCAAATGCTAACTTCTGTGTTGTGAGTGTTCAGGGTAACCAATTCCCTGAGGAAAGAAAGGCAGTGGGTGTAGAGGAAAGATATGGTAAATAGGTTTATTCCACTTTCGCCAAGACTCACTGTTGGAGGATGCCAGACCATCATTCTGTACATGGGAAAACAATTTGAGGCCATGTTAATACAGTATACAGTAACAGTAACAGTTTTCTCAGCTTAGCAGCATCTGTCTTATGCTTTCATTACTTATTGTTCATATTTAATGTAACATACACCTAACCTAATCTCTTTTATTAATTTTTATGAAAACACTATTTTCTATCGTAGAACCATCTCTAGAATACAATATGATCATTTTATAGAAGGCTGCACTTGAGTCTATGTTGGTTAGTTGAGTTCATGTACCAAACTATAACTGTTTGCGTAAACACTGTGAGTGGAAAGGTCAGGAGTGCTTGTAGTTCCCTGTAGTATTCAGCACCAAGCAACAAGTGGAAAATGCAAGACTTCATATTTTAGCAATGCAAGCTGTGTGTGTGTGTGTGTGTGTGTGTGTGTGTGTGTGTGTGTGTGTGTGTGTGTGTGTGTGTGTGTGTGTGTGTGTGTGTGTGTGTGTGTGAGAGACCACCATCACATTTAGTGTTGTTATGACACACACCGTTAATAATAAAAAAACATAATATTTAGACCTAAAAGAACCAGTATACCCAGAATATTCTCGTTGTTGCTCATTCTCTCTCATTCATGCACTTTTTAATAGTATATGTCTATATTAATATGCCTAAGCTGGCAAGAATAGATACCCCCACACACGCAAACACACTGAAGAGTGATGTCGCTTAGATTTGATTTGAAGCCTCAGAGCGTTGGGGATATTCAGTGTCATGATGAACTGCTTTGGCAGCACTGCAAAGTGTATATTTATGTGTGGTTAATGTTAACAGTAAATCAAAGTAGTCTACTTTAGATAATAATAGACATTACAAGTAAAGATGATATCATAACCATCATGATCTGTATTACTGTGAAATAATGTGATGACTTTTATTAAAATGACTGAATTAAAATACCAGATGAAATGTAAAATAGCCAAATCATTTGGAATTACAAGTCAAATTTGACTTTCCTCTCTGAAAACTTTTCCTCTCTTCCAGACAGTATAAGTACTGACTGTTTTTATCAAAGTCAATAATATATTATCTACATTATTTTCTTCTTGTGCACATCAATCAATGCAAGTAAAGTTAAACCTTGATGAAGATTATTTGTTTTAGCAATCTACAGTGCCTATAGTGTCTTTTACCATGCCATACTTTTCCAACATCGGTAACAAATAACCATACATTTTAATAATGCTTTAGTAGACACAAGGGGGTATTGCAATATATCCCTTTCCTACATACATTAATATAAAAATAAAACATTAATGATAAACATTTTACATATTTTAAACATAAATATCCATCTATACATTTTCTATAACCGCTTATGTTTATCAGTGTCACGGGGGACTGGAGCTTATCCCAGCTGGCATTGGGCGAGGTGGGGAACATCCTGGACAAGTCGCCAGTTCATCACAGGGTTTAAATGAATATTTTGTTTCTTATCTTAAATAAAATCTGATTCTTTGTGGCATTTTGCCTTCCACAAAGTATTTCTTGTGTGAAAATGTTGCAAATGAACATAATTCTTGGAAAAATTGTTTGGATTGATGACACTTTGTTGCATGTCTGTTGTTTTGTGTGTCTGTCAACACTTAAGAGCAACACCATAATATTTGGAATGGATATTCATGGTCACCAGTGATTGACTCCTGTTAATTGTGTATTTTAGCTCTTGGTCTTTTAATTTTTAGATTTCCTCTACCACCTTCTCTCCCACCTATGATATTTCATGGCTGGGTTGACATGAAATGTGTTGTGAATGCTCCTTGTCCCCAGAGGATGAACCCCAGTGGCCTCCTGACATTTTCTGTATTGCCACATTCATGTCTGTACATAACCTTCAAAATGTACTTCACATGCTTCCTTGAAATTTGTTGATTTCAACCAAGAAGATTGTACTGTCCCTTGGCGTTGTTGTATTTCACTCGCATTTTATTTTCGGACATTTGGACATCTTCCTGTTGGGATTTAACAAAAAGAAGTCCTGAGCCACCCTGAAATGAACAGGTTTGCTTCAACGTTATACGAATCTTGAACACACACATACTGCTCCTACTCTCTACCTTCCCCCCTCCCTCCGCCCTCTCTGTCCTTCTCCTCCAGGCGGCAGATAGCGTGACAGATATGTCACGTCGGCACCTGGTCGTACACAAGTGTTAATGTCCCCACCTCAGCTGAGAATCACTAAACCACTGACACCATGCACAAGTGTGTCTGTGTGAATATATGAGTGTGTGTGTGTGTGCCTGAAATGTTCTGCAGCTTTAAATTCTATTTTAATCCATCTTTCCAGAATCAGAACTACTAGACAAGCTAGGTTTCAAAGGATTGACAAGGTGAATGATAGTTAGCTAGCATTGTGTATAAATATTTCTGTCAGCATTTGCCGGTGTGTGTTTCCTTGTGTGTGGTACGGATGCATCAGGCGGGGGTCCCGTCCCCTGTCACTCAAAAACAACAAGCCAATCATTCCTGGGTTTTAAAATAAGCTCTCCTCCCCCCTGCCGTCCTCTCTCACCTCCTGTCCCCCCCTCACATGTGCTCCTCTCGTCAGCACCTCTCACCTTCAGAGTGACAGGAGACAACTGAGGGGGGGGGGGGGGGTGAACAGAGGAGCTGAGGAGGAAACGGGTGACAGCAGGAAAGGGTCTTTTGGGATGAAAAATCAGTAAGTCAGTTCAAAACTGCAAACTTTCCTTGTATTTATACCTGGAGGAGAAAGTTAAGAACAAGTGCAGCTCCATAATATTGCTGCTTGTAACCTATCAAGACAGTTTCATTTCAGAAAAATCATTTGTATCACAAAATCCCAAAGTATAAGGGGCCACAATTTAGGGTGGTCTCATATGACTGAATCATGAGAGATAGCTAGCAGAAGTCCACTATAACCAGTGCTTTGTTGATTGTTTATCTTATTTGACTGATTTGAGCTCATTTGTATTGAGATAATGGGATTCTTTAAGCTCACACATTAGAAGAGATGAAGTGTATTGCACTTGTCTTGTTTTCTTTTTGAAATGTAATTTCAAGTTCGAGAGGGAAAAATGGGTTTGTTTTGTCTTGGAGTCTTTAGTCGGAGTGCTTGTGCAGGTGTTAAAATGGGTTTAAATTACAGCGAACAGCTTTCTGAAAAATCTTGGCAGCAGAGTAGTATGACTTTGGAGGAAAAGGGTGGGGGGGGTCAATTCTCAAGGATCTACATGAACTTTGAGACTGTGAGGTCACACACTCGCTGACAACTCAACCACCTGTTGCCACACACACACAAATGTGCGCACATACATACATACTCTCACACCCACATTCACCGCACACCCTGCCTTGTGTTGTATTAGTTTGCATGGCCATCGCACAATAAACAATTGCTTGGGCATGTATGTGTGCGCGTGCGTGCCTCAGAGTACTTCTTGCTCCCTGTCTCCTTTGGTATTTTTCATTTCTCTGGCATCCAAAGGCTGTGGAACAACCCCCGTCTTTGACTGCTTTATCACACACACACGCACACACACACACACAGACATACACAATACCACTAGCACACACATCAGTGAGAATACATAAGCATACAGTCCTCTGGTCTTTGTTTTCACAAGGAAATATTATATTGTAAGCATCGTAATTGCTTTAGTTAAAAAAAAAAAGGCAATAAAACACTGACAAACATGTAGGTTCACAATTGCCTTAATAAACAATACGAAATCAGTTAAATTAGTAAGATATTGATTACATATTAACATTGTGACATGAATAGATATACTTTATTCGGCTCAAAAGGGTCACAGAACATGTTAATGTCCTTGGCCAAAGGGCGTGCTGATATAGCGCGTGTTTGCAAAGAAAAGCTTTTCGGTCAAGTTCAGGGTTGGCTGTTGCGTACCTGACCCAGTCTAAAGAGCAGAAGCAGGTGCATTGGGGTTTTTAAGTGCGAAGGGTCACACAGCCCTTTATATACACATCTCTCCTCCCGCCCACCCCCCCCTCCCGCTATATACAGAATCATCATGTGCAGTTACGTCTGTGTCACACAAGAAAAGATGTACTTCAGCCTGACATCCAGACAGCTGCATCAAGTAAACGTCTGTCAAGCCAGACGTAGAATATGTAGATCAGTCCATCATCAATCCATCATTCTCCCACAGCTTTAACTGCGTCAGTCCCTAACTGTCACTGGGATATCTCCCGTAGCTCTCATCATGTGAATATGTGACAGGCTCCTGGTGTTGTGTGTAGAAGTGTTTTTTCTTTAAAAGTCTGAGTGGTGAGAAGGCCCTGCCTGTAGTGCATATTACTAGATAGACTTTAGCTACATGTTTGTTATTCCAAAGACTTGATCAAGACCACCACCAGACAAGGAACTCAATTGACAAGAGAAATTTAGTCAATATATCCCATAAAAACAAGTTAGAAAGTAGTGTTCAGTAACTCCATCCAAAGTAGGCAAGATCAAGGAGGCAATGTAGAATGCTGTGTGAGTATAATAGTTACTGCTTCAGGGCCTCCTGCCAGGAGTTGAAGTGCTTACTTTGAGTGCCTGGGCCAGCCCAGTTTCTGCCCAATCCATATTCAGTTCCAGTTCAGTCAGTGGGTTACATCGTTTAGACTCGTTATCCAAAGCCACAGGATGTTTCTCCCTTTGATAACCACTGCAGCTGCACATGCATGTCCTAGAGAACATACCTGAAAGATAAGAACTTGGTAGAAAATATTCCCTTCAGTTAAAGAAGCTTTAACAAGCTCTTTATTTTCACAGAGGCAATGGCTCAATCTGGCACTCCTCTCTGTTTGTCCACAATTCAGCCCGATGCTTATGCAGCACATGGATGATTAATTCGTAGAACGTTCTGAAAAGCAACTTACACCCATTCCAGGGTGTCATTTTGTTTTCATGACTACCCTAGATGTCTGGAGTCAAATTCAGCCCATGTGGGCAGTGACCTGTGAGGCCCCACCTCCTGCTTGGCTACCTGCCAGTCCTAAAGTCCGAGAGTCAAACAAGAAGCCTTGCTGTCCTCCACTGAGCACACCCAGACTGTCTGTTAGAGTCCCACTAGGAGACGAGCCAAGGAAGGGGCTCTGATGATTGGCAGTGGCAGCGGCGGCCATTTTATCGGGGCTGGCAGCGAGGCGTGGTGACGGAGGGAATGTGTAACCGTACAGGCTATAGGGTGGTGTGTGGAGGCGAAGCCCAGCGTAACCCTGTGTGGTGGGATTGGAAAGATAGCCAAGTTGAGAACCAGGGAGAGGCAGGGAACAGAATCCTTCACTTTCATATACCGATGGACCTCTGGGAGGAGGGAATGGCTCCGGGGGGTTGCTGTAACGATGGAGAGGGTGTGTGGGTCGGCTGCAGGTGTAATCAGGCGGGCTGAGAGGGCAAACCTGGAAGGGTGAGGAGCACGGGGAAGTGGAGAGAAGGTGAGATGACGCTCCGACCCCTCCATGAGCCCCAGGGACCCCTACAGAAACAGAAACAGAAAAACATTCAACCTAAATCCACTTAAGCACTGGTTACTGGTTTACATGTCTAATCCAATAAGCTGGATCTGTGCTAATCTTATTAGGCGAATCAAGTATCCGTGACATGACTGATCCACATAAAAATGCTATGTCTTTGTCAATGCCATAATAAAATTCAATGTTCCTACATTAATTCAGTCACAGCGGGCTGTTTGGGCCACAGGAATCCTTCGTTTAATGTTACCTTACATAAAATGATTGCAATGAGTTATACACAATGAGGTATAATGTTTTAACATTTTGGAAAAAGAGTCCATGGGTGTTGGATCACTACTCTGTATTGACAGATACGCTGAGTTGAAGTACCATAATCGGTATCAGGATATAAAATGTTGGATTGGGGCATCCCTGAAAATGACCTATGATTATGTTTCCTCTTGTGGCTGCACGAATAATGACGTATCATTCAAGCAAAACCTCTTTGGAAGGTTGGGGTGGGCAATTGGGTGTACACAGACTGTGACTGGGGACAGAGCCTTTTGCATAATATGTCCTACTTAACAGTCACTGTTTGTTTCTTGTAACGATGACTACGATCTTTTCCTAACCTTTTACCATGTACTTTTTTTTTTTTGCCTAAATCTAACCATACCCTTAAAGAGACCAGAAAACAGCGCTATTAATCTCTGACTAACTGACTTTGTCATTTTTGTTTGGACACTGACTTCTCAGGATCCAGGAAACTGTAAGGGTCAGTGAATGTTACCTTGCTTGGCCATGCCAGGGATGTCCTCAAATGTGAGTGTTCGCAGAGATGGACGCCAGAATGCATAAGACTCAACCAAAGCCTCCAGACCCATCCTGAAAAACACGTTAGCACACATTCATCAGCATGACTGACAAAACATCACAAGCTGAACGTCCTCGTCTTGCACCTTCTACAGTCACTGATACAGCTGCAGCCACTTTCTCCCAGCATGCCTTACTGGGTTGTACATTACGGCAACCACCTGGCGGCCATCTTAGTCACCCGTGGGGCCTCTCTCGCCGTCTCCATGGAGACCGCAGGTAATGAGGGGCATAAACGCCACATTGCGATTGGCTGCTGCCAGTCGGGTGCTCGGAGGTAATTGCTTTCACACGGCTTTTACGGGCGAATCAGGACGAAGGAGCAGGAAGCCGCAGCAAGGATTTATGAGGTGGGACTCCCCCTTCCCCCCAATCTGCGTCTCCCTCCTCCTCTAGGTGGGGCAGAGGGTTGCTGTGGCGGGGTAATGCGAGTGCTCTGTTACCCCTCGTTAGCGTGAGGATAAAAGTCCTCCCCCCCGCGGGGTTGTAGCCACGGTGATAATTTAGACAAGCTGCCCGGAGCGGTTCTGTGTGCTCCAAAGCAGCCTATCAGAGCAGAAGTTTATTTAGCAAACTGCTTAACTCTTCCTGTAATATTTAAAGGGAGTTTTTTTTCAGCCTTCCTGAGTTTAACTTTTATAGGGTCAGCTGTCAGGGTTATCCAGTTTGCCGTACTCTACCTTCCTCCCTCTCAAATTTTCTGTCTCACACGTTCCTTCTCCTCCTCTCTCTCCCCCGCTCTCCCCCTTTCTCTCCCCTCCTCTCTAATGATTTCTGTGAGGCCTCAGGGGAGTGGCTGTTTGGAGACTGTTGGAGTTTTACTGCTGTGTTGTTTTAATGCTGTGTTTATATATGTTTAGAAATGTGTTTATACAGATTTTCTTCAGGAGACTCTTGACTTTTATTATTTTGCTGTTGATGTTTATGTTCCCGAGGCTGGCTGGAATCTGACGCTCCATTTAGGTTTGCATCCGAGGTTAGATTTTTCCCTCTCAAAGCATGTGCCTGTAACTATGCAATTGCTGGAATTAATGTGCCTTTAAAGTTAGCACATTCAAATGAAAACGCATCACCAATTAATATGGTGAAATCATTATAATATGTGCCACGTCTGCTCAGTTTAGGACAGATTTAATGGGAGGCTGTTGCACATTTTCCATTAGAAAAAAATAAATAAATACATAGCTTTGCTCCCCATAAAATCAGACTGAAATAACCGTGACAAAAACCACAACCAAGCCAAAATATAATGCAGTCATGCATCCCACATTACCCCTAATGCACTAGATAATGTGAAAATCTCTGTGGTTGAAATGAACTCACCGGTTTCTGCCAGAGTCTCTGAAGCCTTTGGCAAATGGGTTTCTGTCAATTTTCAGCCTTGTAATCTGCAAAGTAAAATAAGACTCTAATTATTTTCAAAAATTTTGTTATTACAAAGTCCATGATAACATATACCGTATAATGGCAGATTTTTTCCTGCCAAAATCATTTTCTTTCTCTGTAATCTTTCAATCAGATCTATAAATAAATGTGCATCGTTAACTGCTAATTGTGCTGCTTTTATGCTTTGAATATGTGTGGGAAATCATGTATGTACTTGTGTGTTTCCTTGCACATATATGTGAATTTGTGTAAGTGTGTATGCGCACGCATGTTCGTTAATGTCTGTGGGGCTGCCATGGGGCTGCCCAGGCTGTGGGTGGTGTTTAAGGCCCAGCTCTGTGACCCGCATCCAAAGAGACTTTTATAGGCATCACCACCATGTTCTAACTTCAGCCAGCCAACCAGCTAACATCTTACTTCAAAGCTCACATTGACTGATCCAGTGCTCAAATCCAGAAAAAACTGTAGTGTTTGCGCATTGACGACACCATTCAGAAAATATGAGACACCCAAGCAATGCAGAAATGTACTGTAAAAGTTTTTTTTTTTTTAATCAAGTAGTGTTATTTCTTGATAATCAGTCCAATAATCATTTTACTTGGTAGAACAGGACCTGTGTCAGTCTGTTTTGCAAAACACATTCATGCATAGGTAAATCCATGCACTTAAAAATGAACCTGCCTTTATAACACAAACAAGACCACAATGTGAAATATAAAACTTAAATAAATAAAAGTTAATATAAATAAATATATATAATATATATATAATATATATAATATATATATCGATATATATATATATATAAGTTATATATATATAATATATATGTTTCTAATCTGGCTTGTTTACATCTTATAGTCCTGTTCTGTCTGGAATGTGTAACTGAAGATATCATACTGCAGTATGACCTGCAGAAATGTATTTGAAATCTTTATCAGTCATCGCTCTCTAGTAACTCCAAACAGTGCAAAACTACAAAACAAACAATAATATCTGTTGGCAACAGTGAAGTCAGTGTAGCGGTTGCATGCTAGAAACGTGGGTTTCTTGTCCATAGTGGCTATTTTCAGCCTGTTTGGTGGTGTTGGTTATAAAAGGAAATGTGGTTGTGTGGAGGACAGCTGGGCTACCTGCTGATTCTGATATGCTGTGACGGTGGTGAACACAGTCTCAGGGAAGGAGAAGGTGCGGGTGCCTTCCCCAGCAGGGACTGCTCTCACTGGGGATAACTCCTCTCCACACTCTTTGCGGATTACATGGACCCGCGGCTGGTACTTGTGCATGGAGTGTAGAATGATCTGAGCAGGGAGGAAAAAATATTCTCTCAGGCTTAAATGACATAACAGCAGTTTCATATTATTAAGGGCTATAAAACATTATTGTGGGGTAATGACCATCCATAGATAAAGGCACCTGCATAAACATCATGTTTTTATATTGCAGTCATACCTCTTGTAATTATTACAAAATGCAGCAGAAATGCAGGCTTTTATTTTCTTATAAATTTGACTTTTTGGTATATTGTAAAATGACTCTAAATAAAAAAAAAATGTAATTACACTGTCCAATTAAAGTGAGATAAAATAACAATAAAGGGGCCACAGTGAGGTAAGTATACCTATGAGCATCACAGTTATATAATTATACCACAGAAATATTTTTACACACTCTTTGTTAGGGCACTTACATGTCCCTGGTCGTCCAGTTCGTTGTTGGTCAGTTTAAGTTTGTCGAAGCTGACCACCTGACGCATCCACGTCTCTCCTGAGGCCGGGGAGTCCGGGTGGATGTACACTCTAGGCGGCACAGGAGAGTCCGCGTTCCCCGCTACCATCCACTTGGAGCTGTGGTACACGTACCTTCACAATTCAGACACACAGGGTGGCAGATGAACACAATGGACTAAGTCAGCATTTTTCCCGTCCTGCTATGAACTAACGCTTCACATGCACCACGGCTGAAATGACCAGAAAAAGACTTTAGACTATTTTAAATTATTATTTTAAACCCTAGAGAGGGGCATGTTTGAATAGCAGTCACGTGAATATAAAATAATCCATCAAACCTGTTTTTCATATTTTACTCAGAATTGTGTCTTATTGTTCTTCTTTCCACTGACTGCAGATTATCTTTGCATATTTTAGCTACTCTTCCTGAAGGAAAGTTATATTCAATATTTTTTGAACAAATACCGCAGATCAAACACATTTCCCTGTGCGCTACACGAAGATGTTAAACAAAGCGTCTGCCAACTCAAATGTTGAGTTTGCTTTTAAAGCAGGCTTAAAGCTTTTTTTTAGATACATGCAATTAAATATGTTAGAGTTTTTAAATGCATGTGGTAGGCTATAGGTCTAATGGCCTTCAGCTAGAAACTAATTAGTTCCTCATCTGGTTGAAGGTGCGTTCATCACCTGCTGTTCTCAGCGTTTGGTTAAAAACCTCCAGCCTCTCCTTCCTGTACAGCGCGTTGTCGCCTGTAACTCTTTAACTGTCCGCATATGTGAGCATGTGAACATTTGACTGTAAGACTTCTTGCGATATCTTGTCAGACTGGCCGAATAACAGGTCCTCTAGGATGTCACTCATCACTCCACCGCGCCGCTAAAACTGTGTTCACATATAAACGGCTTCTGAAAGTTTGAAATGATAGACCCACAGTGTATAGCGTGCAAAGACTTGGCTGTGTTTACGCCGTTGCAATAACACGTTGTTTTCTTCTACAATATAACGACATTTGCTGGTTTGACCTTCCAGGGTGGAGAGGTTAGGCATCCAAAAGGCCCTTTCCAAAAGGGGACGGTCAAAACCGCCGTGACACAGCACCGGTGCCAAGCGCCATTTGTGGAGACAGAACTGGGGTTGCACAATTACAAAATCTTGTGTTGTTCCATGAACAGCGTTGAGTCTAAATTAAGCTTACATGCTAACGAAAATCCTGTAATATTCACGTCTCTATAGGACATGCGTGTGAGCATATAAGGCCCCTAATATGATCTACTTCTTCTATATTTACAGCCCCGGTATCACTCAGATTCCTTTCTCTTTGGGGAAATATACTTTTAAAATTCATAAAACAATCACGAGGTTGCATGGCCTCGCATTGCGCACTTTGATTGCGCGCGCGCGCGTGTGTGTGCGCGTGTGCACTGTGCGTCTTACCTGTATCGTTTGTTGTCCACGGGGATTATATCCATGGCAATGTAATACTGCTGATGTGGGTCCAAGCCCGTAATCTTGACACGCATAGCGGGGAACATCCGCCTAACAGGAAAACCAAATAAATCATCTGCATAGGAGATTTCAGCCCAGACCACATGGATTTACAACGCAGAGACATTATTACTGGATAATAATTATTATATTAATAACGGCAGCTTAATAAAAAAAATAAGTACAAGTAAGACAGACAATTCTGTTTAGGCAGTCGTCTTGTTAGTTCTACCAAGTCAGCTGATCCCTTCAAAAAATATCACTGTTTTATAAGATGATTCGTTATAACTCTTATCTCACTATTTACTCTTTTATATTAAATATTTAATGCATGTTTTTGTTATGTTATTAAAATATCTTTTTAAAAAATATATATATATTTATTGTATATATTTCTGCAGCAATCTCTGAGCACGTCTCTTTTTTTTTTTTTTCCCCTCCCAAATATCTAACTCCTGTCTTACCGTCCAGCCTTTGTAATGATCATTTCCGTGCCAATCTCGTGGAACCGTTTCCACAGGTCTGATCCCTGCAGGTCCACGCGGGTCTCCTCTCCGGTGCCGGTTACCGGCGCCGTGCACACAGCTGCGGGCTGCGGGCTCTCTAGCAGCGCGTCCTCGCTCTCTGCTGTACCGGAAAAAGGCGAGATTAACACGTTTTAATGGTAACACACCCATCCAAGGCGAGCATGATTCACTTACAAGGTGCTGCTCTTGAAGATATTTTGCACTCTGGCTCAGAAAAGACAAAATTTCTGAGTAGAAAATATTTAAAATGCTCACAAACATTACAACGGGAAGAAATCACTACTGCAGGTTTAACATATGACTTAGCCCTGTTATTAAGTATATTATTGCAATGGTCCCATCACATTGACTATTGTAATAATTAAATAAACTTACAGCAGCCCACGATATGCTCCACACTGAAAGCTATTTTATAGCTATTATTTTAAGGAGATTCAATTCAAATTAAGTAAACTAGTCACTCTTTAATACTGCTACATTCCGTGCAAGCTCTTAATTTGTAAGAATTTTATAGTTATGTCTCCTTAAACTAAGATCATATACACTCATTGGTACATTGTGATGCAGAAGTGTCAAGAATATTATTCACTCATGACTGAGCTCTAATTTTAGTCCCAACAGGAAGTGTATAATGACTCTCATGATGGAGTACCTGGGTTTAAATCTGTGTTTTAATATTGAGGATATGTTTAGAGGACTCCCTAGTGTTTATGTGTCTCACCGCTGTTGTTATTTGTGTTATTCAGGTCTCGCCAGGTGGTGGAAATTTATGGACATAAGACATGGGCCTAACAAGCCAAAGACAAATCCTCAGCCAAGTGCATTTTAAACTTACAGCCGATTTAAATCGTAATTTGTCAGGGCCAGTCGGTTTATGCTTTCTGCAGACCTCTGAGCATCCTTTCCGTGGCAGTTTCCCTGCCTTTATACGCTGCTAATTGGCGTGTTTATGATTGCAACACAACTCATAAAGCGTCTCACATTAGTCACACTCACACCACTCATATTTACTAGACCAGGGCCATGATATGATATCACATTTCCACTTTGTGGCTCTGACTAAAGCCTATCATTGTTTTTCTTTAGAACCTACATCTTTTGCGTTTTATTACTAAATTTCTCTCAGCAATGAGCAGAATAGAGCATGCATAATCCTGATCAAAACTATGCTGCTTCTCAGTGGAAAAAAAAAAGAAATGTCAACTTTAAGTTTTAATAAAATATCCATGGTTTATGGCTGACAGATGAAAATATTTGCTGAACAATCCACCAGTAAAAAGCTCATCATACTACTCATTTGGCAATGTTGACATTTTTTAAGAGCATACTTTATGTAGTGATTTCTTTTTATTAGTTATTTTATTGAGTTTTATGATTGTTATTATTATTATTATTGTCGTAGTTGCTATCTGTGTAGTCTTTATTAGTTGTTATTTAGGCCTACTTACGGGAACCGTCACTTGCACATTCTGCCTCACTGCCCCGGTCACTGGTGCACGCTCTGTCGGCCCGCGGCCCCGGGCTCCCGGTTATGTCAGAGACATCAGTTCCGTCCTCGTAGCCGGGGGACACAGCATCCTCTCCGGCCGTCCTGCGTCTCTTTTCCGCTCCGATTAGCGCCTCCACCGAGAATGCATGCGCTTTGACACTCAGCGCGCACGGGGACCGTCGCTTCTCTGCCATTTCTCTCGGTGTCGGGGCGCAGAAAGGAGACGGCGACGTTACGAGCTTGCAGGGAGCAAGAAAAGTTCAAAACGGACAGTCGCAAAAAGTGAATCCACGATGACAGTCCGGTGCTTTCGGTGAGACGGGTTGTCCGTCCTCGAGCCGGACCGCAGGAGAAACAGAGGGAGCCGGAACGAGCTGCAATAATGTCTCCGTTATCCGTGAGAGCCGTGCGGACTTTTGGAGAGTGTCAACAACCGGAGCTTAGAGGAGAGCCGGAGAAGGGGACCTGTCAATCACCACACAGAGCAACCAATCACGAGTAATCACAGCCCCCCGGAACTTTTCCCTGGTCCCGCCCGCTATGGGGGCCGCTCGTGCCGCCTTATGTGGTAAAAGTAAAGCTGGTGATTGAATCATGTCTTCAGGCGAAGGAGTGCGAGGAGCGTCTCTCTGGGGCATTGCGAGCATTTTCACACACCGGCCCGACATGCTTTGCATATCTGCCTATTAGTGCCTCCTGCACGGTGGCTGCTTGTGGCTCCCATCCTGGAAATGAACATTTCTTCCAGCGTGTACGAGTTCATCATTGTCTGAAAATGTAGTATGTGGTCATCATTACAACTGTGAGCAGGCAAAATAAATGTGGTTAGTCTTCTGGTACCCTTTATATATGGTCACTGACCCATAAAGAGAATATATGTTTATGTATTTTTTTTTTAATTTTTGTGCACTTCAAAAGACAAAATTTAATTTTGCATCTGAAACATGTTTGCGAGTATTATCAGCTCTTCAAACGTGTCCTGCAACATATCACTGAGCAACTGGACAGAAGAAACAATAACACAACAAAAGATCTGCTTCATAGCATTATTACAAGCTGTATTCAATAAACAGAAACATTATGCAGCTCTATGTAGTGAAATATTGGTAACAATATCTTTGACTCCAATGCGCAGACAAATTCCAGTCTTTGTTTTATTGCAACAGCACAAATGTGATGATGTACCATCATGTGAGAAGCTGTAACTGCACTGAGATAAACTGTATCACAACATAACATAATCTATAGGCAGCCACTTACAGGCAGCATAACGAACACATGCCTGAACAGAAGTGTAAATACATAAAAGATTTATCTGCTGTTTAATGATAACCTAATCAATCATCATTATAGACGGTTTGAAAATGTAAGTAATCAAATATTCCAACGTCTGCTTGAATTGATTATAGTCCGCAGTCATGTTTCAGATATTTAGATGTGATAGTTACTGGATGACAGAGGTGATTTAATCTGCATCCACTTTAAGTGAGTTGAGAGATGAGTTGGATTCCCGCTCCACGCGCGTTTGGAATTAGTCTTCCACACTTTCAAGGCCGCGTAAACGAGCGTGTGGTCACGCAGGGAATGCGTGTCGGTGTGGGTGCGTGTGGGGGCTCTAACATATGGAGGGGGAGAACCTGGCTATAAATAAACAGGGCAGCGAAGTCGCGCGTTTGTGCGCGTGTGCGGATTTTCCCAAACTGAAACCTGTATACAGAATCCAATGAACACACAAGTGACTGCAAATCAGCTTGATATGCAACATGAATATCCAATAATGGATATTTAATTTATTACTGACCCACAGATACCTATAATATATGTAAACAATAGCTTTATTAAACTGAAAAAGTTGTTCCCTACTTTTCCGCGCATGAACATCTTCACTGAATAATTAGATTAGATTTAGTGACATGTGATCAGTGACATTATTTTTAAAGTTCTGTTTCCTCCGCTAAAATCACTGCAAAGCTCCGAGGCCTCTCGTGGTTTGATGGTTAAATAAACAACACGTCGTCATCGTTTATTGGCATAAATTCAGTGTAAATGATTGGACGTCAAGGAGAAGGTCTGTGCCCGTATCCGTGTGGCTTATCAGATCAAAAGCCCTGTGTTTCACTCCCCGTGGGTATTTAAAAATGTGCTATTTCTTAATAACTCCGTGAGAATTAAATAGGTTCCGCTCTGTTTGAAATGGAGCTTAGTTTCGTTTCAACATAAACCCACATCCGCATGACTTACCTTAGCATTGGCATAAATAGCCTCTAAACTTTTACAACTAAAATATTTGCTGTTAAGCTTGTGAAGCCTGCGGACAATCAAAGACAGAGATATGCTCATCATAAGACAGATTTAGTACCTAATGGCACAGTGAAGATTCCTATTTTTCTCTCTATAAAAATTATGCGAACCCAAAACATATATTTAATATTTTAGTAAGATGGCATGTTTTTTGTTTGTATGTTTGTTTTGTTGTCGTTTTTAAACATAGAAATTATGACATTTTTTTATGACTAAGTTTAAACCGGTGTTACATTAAATGTGAAATGAGTTAAAAACACGCACTTAATGTGTCGTTAACAAAATAAAGATAAAATTAAGAACATTATTTACGCCCATGGGGTAAAAAAAAAAAAAAGAAAGAAAACGAGAAAATAGACAAAAGCCCAGTCTTATCTGCTGATATATGATAATAATAATAATAATAAATAACAATAATAATAATAATGAATATGTTTCACAGTTTAATATGATACAGTAAATATAATATTAGATATTTATATTTCATAAGTATTATGACGTTGCCTTGAATAGTTTGGGTAAATGGTTCACTCAGCGCAATACCAGGACTCTGGGTCTAATTAAGGCCACTACTTTAATCCCATAACTGTTAATTGGCGCAGTTTCATTATAATATTATGGCCTGGTGGCATTTTCGTTGCAATGATGTCGAGTGTAGCCGTATAAATACATGCTTTGTTTTGTTTTGTTTTGTTTTTTGGTAATAAAATAATATATGTATTTTTAATATATATAATTGTTTTTCTTATTACTTTTCTTTTTCACTTTTTTCGTTAACAGGTGCACTTATCCATGCATCCTAGAGATCATTGTGCCATCTGCCGTCGGCGTACGACTCTTTAATACCTTGTAATTTCATAGATTGTTTTTGGAAGGAGTAACACAGCAATATCGTTGCCGGATAGAGCGACAGAGAAAACGTCTAAACTTTGTGTCGTACACGATAAAGCAGGTCTAACATCTAGAAACAAAGGAACTTATACAGGCCTGTGGCAAAGATGACCGGAAAGCGTTCCAGGCAATAGGAATGCAGAATAATTGTATCTGGGCCTCTATATAGACACACGTATATAATTTGACTTCTTTGCAGCCATGGATGATCCGCAGTCCTCTGTAGATACATTGTATCTAAAAATAGTGGGAGCCTTTCTGTTATGGATTTGCCAGTCTGGCAGCTGGACATCCTTTGAAGGATGTGTAGCCGCGCTTTGGGAAAAAAATATATCTTGGGCTTTGAATGTGTTTTAGCCAGTTTATTTCAGGTTGTGTGGATGAGACCCTCTGATGTTTAATATACAGGCCTAGCACTGCTGTTACGCTTCTGGCTCTTTGGCGTCTCAATTTGTCAGCACCTGAACCTGATTGGATCCATTTGAAGCTGTAAGCCTGCAGCCTTCTGTCCCGTATGTGAAATGATATTTGTTGCTGCAACATTGTCATCGGCTCTGCTGTTACTTTGATACCTGCATAGTCTTAAAACACCATATTGTGCGATAGTGACAAATTAATTAATTCATTAAAAACGAATTTACTTCCAACACTTTGCACGTCATTTAAATAATAGACTAAATAATATTTCTTGAATATTTGTTTTTATATATATAAATTTATTTATTCATAATTTTGTCACGTGTTATGTTGTTTCACCGACGCCATAACCATGTTAGTCCCAAATGATGACGTGCAGGTGCGCGTTCATTTGCGGATTTTTTAACAGCTTCTGGCGTGACTCAGCCAATCAGAGCCAGGCTCCTTTCATTCAAGTGTCGTTTTTAAAAATCCATTTTGTCACTCTGAAGGTAGGCGTAACCCACTGCGCACTGAATAGGCTGTTTATTAAAAACCTTTGACATAATTACCTGTGAGCTTTGAAGGGACGCGGGTTAGGGTAGAAGTGCCGGAGCAGGGGAGTCTGGGTAATACATTGTTAACAGTTATTTAGCGCGTGCTAATGGGCACGTGGAGCACTGCCAGGGCTTTTATGGCGGAAGTGGCATGAGCGGCAGGGAAAGGTGTGTGTGAGTTTCTGTGTGTGTGTGTGTGTGTGAGAGAGAGAGACCTGCATACAGTGCAGTGGTAACATAGTGGAGTTTAAAGGTTTCAGGAGGGATACCTTTCCTCAGATTTGTTATGTGTCATTTTGATCATTCCTGATGACGGGACGCTTTAGTGCTCACTGACCCAGGCTGAGAGCAAAGTCAAACAGCAGACAGAGATAGTGATATACACAGAGAGAAATGCAGCATCCACCCTCAGCCGTCTGCCTCCCTCCATATTCAGCCACCCTTGCAGCCTATCCTGGGCGGCCGAATCCCAGACAATAACTGCAGGATCCCCTGTATGGCTCCACTGGGAAAGTCATAACTTGAACTCCATGCCTATCTGCAGTTGTGCCAACACTGCAAAGCAAACGGCCGGGGCCCCTGCGAGCATATCCTGCTTATGCTGGCCCAGAGTCTCTCGTCATCCAAGTGAAGTGACCCCTGCTCTCTTTCATAAAGTTAACCTTCCATTGAAAACGTGGTATTTACTGACGCGCTTGATAGAAGTTGATGGATGTATGACATTTATTGAATTTTTTTACGAGCCGGTTCTGGTCGTGACGCCGTTTATTCAGGCCTCTGTGCGCCTCGGATGTTATTCAAGTTGAACTCCTGCTCTGGCTGCAATAGCTTGTGTCTCTCCCTCTCGCTCTCACTCACACATACAGAGACAAAGACAGACAGAAAGAGGGAGACACAGATGACTGAAGCTCTGTGTAACTCTGAGTTACAGCCTAAAACTGCTGCACTGGTGTTAGAGTCATCCTCTTATTCACAGATCAAAAATGCTTTGCTGAGCTAAGCCAGGTCTGTCACTACACAGCCTATCACATCATTATTTTGATGAGATCAAACTGAAATACATTTAGGATGACTCGCTCGCTGTCCATAAATAAGTTCTATCACTGCCAGAACTATCAGTGTTTATAGATGGAGGAGGGAGCTGGGAAATGGTGGGAAGGAAAAGAAAAGGAGAAATTGTGACAAAAACTGTAATTTGTCTGTCCTTTATTTCATCAGATTTACACCAACATTTGCTGGGCATTTACCCTTTACAATCAGAAGGATGTGCTAATATGTCTTTACACAGCAGCCACAGTGAAGCTCCAGAGACAAACAGAATGGTAACAGATGGTGTGAAAACTTCTTAGTTATTTCCATCACTTGTTGAGTATTGTTTAGTCATTTGTAACTCGTATGAATACTGTTTTTTGTTTTTTCATTTGTGGAATTTGAGTGTGACCGGGGTTACATTAAAGTAAATGAAGGCTCTTTATCATCAAACTGTACTCTAGGTTATGGTGTTGTTACAGTATGTATCACAAAGTCTGTGTGTCTATTTGAGATAGAGCAAGGTGCAGAGAAGGCAAGAGACATAAATAAAATAGAGGAAGCAAGTGATAATAATAATAGGAAGTTATTTAATAACCAGATGCACGGTTTATCATGGGATCTAACTGAGAAGTGTTGGCTCATCATACATGCAGCTTGATGCTTGTTTAAAGGTTTTACATTTTACTCAAAAACACTGTATTGTGGATATTGGCTGTAGAGTTATTTAGCCAGGAGTGGGAAACTAGACTGTATTTTTAAATGGAGATTAATTTGGTATTCTGGTTTTAAAAATGGCTGGAAAAACACATCTGGCCGTAACAGGAATCACTATCTCAATAAAGAGATAAAGGCGCTTATGTGGGTGATTTGCCAAAATTATTAATTTTACTTGATTCCAAAATCACAAGTAAATAGTTCTGTGTAGCATTTGCTGCCAAAGTGTGGTGGGATGCTAGAGGGTGAATGACGCAAGCGGTCCTTTATGGTATTCTGTAAGGTGGTTATGTAGCTGTGCTGTATGTAATTGACTTTGAACTTAAATCAGGTCGCCAGAGGTCATCCGCTCTGCAGGACTGGCTCCAGTCATATTTACCCGAGACAGCAGGAGACACTGTTATACACATTTCTTCAGCTGATCTAAGGTCTATTAATTACAACGCTGAGTCATAATTTGCGGAAGTAAACCATTCATCCACTGGCATTGAACACACCATAAAACAGGTCCATTGTGTCTTCAGGTCCAAAATACTTTCTGCTCTCTACATTGCTGCCAAGGTAACCTGCGTTTTTCATCAGCTCATCGCATTAACATGGATGATTTATAGACAAAGGGGACTAGTGGCAGGGTGGCCTACTGGCTGAAGCTGCTTGAACTTGGCAGGTTTGACCCCAGAAGATCCTTAAGCAAGGTGCCAGGTCGTTTACCTGCCCGATCATTTTAAGATGCTTTTGATGAGAGTGGGCTTAAAATCAAATGTAATGTTTTATGCTGTTACACAGCAACAAAACAACTCATCTCATTACCTCACTGCCTCTTTTTCCTCCCTTCAAAGACAGCCAGAGAGGAGGGGCGTTCAGGATGGGGGGGAGAACCGGCAAGCAGGTGCTGTTTTTATGGCTTTCTCCATCTAGCGAAGAAGAGGTGAAAACATTTTCTCCTCTCATAACCCGTGAAACCACATGAAGATTCGATCTGAATGTTGTGTGTTTGTGTGTGTGTGTGTGCATGAGGTCATTAGCAAGAAGGATTGTTTATGCAGAGGTTTTGATTGCCCCGTTATTCACTGCCAGGGAATTCTTGAATTCATAGGTGTGTTTATGCGTGTGAGTGTGCATATGTGGGTAGTCTATCATTGTGTGTAATCACCTCTATAGTTTCCTGTGATTAGGCTGCATAATGAGCTGCTAAAAGGCACACAGATTAGAACTATGGTTAATTAAGCTCAAAGTACTTGAGATTTTTTTCCTCGGATGTTCCTCTCTCATTTGCACACCCGTACACGCAAACGCACACACGCAAACACACACACTAACGAGTGCAAAGCTCATCACGGAAACGCTGCAATTTGAAAATAACAACAATCATAAAAAACCATACAAACATCTGCAGCTCGTAACTGACGTCTCAGGCCAACCCCAGCACACGTGCCTCTTAAAACTGGGAGAACAACGGTTATTTTCATCTCTTAGAAGTTGGAGTTTTATTTCTTTTCTCTTTCTCTGGCTCAACTGGAACCGTTTAGGCGTTTTTTAATCAAAGAACGAAGTCTTTAAAATTGAGAATTGGCGGTGAAGGCGTCCGGTAAGCCTGCCTCTCCTCCCTGCCTGCATTCAACGTCCAGCCCAGCGATAACTAGCATTTAGCGCAGATTTAAGGAATGCTGTTTTATTACAGTATTTAGGGAATGTCTGCGTTAAAGCGTGCACAAAACATGCATATGTATATATACGGAATTTTATTACCATGTTACAAAAAAAGCGTTTCAGTGTTTTCTGTGTTTTCTCGCCAATGCCAATTGCTATTTTTAAGCTTTTCAGAGGATCTAATTGGTCGTAATGACACAGTTTTAATTGTGGAGTGAAAGAACAAACTCTGAATGAGACTCGGGACATCAAAGCTTTTAGGGAGCATTACACACACTGATTCACAAAAACACACACACTAAAAACATCTATGCATGCACAATGTGAAACGCCACAGGCCATTTATCAGCGGTCAGTTGTACGTAAGCAACTGTTGTGTTCATGATCGTGTTTTTGTCGAGTAGGCACACTTAGCACTGTTTCATGCATTTTTGTAGGTTTATGCACAAATGCAAAGACACCCTAACATGACTGATGTTAGGGTGTTGGTCGTCACTAGGTTCTCAGGATGACTGCTAGTACGTCCAGATGGTTAAACTTCTGAGAATTACACTTTCAGTAAAGAGCTGACTGATGAGTAAAATACTTTTGTTGTGTGAGCAATAACAGTCTATTTACTTTATTTAAACAGCTCATTTCTTTAATTTTATTAACTTCACATTAATATTTCTGCCAGTCATTAATATTTAAATCAACCTATAATTTCCAATATAAATATGGATTAGTACATAGAGATTAAATTACAAACTATTTACAATGGATGCATGTTAAGTGATCATCGGTGTCGTCTTTATTCTTGTTGTTTGATCCCCTAAGAAAATGCACAAAAAGAGAAAGTGGGGTGACATATGCTGTCAAATGGAGTTCTAATTTCTATATTATGAATTATTCATAATGCTTCAGATAATATATTGTTGATATCCTTACAGTCATTCCCAAACATGTCTCACAAGGTGTGTGCTCACTTTTGTCTCTGTACTGCAGACAACCTGTGAACTTTCTTTCTTTCTTTCTTTCTTTCTTTCTTTCTTTCTTTCTTTCTTTCTTGCTTTCTTTCTTGCTTTCTTTCTTGCTTTCTTTCTTGCTTTCTTGCTTTCTTTCTTTCTTGCTTTCTTTCTTTCTTTCTTGCTTTCTTTCTTTCTTTCTGAAGTATTTCACTTTTAGTAGTCCATCAGTAGTTTTTGCACATACACACATTACATCCACAATCGTGCACATATATACACAAACATCTGTTTGTGTGTGTACATACAGTATGTGCACATCTCTTTATTTGTAGCCTTATAGCTGCAGTGATACAGCCTCAGGGAAAAATGTGTTTTTGATATAGTCTCTTCCTCTCCCGGCATGCCTCTAATACTCTCCCTCTTCCCAGGATAACAGGGTCACAGCATGGAGACCTCAACGACTCCACACCTGGAATAACACCACCCAGAATATCCGCTCCGCCTGTGAGCTTGTGTGTGTGTGTGTGTGTATGTGTGTGTGTGTGCAAGGGAGATGGGGAAAAAGAAGAGGGAGTGAGAGAGGCTTTATGAATGACAGGGAGACGGAGGTCGTGTGGTGCAGTCAAGTCATCTGTCTCGCTAATTTCTTTTTCTCTTTCTCTCTCTGTCTCTCTCTTTGACACATACTCAGGCACAAACTGAGCACTCTGCTGTGTTTTTTTTTTTGCGACGGCCTGTTTTGCAGCGGAGGAAATATGAAACACCCTTAGGCATTTGTCAGCGGTCAGTTGTATGTTCTTGCTCTTTACTTGTGTGTGTGTTCACTAGGCACACTTTAAACTCACAAACCCATGTGCGTCACTCTTCCCCCTGACACACTGCTGAGGTCTGATTAATAAAAGATGAGTTTAGGGGAAGTATGACTGTTTTTATTCCCCCCCTCCTTGCACTGCAGCAAAAGGAAAAGAAAAGACGGGATGAAAGACGGGGAGAGAATGAAAGCAGAGAGGGAGAGGGCAGGGTCCACTCTGATCACCCCAGGACCACACTGTGAATGGTGCCGTTCACCCAGAGAGAGAGAGGGAGGGATGGAGAAAGAGAGGGATGAAGTGAGGACAGAGAGAGAAAAAGCAAGAGAAGAGAATTCATATATCCACCACTGTTTGATGCCTGTGGTGTGCCTCTGTAACTATAGCCCTCTTTCTTTAGCTTGCTCTTGCTCTTTCCCTCCCTCTTCCAGATCCCCTCTCTCTCTCTCTCCCCCATCACTCCCTCTTTTTTTATATCCCTCTCTTTGCCCTCTTCCTGCTGATCTGTGCCAACCACCATGAAACCACCGCCACATTAGAGCCTTTAACGGGCACTGCCTGGCATCCTGCTCTGTCCAAACATATTATAGCCTAGTCGCACACGCACATGTAAGTGTGTGTATATGCATTTTATACAGTTTCTGAATTCACAACTGAAGGGTTTCACCATATATAATGGGCTGGGGGATATTTTTCATCCCTGCAAAACTGCCACGTGTCATTGTGGCTCCAAATAAACTCCAAAGATGTTGACTGCTTCTAACAGATTGTGGATGGAGAAGGCGGCAAATAAATGGTTCACATATACCGACAGAAAAATGATATTAAAGCTGAAGAATTTACTAGAAATATGGTTTGGACTGATGTTTATAGAGTGGAATATTATTATTACATTCCTACTCTATTCTGTAGTAGTACAGTATTACAGAATAGAGCAGAGAATAAGACTGAGCTTTTGTGTTGGCTTTATGCCTTTTTTCCTAAATCTGCACATCGATGCTTTTATTATTTACTGACCTATCCCTCCATTAATTCCTTGTTTATTGGCCATCTGTGTATCCACCATCCATTCATCATTCATATATCTTAGATAATTAAGAGTTGTTGACTTTATTTTACCCGCACACCAGCTGAGACACTGGCAGTCCTTCACTCAAACCCTCTTATTACTCCAGAAAACTTCACATTTTGACATAGTTGTCTAATGTGTATGTGTGTGTGTGTGGGTGTTTGCTTGCGTGCGTGTGTGTGTGTGTGTGTAACTGTACTCGCCGTCAGCTGGCCAAGTCTTTCATCTTTTACTTGAACTGACCATCTGAACGTTGTCCGACACAAACACACCACTCATGCCCATGTGAAGATTTTATGATTTGTTAACGAGGCAGTGAAGATGTTGCTCACACCCCGCAGTGGAGGATGCAGCTGGACGGCACTGACTACACCTGCTGACATCAAGCCGCCTCACCAAAGTGATGATTGTTTGTTTGCCTTGTTGTCTAGTTGCGTGTAGATGAGATAAGGTTTTTGGAAGATACTTTTTTCCACATGGATGGAGTGGCTAGTTAAAAGTAAGAAAGTCCTTCAGTCTCAGAACCCCTTATTATTTACTCTTAACCCTGATACTGACCTTTGACCTCACTGACAAGAACACATGACAACTTTTGGGCAGTGATCAGCTTAAAAAATGTTGAAATGAAAAACAAAATAGACCAATAAAACATATCAGATGCACAGGAGAACTTAGATGTGAGGATATTACAAACATATGTAAACACATTGGAAACAATTGATCAAATGTTATATAGGTCGCAATAATGTAATGATGCACCCACACATCACCCACATCTGCAGTTCCCCTCAGCTGCAAGGAGTGTTTTAGGGTCTTTCAGAATATTGTTTTGATTCATCCAGCAAATGGTGTTAGTTTTTTCATTTCTTTCTTTCTTTCTTTCTTTTTAAACCCACATTTTCAGAGTCAGCAACTATCTTGTGAAAATAGTGGCATATTTAGAAGCTAAAACGTCTACCAGGAGTTGATGGACACACAGAAATGAGCTAAATGGAGAATGAAGTATTAGATGTACATTTGTCATGTGGCCAGAAACTTTACTTTAAATGAATGTTTATGTTGCTGTGTATGTGCTGGATGCATGAATAATGCTAACATCTTTCTCCAAACAACTTTATATGGTCAATGTCATGTTTACAACTTCTGCTTCCCCCCAAATAGCCAAAAAATATGAATGAATGCAGCTTTAAGTCATGCCATACCTCATGAGCTTATTCTCTGCCCTTCTATGCCAAAACAGCACAAAAAACAAACAACTCCAGATATTTCAAACTTAGTCCTTAAAAGTATAAGTAATTCAAGAAGTTAGTCAGACTTGCCAAAGTTGCATGATTGAAAGTGCTATTCACTGTTTATATGTGGTGTAGATTGGAGTTGAGGTCCTGCAGGTGGTGCTGTTTTTGATGTAGATTTTTCATTTTTTTCTCTTTGCTACTTTCCCAGTTCAACTTTCATACTCTGTATTTATTCCAGTGATGAAATGACAGGAGCCAATTTGTCCATCAATAATTCACTCACAGGATACATAAATGATGAGATGAAAGAGTATGACTGTGCATCAGCTGTTTTCTTCTATGAATTTACAGCTATGCACATCAAAATGATGCATATAAAAGGTGTGCTTGATGAAATTGTGCACATACACATTGCATCTTTTACAAATGAATCATTCCACGAAGCCACAGCATGAAGGCTCAGAATGAGACGTTTTTTGCCTATAATCTAACCTGACTGTGTGGTGGTACGAGTGCCCAGTTTCAGAGGTTCCTAGCACTACAATGCCAAGAAAAAGTCCTTTGGTTAGACATACACAGATTAGCAGCAGGCATTACTGTCAGGGAGCATCAATGTCCATGTCCTTTGACTCCATGGCTATGTAAACAACATTTATACATTTATTAGAAACACCCTGTAATACTGGGGGTCGTAGGAACAGTTAATGGTGTAAGTGACAGTTTGTTTCCCTTCCATAATGGCCTTGAAGCAGAGCAGGTAATTACAACAGGCAGTCGCTGCATGGGGATAAATGTTTACCAGCCCAGGCAAAAGTACAATATGGTATTGGAGCCTCCAAAATATATGGAGCAATAGTGACAAATACACCAAACCTGAACATCTTAATGATATTATATTCAGTATTATATTTATACGATCTTTCTGTCTTTGTGTTTTCGTGTCCCTCCTTACCTATCTACATCTATCCCTCGGGTCTTTTCCCCTCTTTTTCTCCAGGGTTTACACTATTAATTAATCTTTGTTCCCTTAAAAGCATGCTGCCTGTATTTCACACTGTGGACAGAGGTGCAGAGAGGAATCAGATTGTTTCACAAATCAAGAAGTGTGCAGGATTTTTAGAGTCCTGTAAATACTGTGGAGTAGTCATACTGACAGATAGGGACAATATGTTTTTTGCTGTTGATATAATACATTATATTGAGCTTTCTTTTGAAGCTGGGGCCTTTCAGACCTGTGAGTTACAGCTTAGATTCTTAACTGTAGTTAACAGCCTTAAATGGGTCACACTTCTTTTCTGTTGAGTTTTAATGTGTTTTCATCAGCCTTGGCCGAGCGACATGAAACAGTTTTATTTTATTTTTTTATATGGGTCCTGATTTGAAAATGTTTTGGAAACCTTCACTTTATGAAATACTCAGCTCCAAAACTCTGCAACAGAGATCAGTCCCCTGTGGGTCAATGTGCAACACAACTGTTGTTATACAAGCTGATGATGAGTGAGAATAACACTCTTTCCTGTTTTATTGGAAGATCTCATATTGAATGATGTCATGAGAAACAAGTAGTAATTGTTGTTTGGTAATTGCTAAAGGAAATAATGAGTTGGAGAATCTGTGATGTTCATCTAAAGAAATCATCATCTATAATAAGCAGGGAGCAGGCAAAGAACAACTTTTCTACTGGTCCGGTGTCCCCAGGAATTCGATAGGAAAATTCACAGGGCACAATTTCCATTCAGTGTCATCAGTCGGTGCCAGTGCAGGAAGTGCACTGGAGTCCCATCACATTCCAGCAGTTAATGTTAACTTTTTCTAACCATAACCACAGTCTTTCCCTAACTTTGCCCATTCTGAAAAGAAAAAACACTTTTAAAGGAATAGTTTGACATTTTGAAGGTAATGCTCTCTTGCAGAGAGTAAGATGAGAACACTGATAACACTCTCATGTCTGTCAATTCAGTATGAAGCTACAGCCAGCTTAGCTTTGCACAAAGACATTTGTTACGTAGTGGTCACACAGGGTGTAACAAGCAGGCTCATCAGGTAATACATTCTAATAATACAGTTCTTTTTAATACATTTATTCAGTAACAGCATGGACTGGTTGACTGTCAGCCTCAAATCATGACAAGACTCTGAGTGATTTTTTTGTTGTAACCTTTAGATAGAGCCAGACCAGCTGTTTTGCCCTATTTCCAGTCTTTTCATGTGCTAAACTAACTGGCTACTGGCAGTAGCTTCGTATTTACTGTACAGACATGAAAGTGGTATTGATCTTCTCATATGACTAGAACACATTTCCCAAAATGTCAAACGGTTCCTTTAAAAGGTTGGCATTGTTGGGGCGGCGTTTAGCTAAGTTGGTAGAGCAGCCGCCCCATGTGCAAAGAAGACTCGGTCCTTGCTGTGGATGCCCAGGGTTCGAATCCGACCTGTGGCTCTTTCTTGCATGTCATTCCTCATCTCTCTCTCTCCCCACATTCCTGTCACTCTTCAGCTGTCTCTGTCAAATAAAGCTTGAAAAGGCCAAAAGAAATCATCTTAAAAAAAAAAACCTTGGTATTGCACATCAAAATGTGTTCTCATTTAAAGTAATCCAAGTTTCCGCACAATTGTCCAACATCAACATTCTGTCATAGGGTTGCATGTGAACCACTGAACACTTTTTGTTTGTTTGTTTTGTTCCAGTTCATCACTTGATTTGGTTCCCTCTTAATGAAGATGAAGCACTCTATAATTGGTGGCATGTGCATTTATTGTACAGTTATGGGAGCAAGCAAGATGTGAAGTGGATGTGTTAAAAAATTAGTTGCACATCTCAACAGATGGGAGAAAATTCCTTTCCTTTGGAAAACAGGTCTGATGTTATCTGTTGAGCGGTCGTGTGGCTGATGGCGACAGCTAAATCTTCAGGAAGTGAGAGGACCAGCGAGCAATCAAAACACAGTGAAAGGGGCTGCAATGGGAAAGAGAGAAACAACTCTGTGGACACAGCAAATTTACTCCTAATAGACTATGACAAGGACCCATTTTTAGTCCCGCGGTTTTGGTTTTGAGTGTGTGAGTGTGTAGACAGTCCAGGAAAAGCGATCATTGTCTTGTGATGAAAGATGGAGCCTGTGTGTGTGTGTGTGTGTGTGTGTGTGTGTGCGTGTGCGTGTGCGTGTGCGTGTGCACAAGATGGCCACTGTTAACCTCGGTCACATGTTTATCCATGAGTTCAAAATTTGATACGATGACTTTTAGCAGCTCCTCTTTCCCTCTGTCTTTTTCTTCCATAATATGAGGGGATTTCTCAACAAGCTTTGTGGAGTTTTCTTTAAGCAGAGTTTCCGTTGTTAAACAGCCTGTTCAGAATCAGCCCTGCCTCGCAGCACTGCACTTCTCTTGCCTTCTTCCACTTTTTCTTTTTTTTTTCGTCTTTTTTTTATCAACAGCCCACTTAAAGAGCAGAGTAATAAAGCATAAGAATTTTAATCAGGCTTTTAAACAGTCCTTTCTTATTTGCCCTCCAAGGGAGGATTTTTTTACGCCCTCCACCGTCTTTCCTCCTCTCCTTCCTCCCACCCCTCTTTCCTCCTGCCCCTCGGCCCTGCACCTCCCTTTGCTTGTTGCATGCGCTCATGCATGATGGTCTGAACTTGATAGACGTTCAGAGGGCATCAGCAAAAGAGCTGTTAGCATGTGCATTGTGTGTGAATGATGGATAGAGTGTGTGGTCTCCCTGATTGGATTTCATATGTGTTTTTCATCTCCCCCTTTTTTTTTTTAACACATTGTGTTTCTACACATATATATCAATCTAGCTCTCAGATCTTGCTCACTTTCATCTCTAGCTCTCATTTTATTCTCATCTACGGCAAGGAATGTGTTAGTTTTATGTGAAGTCAGCACATATGCCAACAGGCCTGTGATGTGGATGCCAAAGTATGACGACTCTCTTCAGGCTGACTGTCAGACGTTAACCCTAGATGGATTTCAATGAGTAATTAGGGGTAAGTAAATAGCTGCACAGAAAGAGTGTGAAAGGGAGATAGAGACCAAAGAGTGAAGGAGAGTTTTGGTGTCTGAGCCTGTCATTGCCTAATAAAAGTTTGCTTGGTTATCCTGGGAAAGGGGGATGGAAGGAGGAGAGACAGGGGAGGGAGGGGCTGAACGTGGGGTGTGTAATTTCGGCAGAGGGATTTTTTAATGAGGGGAGATCTCTGCAGGTAACTTCCTCTCCTCCCTCCTCCCTCCTCCCTACTCTCCCCCATTTTCCCCCAGTGCGGGGGGGGAAAAGCCCATCTGGTTGGACTAAACAGCAGATTAGCACATTAGCACTGGAAGACGGGCAGGCAGGCACCACGGGAAAGGCCCAAGCTAACATATGACATTGGCACACATGGTGTACGACTCATTAAAGGTAGACATAAAAGTTGCACTAAATTAAAGGCAAACTCCATCCGCCTTCATTAACAGATGGTAAAAGTTGACTCATGATTGCAGTTTTAATTTAGTTTAGTTTGTACACAAGCATCTTAAAGGGTACAGTAAGAAGAAGATTACATTTATGAATCCTCACTGTGTGAAGCTGATCTCTGATTTTTGTGAAAAAATATGTCCTTAAATTGGGCAACTGTTGTTGCTGCATCTGGTTTATGGTATGCATTCAAAGATTATATCAGAAAAACAGAACTCGGAGAAGTAGATAACAGATAATGTTTACAAAACTTGGATTATATTAAACATCAAGATTATTTTAAAATGAACATTTTCTACAATATTGGTGCATTGCAGCTACAGTAGAGTAAATGTTCGATTATGTTAATTTTGTTATTAAGGAAATGACAAATAAAGTATGGTAATGAAGTAAGCTTAGGCAACTAAAACACTTGCACATGCACCAGCCCAACCTTCAGTAGCTCTGATGATCTTGACAGATAAAGGGCACTACACTGGCACTGGATGTAGTGAGGTTCAAATTTGTCCAAAAATGCAAGGGATAAAGGATATAACTTGATTTGATTTAGCAACTGGCTTAAATCCCAGAAAGATCAGAACAGAATGTTTGAGCTGAAGTTCCTTGAAACTGTCTGTGATATCTCTTTTTTAATATTTCTGCTCAGACCTGCACTGATGTGTATCAACTGAGCAGTGGAGACTTTTGAAATTAGCCAGAGGCAATCTGGTGTAACCTACATGTTTGATAGACAGCTGAAGTGGAGGAATTTAGTCTTTCATGTTTATGACTTCCTGTCATTTCCAGTGGTGTAGAAAGCATTAGGAAAACCATGCCACCTGTTCACGTGGATAAAGATCATGGAGTGGATGGAGTCTTGAGTAGCTACAACTCTATTATTTATTTATTTTTTATAAAAGTAATGAGACTGATTTTAAGTATGTAGCAGACCTGTCTTCACCCTCGTCTTTTTTTTAACTTGATTAGCCTTAATTAGCATGCATAACAAGCTGCTAAAGAGCACACAGATTAGAGTTGGTTAAACTAAATGCAACACTTTCTCTTTTTCCACCTCCCTCCTTGTTTAAAGTGTGGAGAATGGTCACAGGTATCAAGGTTACATTTTAAAAAATTATTTATTTATTGGCCTTGTTTTTTATGATTCCCGGGAACTGAGCTGTGAGAAACTACAGAGTTGCCAGGCATGACTGGGAGGGGTGCTGTGTGCGCATTCATGTGTGTGTGTCGTAATAAAGTGTATCCCGTTGCGAGGTGTGGAGTTAGGAGCTGCTAAAACCGCCACATCTGAGATTGCAGCTGTGTGAACATATCATCATCCGTGCTCTTGGTGATTGGCAGGATCACAGAAACTTTCCCGCTTTCCAAATACCTGCTACTACAGACTCCACGATTACTACATGTCGGACACCGTTAAAGCTGCTCTAAAAAAAAGCTTTTTCTGTATTAATAGTGGGTCAGATGATGTTTACTATGAAAGGGGTCGCTTGTATTGATGAATCCATAGAAAATGATCACCTAGTTCTCCTCCGCAGTTTGTTTAATGTCTTTTAGCTTCATTGTTTTGATCTTACAGCCTGCAACTTTAATATTCTGGTTTACGTTCGTACGTACGACTCATGGTGAGTATAATGAGACAAGTAGCAGCTAAAGACAGATTTTTTTAGCTAAATTGAGCTAAAATATTGGACTGACTGAATGAATTGTAATGTCACTACATGTCTACTGCATGTATAAACAGGTGATTGCTCGCTGATGTGTTTACCAAATCAAGTTTATAAGGTGATAATATGTCAGTGTTTACAGCTTGTTGCACTGCCCCCAAATGGCCAACAAAAAAAATCATTGTTGCATTTTAACACTTACAGATTTTGGGCTTAGTAATTTATGAAAAGATTTTCTTTATCTTGACCTTTGGATCCATCAGAAACGTTATCGGCAATTCAACCAAGACCAGGATCTACATGGTCAATAGGCTCGAGTCAGCCTGGTTTGGCAAAGAAGGAACAAAATGAACATAGAGTAGTGTGTATCATGCTAGCATTTCATATGGTACAGCACAGTTGTGTGCAGGTGACACACAAACACACACACTCTACTCTTTAGGTTCAGAAATATAGACCTGCCTTTGTTAAGTACACAAGCATAGTTGTACACCAGTTTAACGACCTCATTTTGCCTGGCCAACGAGGTGTGCTATTAACAACATAACACATGCTTATTGAATACGCACTCAAACACACACACACACACACACGGGCACTCAAGTGCACACACAAAATATTACCTAGTTAACACAGACACAGTCAAACTCACCCACTCCAAAACACACACGAACACAAACTAACTTTGCCAGGCCATTTTAACACTACACACACTAATGAAAGGGAACAGACTTTATTAGCTGTCTTTAACAGCCAACACCCCGCATACCTAATCACGTTCACACAGACGCACACACACACACAGAAACACATGCGTATTTTCCTAAGCAAGTCAAAACAAAGATACCATACACATGTAAGCTGAGATTTGAAGCTGGGAGCAGCGTGAATAATCGCCCATAATTCCATTTCCTGTTGGTTGAGGTGAAGGAACTCAGTGCCATCCAAGCATCCATCTGGTTTCCGTTTGAATCCTGGGACCCCTCACTGCTCCAACAGCACCAGCAGCAGTACCATTACTACCATTAAACCCCACTAATGTTCCAACATGATGTATGAGCAGCTTTTTTAGACCATGGAAATCAATTTAGTAGTAAAGCGCAAGGAAAAGAAATGTCCTGCATCCTTAATCCAAGGCTGGCAAAGTCGAACGTGCTGTGTTCAGTTTATTAATGCGATATTTGCTTAGTGGTACTCATTTCTTCTTCTGATGCAACTGCACCTTTAGGAATTGTTTTAGTTCCGTCCAATCATGCTTTAGCTTATCTCATCCTCAGGCAGAGTCAGAGGTGCTCATAGCCAGCTGTCAGCTGGGACAGCAGAGGGCCTGGAGGGAGGGAGAGGGAGCCAGGGAAGCAAAAAATAAAGTACTGATTGAATTCAAGCCCTCACAGAATAGAGGTCATTTGAACTTATGACTCGAATGACCAAAATACATATGTGCAGAAAAAACACATGGATGCACAAATATAAAAGCACCATTGTTTTAACTAATGTCAGGTTAAAAACTAACCTGGCAGCTGCCATTAAGCTCACAGCTAAAAACACAGTAGTTATCTTTGAATCCGATCTGTCTTTTGATTATCGTGTTATTAAAGTAGCACCGTTTCATTTTCTCCGATAAGTTATTTCCACTTTCATCTGGTTCAGTACAGTTCTCTAAATCTTTTGTTTACCTGCCTTAGCGGCAAAGCCAGCTCACATCTTAACCGAAAAAAGAACAAGAGATCACATAACCCTGATTTTATCGTCTTTGCACTGGCTTCCAGTTGATTTTAGAATTGATTTTAAGATTTTACTCATTACTTTTAAAGCACTCCGGGGTCCGGCTCTGGTTTTTGTGAGCTTTTTTGCCCACACATACTGGCACTCAACTTTAGATCCTGCAACAAAACTTTCCGAGCACTTTCTTGGTCCAAACTTAAAACTAAGAGAGATTATGCTTTTGCTGTGGGGTCTTTTTAAACTTTTTAAACATGATACATGCTTATTATATTGTTATCTGGTACTTAAATAAAAATATTTGGAAGGTTTTTTTTTTTTTTTTTAGAAGGCTCCATATTTTAAAAAATGTGGTCAGTTCTACTGTGCCTCCATTTTGTTGTTTTATTCTGCATCAGCTGACTTGCTATAATGCAAAAACATAACAAGACGAAGAAGAAGAAGTGCATCAGGTTTTGCTTTACAATGCTTTGAAAGACGGTTTTATTTAGTAATTTTCTGCACATTATTCACACCCTTTAAACAAAGACTCCTCACTCATGAGACATCCTGATTTTGGAAAACCAATTATGAGCCGAGCTTTTATGGACATGATGCATTAAACAAAATTTGTGTGTGTGTGTGTGTGTGTGTGTGGGAATGGAGTTAACATTGCTAAGTGGTCACGGCATCACGGCGGGTAGAGCTGGCAGCGCCTTTACTGTCCAAATTAAAACAGCAGAAATCACCACAACAATTGAGAACAGATTTTCACCAAGGTGCCTTAATGACATTGTCAACCCTAAAAACACACAAACACATGCTCACACACACACACGCACCAAAATGCAACACACACTCAAACGCTAATGATCTACTAGCGTAAAGCTTCGGGGCTATCTCATCAATGAACAGGTTGTAATTCATAACATATTCGCTCTGAGCATTTCTGTGTGTGTGTGTGTGTGTGTATACACACGTATGTATACATGTGTGTGTGTGTGTGTGTGTCTAGTAGGCATCAGAAAACACACACCCGCTGTTCCAGTCTGTTTCCTCCCCATAAAAAGCAACACTTAGCACTTCATTCTCAAGCAGTTCTGACAACATTATACAGGTTAGTTTAAGAGAAGAGAGGAAAAAAACAAAGCTAGTGAGAGGGAACGGGGAGAAAGAATTGGGTGGGGGGGGGCGGGACGGAAGCCTGGTCACTCAGCTGGGAATATTCAGAGAATTGTTTTTAACGAGTTAAATAAATTCTCCCACAAATGAGGTGAGGGAAAGAGAGAGGGGCAGAGCGAGGTGGAGAGAGGTAGGGATGGAGAGAGAGAAAGAGGGAGGTGAAGTTGAAGTGAGTGTTTGGCGTGGTGTTGGGAATATTTTACAAGCTGCATTAATGGCTGTTCTTAAAACACTGCTATTAAGAAACGGCCATAATGTTGTATATCATGGGCGATTATGTTCACACACACAGGCTTACACAGCTAAACACTCTCTCATTACACACTCGCAGAGACATGCACAAGCCAAAGCAATTAAATGTGTGCTGGTCCAACACCTTTTGTGTAAATAGCAGCTTCCTCCTGCCCAAACAAACTGCCCCTCTTCTTCTCCAACACACACACACACAATGTGGCCATTCACGCTGTCCTGATGCAGCTGATTGTGGAGCCATTTCTGGTTTAGAAAATATTAGATTCACACGCAGCAGCTGATGACACAAGCCAACCCCAGAGTTGTGCTGGTACTGTTGTGGCCGATTGTCGGCACATGTAACTGTGTTCTAGCACCAAAAAACCATGTGTGAGCTAGTTGCGGCCCAATTATGGTTGTTAGAGTCAGCTAGGTTTTGGGACTGTGGACTGCTGGTTTTGGGCTGAGGATTTTGCCTCCGTTAGCAGCAACTAAAACTAGCTTTGGGCCGGTGTCAGCTCCCAGAATAAGACCGGTGTGCTTTCATCCTTTAACTACTGATTTAGGCCATTTTTGTCCGAGACATTTTAGCAGGCTGAAAATAAATGGGTACATTTTTATTTGGTAATGAATTAAACCTTTTTTTTAACATGGCACATTCTTGTCACATTACTTTGTAGTGTATTTCTGCTGTTTACCTCATGATCATTGCAACAAAAGACAAAATAGTTGCCACAGTGAGCTGTAAAATCCTGACTTGAGTATGTTTTGGCATCCAATAAGCCTTAAATGCAGTAATCTCTTACTCCAACCGGAGTGAACTGTATTGTGTTGTCTGTGTGTACGGAGCTGGATTCAGGAGAAGCTTAGCTGACTGGAAGCAGGTGGAAGCAAATAGACTGGCTTAGTTGAAAGTTTAAAATCTGCTTTCCAATACCTCTAAAGCTCTCTAACTCACTGCTCTAAAGCTCTCTAACTCACAAACAGGCACCAAAAACAACGTATGTAACTTTTAAAGTGATGATTATAAATGTTAAATGGTGCTTACATAAGGAGTAAACATTTATAATCATCACTTTAAAAGTTACATACGTTGTTTTTGGTGCCTGTTTGTTCCCCATATATATTAGTGTGTGTGTGAATGGGTGTATAAGAGACATTAACTTAAAGAACTTTGTAGAAAGGCGCTTTATGAAGTTCAGTCCATTTCCTTGTATTAGTTTACTGGCAGATCTGCCTTATCCAATATGGCGGCGACGTCGACGTACGATTCAGCGCTCAATGCAGCGTCTATGTATACATGTCTATGGTCTGGCATCCCAACAGTGGTACAAAACTTCAGGAAGTCACTGCCTCCGGCTGTTGTTGGCCAAGAAATTGTCTCCACCTAAAACCACTATTTTATTTTTTACATTTCTGTTTCTGCATGGATTAAACAACCGAGATACAGTCTGTTAATCGTAGACTTCGCAAAGCTAGCTGTTCCCCCCGGCTTCCAGTCTTTATGCTAAGCTACGCTAATCACTTCCAGCTCTGTATTTAACAAACTCTCACGAAGGAGTATTAAAGATCTTCTCATCTAACGCTTGGAAAGAAAGTGAAAAATGTATTTCCCCCAAATTTTGAACTGTTCCCTTTTAAAAATAAAAATGTATCAGCTGGTTAATAAAAACAGTCCCATCAGGAGAATTATAGCTGCTCGCATGTTGTATGTTGCCAATAGATGAATGTAGGAACATGTTGTTTGATTAAACCCTGCTCTCTGTGGAAAATCATTAACATTTTAAAAACACAAACACCAGCTGTCAATTATGTGGTAGTTGTTATAAAAGGATGGAATAAAAACAAAACAATAACAGCAAATAATTATGTGTGTATGTGTTTCCAATCTCCTAGAATAATTGTTTCATCGTGCTTTTAAGAGTTGAAATTCAGTCTCATCCTGCTTAAGTCAGACCTATACAGTAAATGTACCTTCTGCCCAGTAAATATGCTGTGGTATATTGTCCCAACATTATACTGGCCTTAGCTGAATCTGCAACACCCCTGCATTATTTCCTCCTGCAGTTATTTCTCAGAAAGCTTTATTTAACTAGCAGAAGGATCAGTGGAAAAGAATTTGATTGTATTTCTAAGTTATAGTCCATGAATCATGCGTATATGAGAACAGAAGGGTTGGAAATATTAAGACATCAGACAGTATGGAGCTGAATATTTTCTTTGTTATTCTAGGCGCCAGGGCTTGCTCCTGGAGGAAGTGGCGGGCATTGTGGTCAGTAGCTGAGTACAGTATGGAATAGACCCAGTGTGTGTGTGTGTGTAGGCGTGCATGTGTGTGTGTCCTGAGTGGTGATCGGAGGTGTGGCTATCAGTCTGTCAGGCTTCTTTCTCTTCGTCGTCTCGCTCCTCCTCTCCTTCCTTCACTTTCTGCAGCTCTGCAGTCTGAAAACGTCCAATTAAAGTAATAAACCACACATCCCATCCAGCCTCAAAACACACACTCGCATACATTTCCCCTAGCAAACACAAACATGTAACACACACATTTGTGTACACAGGTAAGCACACATGCACACAAACACCCACCCACAGTTCCTTCCTCCCCCTGTTCTTCCCACCTCCCCTGGTTAAATATCCTGGTTATTAAACAGAAATGTGCAGCAGATTTCTGAGGCTCTGTGTGCGACACATCTGGCCTGGGCCTTCAGGAAACGACTGGTTCACTTCACTCTTGTCATCACCTTCCAACACGTTTCTTTCACATTTCAATTTGGGAGCGGCGCAGCAGGCCACTCCAGCACACACTCACACACAGAAACACACAATCCGTATGTACACACACACACACACACATGCACAAAAACACACTGACGCACATCTGCACACATGCGCTCAGGCACAGACACACACGGTCCACATTAGCGATAGTGGGAGTGCACTTTTTTGTGTTACAACACTCTGTTTTCAACCTCTCAACTCAAGGGGGTGGGCTCTTTTTCATCCCTTTCTTTCTGTATTTTTCTTCGACCTCTCTCTGTCTCTCTCTCTCTGTCTCTCTCTCTCTGTCTTTGTGTGTGTGTCTCTCTCTCTCTCCCTCTCTCGTCAGTGCTTTGTTGACAGTAGAAAACCTCTAAACCACCCGTGACACAAACTCCCATTTCAGGCTTGGTCAGGATTGTGTGGGATTAGCAGAGTGTGATGGACTGAAGCTCTGGGAGAGACATTTTTTTTATGGAAATGTATTGTGTGTGCAAGTGTGTATGTGTGTATTTGATCTACAATACTCTGCACATAGTGAACTTTCAGGCAGCACAAAAGTATTTTTATAGCCAGAGAAAACTGGAACAGCAAGTCATCTTTTTGTCAAGAACTCCACACTAACACTTTTAGTATAATAATATGGAGGTTATCTGTCTTTTTGTTGAGTATTTTTAGAATTTGGAGGTAGTATTTGGAAATTCCATTGTCTGAAAACAACTTTAGTTCTTAGTTTGAGTTTAGTAATTAGTTCTCTAATTAAATTTCACAGATTTTTACAGCTGATTCTGATGTTTTTTAGACAAGATCTTTAAATGAAACTGTGTTTAGGGATTTAAATTGGAGGGATTCGGTATTCTCAAAATAATATATTTCTGAAGCATTTAGATTTATTGTTTATACAAACAAAATGTTCTTTAACTGCACAGTTATATGAACAGAGGTCATCTGTCACATGTTTCTTAGGCAGGTGGGGTTACATAGGGGTTAAATTTAGATTAATAAATAAAATCTGCAATTTTCAGTTCCACTGCTACTGCTACTTCAAAAATATCTGTTGTTCAGATCTACTTCCATAGATCTGTGCTATCTCAGTGTGTTCAAACTACTGCTCTTTTGCATTTGAGATGTCGGAAAAGTGACGCTGCAGACAAGTTTATCTGATACTTCAACACTTAAATATCTCCGCTCTCTGTCTAGACGTGAGTTAAGAGTTTAAGACAGCCCTAAATCAAAGCATGCTACTAGTGTTATTTAATTTTTTTTGCCCTTTCTTTATTTCAGTTTTTCTTGGCACATGATGTTTTCATAAAACACACTTCCCCTAACTGTTTACAGAGGTAATTCAGCACCATTTCTGCTTGAATTCAGTGCCGAAGCAACCTGATCTCATTGAAATGTTTCTGTGGGCAGCAGCGGTTTGGTCTGTATGCAGCTTTTACAGTATACAATGTGGAAGACACACAGCTTAAAGTCTTAGAGTGCAATGCGTTGTTTGTCTTGTTTAGAAACCATGGAGAACCATTTCCAATCAGCATCAGTGAAGCGCAGACCACAGAACGATGAGAGGTCCCAACCACAGCAACATGCAGGCGCTAAGCTTGCTACGACGCACTGACTGATGAAGACGCGGTGATGTGACGGCGGGTGTCACTGACAGATGATGACACGTCAAGGAGGTTGTGGCATCGTATGAAGTCATCAGCCATTGGCAGGCAGCCACCCCAACTTCCTAATGACACATCTAGATGTAGGAGTAGACGGTGACATCATCTACAAATCAATCCTTTATATATATATATGATTTATATAATATATATATATATATATTATTAATATATATATATATATGTAGCACTGGCATTTATTTCCCTCCACTCTGACCTTTGTCAGTGTTCTTTGTCATTTTAATTGTTTTCCCCACTTCACATTTCTCCTTCTAGTCCATCATGCATCCTCCCATGCTGTTACACAACATTCAATCTCAGCTATTTACTCCACTGCAGGAGTTATGTTGTGATGAAGTGACTCACTTTCCCTCAAGCTGCATCGCTGACTTCGGGTTAATTGTTTCCTACATTTTCCCAAATCCCCTTTGACAACAACAATCCTTAGACAATGAGTGCTAACATGTTACACACTTCTCAGCTGTGGGTTACGTATGCAGGTGGTGAGAGTGAGGCTTTGTAAAAAGCAAAAGAGCTTGACAGATTGCAAAGAAGTGCATTCTGGTCTATTGAGTATAAGTGTCTGAGTTCAACAAATGATTTCTCTGCGCGATTGCCTTGATGTTGAACAGTCCAGAAACAAGGCCTTTATGATGTGGCTGATACCAAATCTTTTCTGAATCTGCCGCCTCAGAGTTAATTTCTGTTTTTGCTGTATAACTGGAGAAATGTTCTTCAAAGGCACACAGAAAGAAAGAGGGAGTGGAGAAGGCAAAAAGGAGACAAACAATTATCCGTTTTCAATTCGTCTGATGATAAATTCCTTCCTTTAAGGGCTGGATTTAAGAGCAGTGTCCTTGCATCAGTCTGTAATGTCCACTGGAGGGCAGACAGGGACAGCAGCATTGATATACTCAAGGAGGTGGACAGAGTGGCTGGACAGTGGTGTCATTTTATAAGCATGTCACAATATTTTAGCGAGGTCACGTTGGACACCTGACTTGCAGGTTCAAATCCAGCTCAATGCCTTATTTAACATCTAGGCCATACAATATCACCATGAACTGAGATTAACCACATGAGACAGATAAATCATCACCTGGGACACGGTTTAGACATTTGTAGTAACTTTGACTCAATCAAGGTAAAGAAATCGCTTTATACATAAACATTTGTGCAGGAGTAGATGATTTGTGATGTTTTCATCATAGATCAAACCATTAACCTTGATGTTGGCCTTTAATATCTACTATGTAGCACCCTCCTCCTATATGATGAGTAATGCATGTGACAACATCCGATCTAAGTTGCGGTTCAGGGTTTAATGCCCAGAATCATTTTTGTCACTGACCCTCTCAAATGCAGTGGGAATTGCAGTGATGCCATTTTTCTTTGAATACATTCAAGGACAATAGCACCAGATTTACTCCTTAGTACAGTTTTGTCTTATTATTGGTTGAATAATTGCTTTGAATGTGCTGCATTTTTCCTCAGTAGTCCTTGTCGTGTCCCCTACTCCATTATGTTGATTGTTAACTGAAGTAGGTCAACAGGTAACAAATCTGTTATCATCATCTTTTAGCATTCAGCAGTACTGAAATCTGTTGTGGTTAAAAAATACAGATAGACCCTCTGAGTAGCCCCACACAGAGAACCCAACCCAATGTAATGACATTGTCAATATAGAAATGGATCACACTGCTGCCCTTTTGTTAAAGGACTCTGAATGAAAACATACTTTGTTAGAAGCATGTTTTGAACATCTGCAACAACAAAGCTCAAATGTCTGCATTAAAACATTCAGAGAAAGGGTAAGAAAAGGCCAATTTTAAGAGAGTCGGCGCTGCTGGTGAGAGTTATAACTCTCATTAAACACTCCAACGGGCTACAAAGTACGACTGTGAAGTACATCATGCTGTGGTACCAAAAGATCTTATTCTAACATTTAGCTTCTTGCTTTTTTTTTTTTTTTATAGACTCAAAAGGGCCGATGGAGAAATGAAAGAAACAGAGTAGAAGACAGAGAGAGTGAGAGAGATGGTGAGAGGGGTGGGGGTCGACTGCGTCTGTTCTAGTGTGGTTTTGGGGAGTTATTTGGTGTTAAAATATGCCTTAATGGTTGCTGGGGATCCATTTATTACAGGCAGGAAGCAGAAGGGGGTTTCTCTTCTCATTTAATGTGACCGCCGAGAAGGTCGCCAAGTCCTACAGGCAAGCCAGCATTTCTCTGCGCCAACGCAACACACACACACACACACGACTATACACACGCATAATTATACTGTAAGGCATGTAAATGAAGCTTATGTATGCCCGTGTGTCGATGCAAAGACGCGTAATCTCAAAAACATACACACATCATAGTGCTTTTAGAAACGGCTTACAAATCTGTGTATGCATAAACACACACACACAAATAGACTGTGGTCTCTGGCAGTGAGGATGACCTTTTCTGAACCATGGAAACACACATTAACGCGCGCGCACACACACACACACACACAAAAAAAAAGCCTCTGCAAAACATTTAAGCATGGCAGTGCCGAGGTTATATAAAAAGCCTCTTGAGGTCTTATTAATTCACATTTGTTTTTCAGTTGCGGAGCTCGGTTTCTCTCCTTCTCACTCATCCCGTCTCTCTCTATATAGTTGTGCATTTTTCACTGACTTCCCGTCTCTCATCCATCACTTTGTCAGGAACGGACACAGCACACCAACACTTCTCTCTGCCGCGCTTTCTTCCTTTCTTTCTTTCTGTCTTTTTTTTTTTTCTTTCTTCCTCTGCGTCCGTCCAATACAAAGCCAGATACAGCTTGACACCCTTCCGCGGCATTAGGGAGGGTGTGTTAACACCTCTTCCCACACACACGCCAGGGCCTTAAGACCCGTTTATGAAGTGCAGGGCTCCTGGCGTATGAGAGCGCATACACGCATGAAGAAGACGCGAGAGATTAAGATGTGAGATTTGATGTGCGTAGGAAAATTAGTGATTTTCATAAATGGGTTTGGTTTAATGTTTTCACAGGATTTTGGATTGTACTGATGTGAAACCACTAATGGTGGGCTGCTTTATGTTTTGCGGCTCATTTCAGAATATTCTGGAAAAACTGTTGACACCAGTGTACAGTATGGGTGATTTTTATATTTATGTGTCTTTTTTCATTGCTGCAGTTTGGACCTGAATTGGTCAGCGTAGCCGATTGTAAGTCATAAAGAGTTTTTAAATGTTGGCATGGTCACCTAAAGGGAGAAAAGTGGTCGACAAAGTGTTTTGATTGTGATTACACTGACTTTAACGGCGCCTGAGTGCGCACAAAAGGGAAGAAAACTGTCATGGCGGCCGCAACTGTGTGTGTGCTTTGAATGCCAAATCAAATTATACAGTATCAACATGTTTAAAACAAAATAAAGTAACTCTAGAAGCTTCACTTGGCTACTACAGTCGCACAGTTAAAGGTTGTGTAAGGTTGTGTGTGTGTGTGTGTGTGTGTCTGAGAGTGTGTGAGTATATTGGGTTACACGGCGGATATAAGGCTCTATCCCTCCTTTCATCAGCTGAGTGAGGAAGAATCGAGCGGCAACACACTGCAATCTGACCCTGACGTGCGCGTGCGCACACACACACACTTTAATACACACGGTAGCAGAAAAGCAGACATAGTTGAATGATGGTCATCACTCATCAGCACCAAACCTCACTGCTGCTTTCCATTGATCACCACTGTCATAACACACGCCTCTGTGGCTATGATCCCTCTTTCCAGTATTATATCATAACACTAATATCTTTAAAAAGAAAACCTTTATAGCTCCACTTTCATTCTTACTTGAAGTTTTGAGTGTTATCATATAAACTCAAAATTCAGTTACAGAAACCATAATTGGCTTCGGAGCAGATTTCATGGTAGTAAGCCAGGAGAATCTGCCTTGCTAAGGGGTTGTTAAGAAAGTCACTGAATCCCCACCAGCTGTATGGGTGCTGATCTGTTGTTGACCCTGACCTCTGACCCCCCGGGCCAGACAAGAGATAATTACCTTGCAGAGGTCAATAATGAAGACAGTAGTTAGTATCAGGTAACATAAGGGGAGATTTGTGCATTATGAACTTGATTGCTCTCTGATAACCCTATGAAACCCATTATTATTATTTTTTATTATACTGTAATGTATATACAAACTATTGCTATTGAGGTAAAAGCTATTTAACTTAGATGTAGTCACAAATGTAGAGACATTTTGAGAAATGTGCTTTTGTTTTTTTGTTTTTTTTTCTTATATCGCATTTCTATGATCCATACAAGTCATGTACAAGACAAGTTTTACCTTCGGAGTCCCTTTGTTTCCAGTCTCTGGGCTAAGCTAAACTAACGGCTGCTGGCTGTAGTTTCTTATTTAGTATACAAATAAAATAGAATACAACAGAGTGTGGTAACAATCCTAACTTTGGGCAGGAAAGTGAGTATTTTTCCAAATTTTTCATATACGACATATAGCTGAATGAAGAAAAACAGATTTAAAAAAATTATAAAAATCCCGGGCCCTGATTTTTAGGCTTTCAAAGTGTTGAGGTGATGTACACTTAACCCTCTAACCTTTCCTTCTTTAACCAATCAACATGACCGTGTTGTAACAACCCTGATCTGTCCAGAAACTGAAACAGGATTAGAAACTAAGATTTCAAAGGGAACCCAAAGTAAAGTAAGAGAGTTTGAATTGTTACTGTGTAACTGTGAGTATCTGTGTGTACCTTTAGTGTGTGCAAAGGGGGGGGTAATTACGGTGTAGAATGTCCTCCCCATTGCGCGGAGCTGACCTAAGAACACAACAGTTAATCATCCACTAACCGGCAGAGAGAGACACTGAGAGAAGGAGAGAGACGCCAGTGTTACATGCTGCCCAGTTGGATTGGAAGAGAGACACTTTGAGGCACCTGTAAGAGATAAAACAAGTAAGACAAGTGGAATCTTCCATCCGACAGTCTGGAATAAAGGATATACTTACCTGAGAGTCAAAGGACAACAAGTCTACAGCGGAGGCTGAGCACCTGCTCCTTTGTGTGTTACTATGTGTGTTTTACATGGACTGTCCTGTTTTTGGATTTGATTGCGTGTGCCTGAGAGGCGGCCACATGGGGCACAGGCTGTGTACGGGATGCCAGCAGCAGCAGCAGTGAAGCCCTCTCCGGAGGACATGGTGGCGGAGGGAGGGGGTGAAGGAGAGTGCGGCTTGTCCCAGTGGGAAGCAATGGGGCTGGGCCGGGAGCGGCCGCCTCTGCCCTCTCTGAAGGTCCCCAGGGAGCTGCTGCGGAGCTTTCCTCACTCCAAACGGGTGGGGTCCTATCTGGTGGGGAAAATGATCAACAAGGGGTCATTTGCCAAAGTGATGGAGGGGCTACACATCGGCACGGGGGAGAAGGTCGGTGCTCTCTGCCTGATTTGAGAATAAAACTGAAGAGACATGGAGTGAGATGCCGTAGAGTGGAAGGGGGGTGGCACAAGAAAAATATCACACACATACAAGATTATGATTACACGTTTACAACTTGTGCCTTGTGGACTTACTGACTAACTGATAATTATTCTTGGTTGTGTTTGAAGAAGGTAGTGGCCTATTATTATTCTTATGTGCGCAATAACACCAGTCAGACTCATCTGTAATTACTTTATTTCATAACCGTGACTCTTAAAGGGAGAACAAAACTTTCTGTTTATGCTCAGTATATCCGTAATTCTTCAAAAAAAACCCAAAAACTAATGACATTTAAACATGATAACAAAGCTGCATTTATGATAAATAACTAGTATGAGACAAAGAGAACTATGCTAATATTTGTATTTTATATTTTGTTTATTTTTGGCATTATGCTCTAAACTGGGACAATACGGTGTGTGTGTGTGTGTGTGTGTGTGTGTGTGTGTGTGTGTGTGTGTGTGTGTGTGTGTGTTTACATCGGTGTCACTGAGTCCCTGACCCGGCTCATATGTACCTGACCTGGTTGCCATAGTAATGACTAAACTAATCTCCGGGGGTGTTTGCACCTCTTAACCCTTGTTACCCTCTAGAGGCGAAGTCTGCCAACATTTAAACACACACTGTTGTTGACCCAAGGATCTTCTTCATCTTCATCTTCATCTTTAAAAAATGTATTTTAATTGAAATTATTCACTTAAGGAACTGCAGTCATCCGAACACGCTGAATCATTTTCAACATCAACTTTTAGGAATTTTATTTCCTCTGCAGGCCAAATCCTTTTTCCTCCATCATTATCAGGAGGGGAATTTGTTGTAAGAACACAGACAGCTGCCAAAGTTAAAACTCCCTTATACTGCAATAAGAGTAAAAGCACATGGACAAATATTATTTGGAAGCAGACCTTTGATACAAAGATACCCTCCCTTTATAAATTATGGTAAAAGATGTTTGCATGTGCATTTTTTTGTGTGTGCGTGTGTTTAGGTGGCCATTAAGGTGATTGACAAGAAGAAAGCCCGGCAGGACTCATATGTGCTAAAGAACATGAAGAGAGAACCTCGAATTCATCAGATGGTCCGACATCCTCACATCGTAGTCCTCCTAGAGGTAGAAAAATCCAATATAAACTCACATATTCATATACATCAGTGCTCACACACAAACCATCAGAAATGCATATAGAGACCAAATACAGTTACAGCATTACATAGGCTAGTTAGGAATAAGCTTGTCCTATTCATATGTACAGTACATGAATAACTGCGTGTGTGTTTGTCTGTGTGTCTCAGACCCTGGAGACGGAGAACAGTTACTACATGGCCATGGAGCTCTGTGCAGGAGGAGACCTGATGGACAGGATCTGTGAGAGGAAGAGGCTGGAGGAGAGGGAGGTGCGCCGCTACACTCGTCAGATCCTCTCTGCGGTGGAACACCTGCACAAACACGGCATCGTACACAGGTGAGACCACACACACTGGAAGCTGTATGAAACTTTCAATAAGGAGAGCAGAGCAGATCAGCTGATTAACCTGTCATGCATAACAGACAGGCACTGAAAATTATTGGACCGACTTAAAAAAAAAAAAATACTTTTTTTCAAATTAATTTCAAAACAGTTGTGTAAATCTAATCAAATCTAATCACACTTTGTGTATTTTGTGTATATTGAACAACCAAGTCATAACCTTTCAATTTAGAGAGGCTTTTAAGCTGACGTTTGTTACCCTTGGATGGAGCTAGGTTGGCAGGTTTCCCTCTGTTTCCTGTCCTTATACTAAGCCAAGGTAACTGTCTGCTGGTTCTGGCTATGCACCTACAGTACTGACATGAGAGCGGCATCAATCTTCTGATCGAATTCTCAGCAGGAAAGTGAATATGTGTATTTCCCAAAATATTAAAAGTTCTTACCCACAAATTTTTTGAAGGAAGAGTTGAAAAGGCAGATCCTTCTGCTGTTAAAATCCCTCGCTTTTCAAACAAATATAGCACAGATGTCTGGCCATCTTTTGGCTTACTGAGTGAGCCGATCAGGAGCATGTGTTTTTCTTACCTTCAGCTACTTGGTCCAGTTAGTGATTTGGCAAAACTATTTTGCAAATGTGATTGTCTCAAAATGTCACTGTCCAGTCCAGAGAGCCAAACCTACCTGCACACAGTAGCTGTTGTTGTTGCATAGTGGATGTTAAGATCAGATTCACACACACACACACACACACAGAGTAGTTTGCAGGGCATTAACAGCCTACAGAGGAGGAAACGCTGCAAGAAAGGCAATATATGGAACAGTGCAGTGTGGGAGCTGGGAGTGTTATTTTAGTGGCATTTTAGTATGTGTAGGTGTTAGAGACCCAATACCTCCCTCCAGACGCAAACACACACACACACACACTTACACTACAACCACACCACACACAAAATATACACACTGCTGGGCTTTGGTTTAAGACCTTGGCTCCTCTGAAGGTGGGAATGTGATTACCAGGCAATGACCTCATCATCCTGCGCCGGCGCCATGATTCACACATCATCACAACATCATGGACTTCCTCTCTAATGAAGTCCCTCAACGACGTCGCTCTGGACCCTTCAATAGCACCTCTCTCTGTCACACACACACACACGCTCACATACATGCACACACTCACTCACACTGCACCACATTCCCACATAGGAATGATTAAACTGGAAATAAATGGAAAATTTGCACTTAAATGCACCTCATGCCACCCACATCCAGTAGGTTTACCGCATACATTTTATCCTTTATGACAATGTCTGCTGTCGCTCTTTCTTGCTCTTTTTTCCTCTTTTCTTCCCTCCGTCTGTCTTTGAACTTTTCTCGGGGGTTGTGTGAGCAGTGTTCTCTGGATTTTTGAGACCCGGGAGTGTCTGTTGGTTAGATGAATGCAGATGAAAGGAACGTGGCTTATTCCCAGGCTATAGTTTATAGGGGATCTCTCTCTCTGCTAACCACAGATTTTCATTTAGCTCGGTAGTTTTAAAGCAGGCCGTGTGGTTGGTGGTGAGGCCGGGGGTACTGGGGAGTCAGGCAACTTTTCCAGGTGAACACAGAGATATTACTTCAGTGGAGAAGAGCGAGCAAGTCACTTTGGCCTAAAAATTTCAAACTGGTTTGATTTGAAAATACTGATAGGTCCAAAAGAAACAAATCCACCAACTTACCATTAAATGTTCATCCAGAAAAATTGCAAATAAAACTGTTTTTCACCAGGGTTTTTGAAGCTTGAGCTCTACCCAAACCCAAATTTAGCGATGGTTTTCCTTTGCTTCTGTGGGTCCAGTCTGGTCCCATCTCATCTGGTTGTCCATAAATACACGACTTAGTAAAGCCAAACACACATTGCAGGGGTTCTTAAATTGACTAAAGTCAAGTATATTGCTCCAAAACATTCATCTGTAAGGGAAAATCACATTTGAAATTCTTGTAGGATTAAGGACAGAGCCCATGAAAATACAGCATTCTTTCTTTGTGATCAAACAGCTCTCTCTCTTCTTTCCTTCTCCAGAGATTTAAAGATTGAAAACTTCCTGCTGGATGAACATAACAACATAAAGATTGTGGGTATGTTGACATTCCTAATTTCTCAAGTGACCTCTGACTGACAGCATACTGATGCAAAATGTTGGACAAATCTGTAGTGCAGAACAATTCTTAGCTGTACAGTACATCTGTACATGTGCTCCACTGGTAAAATGATGATGTTTCACACAGACTTTGGCCTGAGTAACACTCTGAAGGCTGAATCTTTGTCTCCGGAGCTCCTCAACACCCAGTGTGGAAGTCCTGCCTACGCAGCCCCGGAACTGCTTGCTCACAGAAAGTATGGACCCAAAGTGGACGTCTGGTCAGTGTAAGTGATAAAAGTGTCTGTTGAAGAGGCCTGCTGTCCGGCCTGCTCCATCATAGCTTATAGTCTTTTTTTTCTCCTCTGGTGTTATTTACTGTCTGAAACTAATTACAGACTTCAGTTTCTGTGTATGCATCTTGTAAATGTGTTTATGTTTCTACACTTTTGGCTTGTGTGTACTGGTGTGTGTGTGTGTGTGTATGCAGAGGCGTGAGTATGTTTGCCATGCTGACAGGGACTCTGCCCTTCACTGTTGAGCCTTTTAACATCAAACACCTTCACCAAAAGATGGTCAACGGAGAGATCAGCAGCATCCCCAGTGACGTCAGCAAAGGTAACTGCAAAAAGACTGCAGTAACATCTTTTTGTTTGCACAAGTAAGGTGTTTATAGTTTAATAGTACATTTTGTTCGGAGAGGAGGCAAGTGTGTGCTCATAGTCTAAATTGAAATTGGAAATGCTACAAGAAAAAACATGAAACAAAATAAAACGCAAATGAATGATTAATATGTCTAATGTGGTTAAAGTAGCAAAACAAATTAGACTTTTTATTTTGTGAACAAAGTAAAAAGTCAAAAATCAACCCTGCAGGGAAATATAAGAATGAGACATATATTAAAGACCAAATGAAAGATGTTCCTCACACTGACTGGATTTCTATTTGGAAAAGTCTCCGTTAGTTTCACAGTCAACACGTACCGGTAAATAGGATGTGGTATCCTGGACATGCAGTAATGTTAATTGTGAAAAATATTTGTCCAGCTATTCTAAATCACTCTCTGCGAACACAAACTGGGATCTTCGTTCTACAGACCGCAGACTTGTCATTGGAGAGAGAGCTGAAGGAAAAAATGTTTCACTTACTTCTTCCACTTGTTCTGTACCAAGTACACAGTGGCCTTAGTGTCTCTGTTTCTCTCTGCTTTAGTTTAGTCTCTCTCTCTCACACACAGTCACTCCATTACACTCATCACGGTGCCATGTCACCACAAACAAACATAGCTCCTGTTACTGTGGGCAAACCAGTATAGTTCTGATGCTCTGAAACAGTGACAAGATTGGATTAGTGGCTGTATCGCTGGCACAGGCGGGTATCTGAGACATGGACATTAACATACAGACTGTGCTCTGAAAGGGGTTATGTTGCAAACTCTACTTCACTTTTACAAATTGCACCTTCTTCTTTTTCTTTCGCTGTAAATTTTGTAAGACTGGCCTATTTTTGAAACTATGTAAACTCTTTTTTTTTTGTCATCACTTTTTTGTCTTTTGTGTTTTATTTTAAATCTTTAGAAATTATTTTTCTGTTTTTTGCATGTTTTTGAATGTTACCTTTAACACTTTTTTTAGTACTGGACTATTGTTGTAGTGGTGTGTTTGATTCTATCAGTTACAAACAATCGATTTGACCTTGAACTGAGCTGCTTTGGCTCTGCCATCAAAAGTGAGGCAACTGATAGTAGCAGTTGGATTGGATGGAGCAGTCTTGGCTTATATCTTTGTGAATGCGGCAGCCATCCCTTTCGAACCCATCTGCTCCTCCAGACCGTAGAGCTTATCGGGAATCCCCATCTGGAGTCAAACTATCAACCCCGCTTGGCTGTCACAGGACAGCTCTGTGTCACAGGCTGACAGGCTCAATTTTGTGATCCTGGAGTGACCTTCTGCCTCGATCCATTCTGTCGTCTCTGATGGCGCGTTCACTGAAGTTACAATGAGTGATACTGCAGGGCTGGCTCTTTGAGTTTGGTCCATTTTGGCCAGGCAAGAATAGTAGGTATACATTAAAAAAAACATACATGCTTAGTTGGTGGTCTGATCGTAAACCCAATCTGCATGCCAGAGTGCTTTTTAGCCACACAAGACTCAAACCAAAAGCTGCTCCAAATGAGCAGGCTAGAGCTTTGCATGTCCAACATTGTGTGGGTGAATGTGAGGCGCTGTGAAGCACATTCTTGTTTTATATATAAGTACAGCATAACCTCTTCCAAACACATTTGGGTTTAATTCTTATAACAAGACGGTTGTTGACGAGCGTTGCTTGAGCTCAGAATACCAACTGTTACTGTGCGGTCTTTACTGATGTTCATGCAGGCAACCAAAGCTGAATGCTAACAAACTGCACAGACGCCAGTTTTTTATGTATGGGTCTGGTTGATTATAGCATTTAAACCTGCAATAACTGTTTTTCTGGCCACTTTGGCAAAAAATAAGTTTTAGAAACAAGCTGTGAACACAACACTGACATATTGTCACCTTTTAAGTTAATGTGGCAAACTTGTTCTCACAAGTTGTGACACTGACAACATTGTCATTCATTTAGAGTCATGTTTCTGGACACCTAAGTCGTTGTCCTTTTAGCTCTGTTTTTGGTCTCCACCAACTCCTGAGAGAAAAATATCTTGTTCTTTAGCTTTTGCTAAAAGCTCCACCAGCGAGTTGGTAATTATGTCTGTTGAGCAAGTAAGCATTCAGTTTTTTTGTTTTTTTTAATTCTGAAAATGGCACACTGCAGCAGACAAAAACGCCGCTTTGGGAGCAGTGAAAGTGAACCAAAGTGTGGGCCAGAAAACGAAAACAAAGAGCTAAAACTCTCTGTAAAAACTGAAAGGAACTACAGAGTTGGTTGATAATTCCTTGTGGGTTTGTGAGTTTGGGTGAGCAGTCACGCAATTGATCAAAATGTGTGTGTTCAAATTTACACCAAACCAAATGCAGAAATCACTAAATTTATGAAAATGAAGAAAACAAACACAGCTTCTTTTGTGCCCTCACTTTAGGTGCGGCAGCATTTGTGTTGTCGCTCCTGGAGCCGGACCCAGCTAAGAGACCCAGTATCAGAGCTGCGATGGAGGAGAGATGGATCAACGAGGGATATGCCAAGAAACCACTACATACACTCTGTCATAAAAACAGGTAAAGTTTTACAGTGTGACTATACTTTCACACACTGCCTACAAACACGAAAACAACTGCAGATACAATAAATTGGCATACTTTAGAAATATATGATAGAACTATTTACTGAATAAAAAAATAAGTAAATTGGAAAAATGTTTTATTAAAATATATCTAAACATATGAAGTTTGACATTTTTTTAATGAAAATGTATATTTTGACTTTTTTTTTTTAATATATTACACTATATTTGTAACTTGATGTATATTTGTACCATGAGACACAAAGACTAGCCTCAGGGAAAGTTCTGCAGCAAACATTACAATGTGGGCAAAAGACCCAAGAAGGAAATCACTGCGAGTTTTCTGACAAAATGAAAATTTTTGTGGCCAGTTGGGTAACAGCTTTGTATATTATAGCATTACTAAAAGACTTTTATCACTTTACGCAGTGTGGAAATGCAATCATGTATGGCTTCTCCTGGCAATAATACATTTTCTAAAATCCACATGAATGAAGCAAGAATTGTTCCAGCTCTGTTCTTCTCACAGTTGAAAATCGTCAAACCAAAATCCTTGAGTTACTGGTCATTCCTTACCAACAAATCCTTAATGAACCCTAAAATCCTTTTCTGCTTCACCCTTCACACTTTATCTTTCTAATTGTTTTCCCATCCTTCTCTCACATTGTTTCCCAGGTTGTGTTCAGAGGATCTCAACTCCTCTGTGCTGGCATACATGACAGAGACGCTCGGCTACTCGCTCTCTGAAATCATACAGACGCTCACCAACAACCGACCATCCGCCATCATGGCTTCCTATCACCTGCTGCTCAACAAGCTCAGCAGGAACCAGAAAGGAACCAAGGCCAGCAAGGTTCACACCTTATTTTCAAGCACAACACAAACACTAGTAAACACATCTTTTCTGATGTCGGTAACACACAAGTGGGTCGGGTATAAAGGTACCCTAAGAAATGAATAAATACAAGCATTCTCATGTTCTCCTGTAAAGTTTTAATGGCTAAAACTGATCGATTTGGCAGATGTTAGAGAGCAATGACTGGAGTCTTCCGAGCAAGAATACATGGAGAGAGAGGAATAACACTGAATCAAAGACTCAACAACAGGTAATTTTTACCAATAAAGTCTTTAATGATTGCATTATTTGTGTTTATGTTAACATAATAGTATTCTATTAAAGAGTTGAAGGGTTTTTTTTCAAAGGCTCAGTAATATCCTTTTAGTAAATAGGAATAATGGTGAATTTCTTCGGGACTATTTTCAGTCATGGATTAATATACATTTGATGCACAAGGTGTATGTAGGATTGAAATTAAACTCCAGTGCCTTTGTTCATGGTAATGAAGGAAGCCAGTGCAACACGTTGCATTACTTATGTGTATTTACTGCAGACAAACAAATTAATTAACAGAATATCCAAGGAAAACAGTATCAATAGCCACTGTAATTATCAGGGTTTATTTTGTGCATTTGAATTTTTGCAGCAACCACATATAAAGGTAGATAATAAATAAATGATAGTTAGGACAATTATTGGCCTTTTCTTGCCCTCAAACAGATGCTGTAGCGTTGTTTTCTTGTGCCACTAATCCACTCAAGTGTGTATAAGCACAGGGTGTGTCGTGCCTGTATTAGAAAAGAGTCAGACAACTTACTATTTGAGGTCAAATGAGATGACTACAGCCTTTGTTACCCCTTTATGCCAGTAGAAAAAATTCTTGGGCTTCCTGACAAACAAAAGTCATTGCTTGTGTTTTTTTTTATTTTTTTTAGAATGAACCAACCAATGAGAAAAGTTCAAAGCCGTCCAGCAGACCTCTCAGAGCCCAGCAGACAACTGAATGTCAGAACAACAGGAAAAGGCCCGAGGACCTGCGCAGAAAGGACATGAGAGAGGACGTGGAGAACCGTCCACCCTCTCCATCTCTACCCCAGCTTCCTCACTCTACATCCCCTTCAATACCCCCTCACCATGCCTCACCCTCCGCCACACGCTTGTCTTCAGAGGATGGGGCCATTGATGAGGAGATCGCCATCACCTTGGACACCAGAGAGACACTCTTTCCTGAAGGTAAGGATTTACAGCATCCAGAAAGAGAAGCTGCACCACAGCACTGTGTGTGACATACTGTCCTGCATCTGTGTGTTTCTGTGTTCCAGTGTCTGTGTTCGGGGACAGGGAACTTGTCCATCTCTCTCCTCCTAAAAGCTCTGCATCTCAACTCTGTGACTCCGCCCCTAGCCAAGTCCCCTTACCTGCTGAGCCAATCAGAGACAACGGCACGTCGAGACAGATTCGACATACACACCTGCTCAGGACTACTCAATCAGACGGTGCGGCAGATCCTGGGTCAGACTGCTTCCATGACAACCGCCACCAGGACGACCACATTCATCACCTGAGCATCAACGAGCGCCTGGAGAAGCTGCAGACATTTTATTCCACCGAGAAGAACGGCATCTCTCCCAGGATGCTCCTGGAGGCCGACACACACACCGCACACTCCTCAGACAGAGACCACCTGGGTAGCATAGAGGGGACACAGACATCACCCACTGCTCCTCTGCCCCGCCTGCGCAACGTGGGGCTGAAAGACGGACGAGGAAGGAAGATGACATGGGTTGGGTTGACCCGACCCGCACCCCCAGGACTCCTGGTGAACGGGTCTAAACCTCCCGCCTTCCCCACGCAAAGACAACATACTTTGGTCATTAAGAGCCTCAGGCAAGAGAGAGGCAAGAGAAAAGATCTGTCAGCTGCAGCAGGAGGAGGAGAGAGAGGGACGGCAGGGGGAGTGTTAAATGGAGCAAAGAGTAACTCCGTTCAGTTACGCTCATCTCTCCAGCGTCGGGTGGCGGACCTGAATCTGCCGCTGCTTCCTGCTGCCCTGCAGGGGAAGACAGACAGGAAGAATCAGCTACACAGCATGGACTACTGATACATAAGCAGGGGGACACGAAAAGGAAAAAAGGTGCTATGTCAAGAGATGACTGAAGTTAGTGACATGTTTAGAAAGCAGATAAGCTGAAATGGACGCCACATTCAGGTGAACAGATTATGGGTGGACGGTATGAAATACTGACAGCAGTTGAAAACTGTGCATAGACATTTTAACATTCAAACGGCAGCTATAAAAAAAAATGCTATAACTCTCTACTTTTACTGTTCCATTCATGCCACCAACAGGACTCGACACATAGGACGCATCATTTATATGATGCAGTGCCAAAATTTCAACTTTGACTTAACGGATTTGAATTGGGCTTTTGGTAGCTAGGGAACACATTAATCTCCACCCAGCACACTGTGAAGTGCAGAATGCGCACAGATTTGAGGTTGTATTTGTATTCACGTGTTCTTAAATATTCTTTTTGTACCAACGTTGAAAGTCAAAGTAAAAACACTTCACTTCTACCCTTTGTGTTGTTGTGTGTCTTAGTGGCAAGTTTTTTCAATGAAGAATATATTAAGGTGAAAACAGAGTTTTTTCTCAGCTTATCGTGCTCAAATATGATTTCTTCTTTTTAGCCAAATATGAATTTTCTCCCTTAAAGGTCTAATGTGTAAGATTTAAGAGTATCTAGTAGCAGGAAGGGAATATAATTCATTAGTATGTTTTCATTCATGTATAATCACCTGGAAATTAGAACGAGCCTTTTATATCTACAGACGAGGCAGGTCTGCCATGTTGAATCGCCATATTTGTTAGTTTTCATGACCACCATAGTTTCTTCTTCAGTCTCCCTGGTCTTGTTTGACCCATCAATCCACCACACACTCTTCCCTACATGGACTTTATTGCTCTTGGTTACCTGATTTCCTCAAAAGCTTTGAGAAACTTACAAATTTTTCCAAACAATTAGTCACTCTTTTGTTCACTCATTAGTCTGTAATCATTTTCTGATTTGTTCCTAACTAGATTTTGTTACCACAACTACTTGTTTGGTAAACTTGTAGTCTTTGGACGAGTTATGAGCTTAGTCAAATCCATTGTTGTAACCTAAACTTGGAAACAATTCAAGATACTTTATAACAACATTGTTTTTACAATGATGAACCAACCTACAACCACAACACAGGGTTGCACAACAGCCAATTCTTCACTAAACCACTGTCTCAAATGTGTTGCTAAATCATTTGTCATACTACAAAGCAAATTGATATCAAAACATTCAAGCTGAAACAATCTTTCCCCCAAATCTCTGGCGAGTTTCTTCTCCGTCATACCCCATCGGTGTCTGCCCTCGTCTTTCGTCATGTCACTGTCTCTGGATCGTTAATATTCAGATGTGCTGCAACAAGGTGGAGGAATCTGGTTGCTGCTTCGTGGCTCTCTTCTAGCTGCTAAATAATTGAATTGCTGCTACCTGATACTCTTTATGCGTGTGTACGTACGTGCGTGCGTGTGTGTTGGGCTATGGGGCTATGTTCAGTGTGTGCCCAATGAGGACAGATTGAACCCACTGAGGTGGATACATCCCCCACTCCAGTTACCTCTCAGGCTACTTAACAGTGATATGAACCAGTAAGCTCTGATACTGTATCAGACAAACACACACATTCATGCTGCACAATGGCAATACACTAAACAAGAATGGCTGTTTAATAGTCAAGTTAAATAATCCTATGGAAATACAAGAGCATTGTATCCTGAAACAAATTAATGTAATTTCAGTGTAAACAAGTGACTGAACTCTTACAGTTTACAGTACATGTATATAGCCCAACCAGGCTTGATTTAGATGCTGGAGACGTCCACTACCCTCCCTCCTCACTGAGAACTGAGCTCAGTCAAACCGAATCTGAGCGGTGCATGTGCGTAATAACTGAACAAACAACGTATGGAAAACTGATTAATAATGCACATTGCACATAAGGATGTATCCATGGCTACCGGAACATTGCGTTTACGCACATGCTACAGTGAACATTGCTCCATCAGCCTGTAACAGTAACATCAAGCAGCAGCTTAAAGATACATTTTCATGTGATCACAGCCGATTATCAACAACACACTTTTGTGCGCTTTCACCACAAAATCAAAGCAAAAGTGAAAGTCAACCCAAAGCCTACAAGTCGGTACTTGAAATTGTAATCTCATCCCTGATCGCGCACTGGTACTTCAGTACTTGGAACCTGTTCTTTTCTAAAGAGAACTGAAGTATACAAGCACATGGGATTCTCTACAAATCTATGTGGTTGTTAATGTTTGCAGTTTATGTCTTTGTGTCATAGAGAAAAAGAGAGTTCATGGAGAGGTGAAGGCTTAAGTGTCAGGTCACAAAAAGCAGACTTGGACGTGAAAGCAAAAACATTCAAGTCTCAAGTTTGGAGCTGGTAAAATTCCAGAATAATTAAAAATAAATAAGACTGGAACATGCATAAACACAAATTGAATATTTAATTAGCTCTGTGCGCTGAACGGTGGAAGGAACGAAGACACAATTGCCTCTTAAGCCTAATTGCCCATAAGTATTGAGCCATGACTTGAAACTTGACTAGGATTTGGCCATAACAACTCAGGTTGTATCAGCTATATGCTGGTTTTTAGCAAGATGTTAAGACCTTGTTTACTTCCTCAGTTGTGCTGGTGCACAGTGTTGTGGAGAAATTGCTAAAGTCAAAGGTCAATGGTAAGGTCAGGAGGGAAGAAAGTGTTCAGGAGCCTCTGATGTCTTATGCTGTATTTTTTATTGACGCTTGGCCAAGGAGAATTAGAGACACTCTCATGGTGCATCAGAAGTGCCTGAGTCGGTCTCACATTCTGCCCAACTCATCCTGGTGCATAGACTTTAAACCCCAAGGTAACACCACAAATACTATATGCACAATATTAGTCAAAGAGAATGTTTTTTGTTATTGTCAGCATATTCTAGTCTGGAGACAAGCTATCTATTATGTCTAAGAAGGCAGCAATAGGTCTCTTTGACCCTGGCCACCACAGTGTTGAGATAGACGGGCACCTACTGTTCCCAACTAAAGCCAAACAACTTATACTGCTGAGGACCTCAAAACCCACACCTGACCTCGTGTAACCTAAGGATAGAAAATTTCATAACACACAAAATCATACTGTAAAGCTCACTGCAAGTATCCAGTAGAGTTCATCCTTCTCTGATAGAGGAAGTAATTCAAGGTCTTATAGGGTATACATAAAGTACTGGTTTGAATTCATTGATCAAAGATTGTAGCTACACTTTAAACATTTTAAATTTAAATCTTTTCTAAACTCTTTTGATGGAAAAAAAAGTTACAAGTTACCTGATAATTCACTGATGAAGTAACATCTCAACAATGACACCAAGTCACAAATGTATTGAAATAGACATTTTAATAACAATGCTACCTTGGTCAGGTGAGAAAATGAAAATGTTTTGAATGTCAGATTTTTTGACAATAAGATCATTTCCCTTGAGCCCTACACCTACACATGATTTGTGTATAACTAGCCTTGTTAGACCTTTCCATTTGCATTGAATTGGGACCTTAATATCTTTGTTTAATGTCCTCTACTGGTCAAATCAACTGCCAATCAAATTTGTCAATAATTGTTATTCCAAAGCAGTGGCACAGAAATGGTCTGATTTACCTCAGCACACCGCTTCACCTACTATCTCCTCTCTTGTCCTGAGATGTATTCTCGCCTTTGATCTTTGGTGAAACCAACATCCTTCCTCCACCCAAACTCATTTCCATTTCTCTCTCGCTCCTGTTTGCTATACGGCAGAATGTAGGTCGAGTTCCATTAAAGTTTCAGTCACTGTCATGCCCTGTTAGATAAGGGGCTATAGAGACGGCCAGTCGCAGTCACCAGAGTTAGTCATGCATGTGTGTATTTAATTTAGTTTGTGGCTTCATTAAGACACGAAACATGCCTGGACATGTCTGGTACTTTTACTTGAGCAAGTTACTTATTAAAGCAGTCCCAGAACAGATAGAGTTTATCCTGTCTGAATTAAAGAAGAACAAGTCCTGTTACCCTTGTCTTTCTTTTTTCACCATGGTCTTCAGTCCAGTCGAGTATGGATGTGCACTCACTGCACACCTCTTGAGGTTGTAGGTTATTTACCCCAAATAGCCAATGTACCAGCCCTACAGATTTATGTCTTTATCATGTCTTTACTGCCTTTTTTATGCAATTGCAGCACCTCTGTAATTCGCTTCATATACTTCTATGTTTTGAGCATGTTCATAATGACAATGATAACATACTGTTATATAATGCTGAGCTAGTAAACTTTTACCATATTCATGTTTATCATGTTCATCTTAGTTTATTGTGTTTACATCTGCTAGTTAGCACTTAACACAAAGTACCCCTAATTCTCCAAATATTTAGTCATAAGCATTGTTGAAATTGAAACTTTGACCCAATGATGGTGTGCCTATGTCTACAAGGTTTCATGGCATGTTGAGCCGCATTTTGTAATAAACGTCCAAAATGTAATAACTTTTTCATTTAATTTTGTAATAAAGCCGCATTTTGTAATAAACTGCCCCGACGCATTTTGTAATAAATTTTGCCGCATTATGTAATAAGTTATTACATTTTGAAAAGATTATTACCAAATGCACTTGCAACTTTTTTATTTTCTAGGAAATGTAATAACATGGTGCATTATGTAATAACAATTCTAAAGCATAGTTTATTTGTTTAGATTAATTAAAAGATTATTAAAAGATTAATTGTATTTTATTTTACTTTAAAGTATTTGTAAAAGCTAGGCCTATTATTAGTATTACTGTATTAGCCTAGTAGCAGTACTTAGCAATTACTATCAGTACACTATTCAAAGGTTGCATTAACAGAGAATATTATGTAAATTGCAGACTTTTTGCATTTTGTAATAATCTTGTCAAAATGTAATAACTTATTACATAATGCGGCAAAAATTATTACAAAATGCATTGGGGCAGTTTATTACAAAATGCGGCAGTTTATTACAAAATGAAATGAAAAGTTATTACATTTTGGACGTTTATTACAAAATGCACCGTTATTACAAAATGCGGCTCAACATGGCAATCTGTCCAATAGTTTTTGAGATATATCAGTGGACTAGCATTGCCTCTCTAGAGCTACAATTCTGCTATCATGTCAAATTATATTAAATCATATCAAGAAACAGGAATGGAGATGTAGACGAAGAGGCAGCAGAGAAATGCAGCGAATACTAACATACCCAGATTCCAGTCTGAAAGCTGACCCCTTCATTGTGTGCTGTGCACATTATGGATGCATATTCCATCATTTGATGTATTGTATCTTAATCCCTTGTGTTAATGACTGATGAGAGATGTGTCCTTTGTGTTTGCTTTTCCATAGAACAAATAGGGGATTAAGAGCTCAGACAAAAGAGCCTATATGTGGCTGACCCCAACATCAACTTCCAAATACATTGTCTAGGAATATCACATTGTTACTGTATGATAAACTAGAAAAAACACATCCAGAAATGCAATGAAGTCTACTTAATTTGGGGCAGTGTCATAATTTTACTAATTTTAATTACCTAATGATCATATAGATATGTAAAAAGCATACTGATGGTCACCTAGAGGCTACAGGGGTTATGGGTGCAATGCTTATGGAATGAAATGGATGGTGTTACTCCATTAGCACTTCAATAGTCTTGGGTGTCTCTGAGAATAATCGCCATGCCCATCACAGTGTTTTTGTGTGTGTCAGTCTGGGCAAGCCTGTGTTCCGGCGTGTCTGGTTTCTAATGATGGTCATCCATAATTGAGTCTCACCTCGCAGGGGGGGAGCGGTCCAGGGTGGCGCAGTGGTTAACCAGTCTCCGGCTGCTCGCCATGACAGTGTGTGTGTATGAGTCACAGGGGTCAGCGGCGCACAAAACGTCCAGTGCCGCAGAGCAGTAACCTGAGCTGAACACTGTTTAATTGATACCACCTCTGATTAACTGTCAGTTCAAGATCAACACCAGCTAATCCACTAAGAGACGCCCTGACCAGAGGGACACTGTGTCACTTTAACCTCGGCACATCATGGGAGATGGCCTTAACCTCAACACATGCGAGCTCAACCTTCACACAAGAAGTTATCAGAAGTGAAAGCTCACTTCATTTTAATAAGTCAACAGCTAAAGTTAGTAAGTTATCTGCAGTTATTCATGTTAATGAGTTACTGGTGGAATGTTTTAGACTGCCTGTATAGCTGAATCTGTTTCCTCTCAAATCACACTTTTATCATTATTTAGTGGATCCTGATTTTAGTTCATTCAGCGCCCTCTCATTTGATGTGTTTTATCATCATGTCTTGTGTTCCTCTCTCTTATTTCTTTATACTTGCCCATGGATGTCAACGTGAGCATAAATTGGTGTTTGTCTCTGTGTGTCACCCGTGTGATAAACAGATCAGATAAACTGTTCAGGCTGTACCCCGCCTCTGGTCTGATGTCAGCTGGGATTGGCTCCAGCCCCTTTGGGACTCTGATAAGGATAAGTGATAATGGAAAATGAATGAATGAATAATAGTTAGATTGTTGTCGGGATGTCCTTCAGCTAAAAAGACAAAGTGTCCTGCTGGAGGAGGACCAGTAACAGATTTGATTACCAAGTCATTAGTTACAATTTATCCTAATGAATGGAGGATTTATTAGGAAATATATCAACTTTTTAAAGGAGCATTACACTGAAAAATGTGTTGACTTCCTTTGTAGAGGAGAAAACTTAGAATATGAAGGGAAAAAAAGAATATGACAGTCTGGCTTCTATAGCCTTTTCCTTTTTTTAACTGGCCTGCTGTTCAAAGCTGATGACAGCTTAGTGAAGGAGAACGCTACAGTGTTTGATACTAATTTCTTTTGGGGATTTTTGGTTGAGTATTCCTTTGAAAATAAAAAACACAAAACGGTGTCTATAAAACATGAAACTTATTTTCCTGTACGTGCATATGAAGTAAGGTCTCTTTAATGCAGGAATAAGAGTGTATTGAGAGAAAATGTGGACTAAAGTGAGATCAATGCAGTATATTGTATGAGAATCTTTGGTCAATAAAAACACTTCGAACCCCACTGCATTCGACTGCACCCAGACAATGAGGTGGATCACATATTTAATGGACGACCAAACCTCTGGCTTGCTCACAGCACATTGTTTGGATGAATCATTGCTCAATGAGAGTCATATTTCTGGATGAAAAAGATTCCGTCAAGATAAGCAACCATCATGATCGGCTGCCAGCTGTTTTGACAGGCAGAACTCGGCACCTACACTTTCACAATAAACTGGCCGACCTGAGACAGACATGCTCGGCCTCCCTGTTCAAAGATGACTGACTCTTATGATATACAAGCCTTTATTAAAGGAAAACTCGCCATAGAGTCTTCCTTTGATGTTCTCTGGCAGTTTCTCTTAAAGATTACTTGAGGATTTCTGATCGCTCTCTGTTTGAAAGTCAAAGTTCTTTAAACCTTCTTGATTCCTGAGTGTTTTAAGAGTTGATGTGAAAGTGCAAAGATGATTAAAAAACCAAAAACAAACAAACGCACAAACATTTTCAGCCAGACGAACTGGCGGGCGAGGAGACAATGAATTACTAATGAAGTCTGTAACCGAAAACAGAGCCACATGAGTCAGAGGTGTTAAGTTCAGCACATATGTCGCTCACGCTGTGATGAAGACTGTAAAAATGACAACTGTTGCTTTTACCTGTGAAGCTCATTTTAGAAGGAAATGTGTGCAGAGACTTTGATCATTCCCTACTCTTATCCTCAGCTGCTGCAACCATCAACATACGGTACAAAATCATATAACATGTATAGTTCTGCAGCTCCATCTGCTGAAGGATCTGTGTAGTGCAGGTTGTTTTGGTTGTTGCAGTCATTCTCCTCTCTATCCATCAACTTTCAAAAGAATCTACCAACACATTGCATCACATTTATTACACTTCTGTCGTAACTAAATCCTTCTAACTAAAACCTGATCCTTGTAAATCATCTTGATTTATAGTTGGCCTCATCTGGATCGTAGTACCTATCAATGAAGCGATATTGGACCAGCAGCTGATGTCACCCTTTTTAATAACACAGAGGGAATAGTTTTATGTGCTTGCACAAATGCTGTGATTCAAGAAGATAAAGATTAGGTTTTAGCCATAAAACTATTATTTCTCAATACAATCTACAACTTTGTAGTATTTTGTATTTGCTTTTGGATTGTGCTCCAGAAATACCGAACTGAACTGGATTTGGGAGGGAAGTGCTGATGCTTAAGTTGAAGCTCAAGTATACATGAAGTACTCCTATGACACTCCTATGGCATCTGGGTGTGTCAGCCTTTTGGAGTTTTGCTTGTATTGGTCAATACAAGCTTCACTACAACACTTCAAGCTTTGCTGGCTTCCACTGCTCCTCTAGTACTAGAGACTGCCATCAACTGCTGCTCAACCTATCAAGCTTATCAACATTTTTAAATGTAATGCTGGATAAGAATTATATCCATGAAGATTTGGAGAAAATTCAAGTTTAATGTTTTGCAACTGAATGAATTCAAGAACAGCAACCTTACAGCCGAGTCATAATATTTTATACTTTAGTTTAAAAGTGTCAATGTGTCTAAAGTCAAACATCTTCAACATTGTACTGTGGTCTTTGTAACTGACATTGATTTGTACTGAATCATGGATTTGTAAGTAGAAAATTAATTTTTAGTTAAAAATATTTATTTCATATTTCTTAATGGCTGGGTAGAAATCATAGTTTCTACCTGTCAAATGCTACAAATATGTAATATCACTTCAAAGTTTTGACATAATGTCATCTACACAAGACAAAACAATCATTACCAACAGCTAGATTATCGATCACGGATGTCAGTGCAAGCATGACTTTACATAACCACTGTCATGTCTGAAACAAGTTGAGGATGAACTTTGCTGGATTTACAGATTGCCTGTGTGGAATGAACAGAGAAAACCTGGACAAAGCGAAATCTTTGGAAAACACAAGGACCAGAAACCACAGCCTGTAGGCAACAATAGCACAGATTATGCTTATAGTGAATGAGATGTAAATACTTTACCAGACAGACTACTAAGCTCAACACTGCTCTCTGCTGGTCCTGAGGTTTTGGTCCAGAGATTAAAAGGAACTCATAAATGCTCAAGTTTCTGGCTTCAACACAGTGAAGTGGTTAAAGAAAATTCACCTTTATTTGTTTTCTGGACAGTCCTTTCTTTCACTGGTTAAATACAACAATCACAAGTAGCCACACTGAAGCCCCGGAGTGTTGGCCAGGGCAGCATTATACAACAACTTAGTCACAATTTAAACGGCTTGGTTCATTGATCCAGGGGGGATTAAGACTGTTTTCCTAGAAAGTGGTGAGTGAAGCTGACGAGCACACTACAATAAAAAGCCCAGAAAATATAATAATGTATCCTAAATAAACTGATGAATCCACCTGCCAGCTGGATGAGAATTTCACTGTTTTTTTATGTTTTGTTCTAATATTTTCTGCCTGATGTTTTTTTCATTAAATGGCACAATTTTTCTCACCCAGCTAACAATTTTCCAGTAACAATTATTTGTAGTGTTTGCAGCCAGGGTTAGATCACACCCAGATCCAATCAGCCCGTAGAGCAGCAGAAATGAGATTTGTTAGAACAAACAAACTGTTGTCTGAACTGCTACATAGGCAGTTTTGTAGCTTTCCTTTGAGCTGACAAGAACACCGCTGACCGGCATCATCCCCTGGTTTAAAAAGTCAACTGCCCCGTGTTTTTAGAAATCAAGTTTAGCGAAAAACAAATTCTCATTTTGTAATTTAAAAACTAAAATAAAAATGAACAAATAATATATGTATTTACACAGATATCCACACATATAGCGCATACACCCATACTTTAACGGACTTGTACACATGGATCTGCACATACTCACACAGTGCATGTACCCACTGAGAAAACAATTTACTGTTCTAGTGGAGAAATCTCAGTCAGTTGTTCTTTCGTCAGTACAATCTACGGTCTCCAAAGTCACAGATGTAGGGCCTTCATTAAGAAAGTGTCAAATCAAATTTCAACTTTTACAATGTGCTTATGACTGCATACAAGCTTTCCCCAGTTGCAGTGCAAAAGTACCAAACCAAAATGGGTTACTTTACTGGGTATTACGGCAGTAGAGTTTGATCTTACAACATGACAGAATCACTAATTGTTCAGTGTTGCTCAATAACAGTTTATGTACAAAACTTCCAGATAAAGTGGTAAAAATGATCCGCAGAGATCAGAGTATCAGTGTATCTAGTGTTTGCTGTGTACTTTTTTTAATCATAAAGTATCATGACACTGACACATGACACTGCAGCAATCCACTGTATGTGAGATGATTAACATTCAGGCTTGTTCAGTAAGATAAAAACGACCACCGTTCACAAGAAAAGTACAAGACATTCGCAATCGCAACAGTTGTTATTCTGGTTCATTTGAACTATTTTCCTCTCAGAACCACAGAAACAGATTTGGACCAATGGTTTAAGCTGACTGCATCCACCTGTTTCACCTAAAAAAAAGTGTGGCAGCCCATGTCTGGTGGGGCTGTGGTTTACTAATTTGGTTGAAAACAGTTGATTTAATATTGGTTAAGAAGATAGACTGACTTGTGGAACACTTCATTCCTTAGCTTTGGCTCCACATTGATCATTTAGGTTTCAGTCAGCTTGAATTGTTAAACTCTTGAGCGTAAGCTGGGACGTTTCCGTCCTACGTCAACAGATACTTGAGTCCACGCAGATAGACAGAAAGACTGGTCACTTTTCAACAGCAAAGCCAAAACAGATTCCAGGTTACACTTCAACCTACAACCACACGGACAAAGAGTCTATGCTGAGACAGGAAGAAAATGACAGATGATTAATAAGCCCCTGTCAAATCTTAATTGTGCTGGCAGTGAAAAATAGTTTGATCAGAAACCAAGTCCAGTCTGCAGACACTACTGAATATCCATCTTTACCATGGAAACATTAAATCACACAGAGGAACTGTGTTGAACACACTGATAAAGAAAAAAAAAAAAAATTCACAAGTTATGTGACAGACAGTATAAAAGATGTGATATCTGTGTGCGCAGGAGAGTGTGATGCCAGGCGATGTTGCAGGCGTTTGTGGTGTCCTGTGCGACGGCTTGTTCCCTCAGAGTGAGTCCGCTCCGTTGCCGGTTTTTGGACGCACTCTTCATTCAAGCGCTGCGCAACTTCAACCACAAACCATTGCCATGGCAACAGACTAACAAAGTACCAAAGAAAAAAAAAAATTATATATATATTATATCGATAAGATATAATATATATATAAAAAATATGTTAAAAAATAAAAACAGAACGAATCAGCATGAAGACACGACACCTCAGAGGAAAGGGAGAGCTGCGAGGCCAGTGCTCAGACAGAGGTCAAAGTGGAGGCTTAGTAAAGTTCAAAAGGTCAGAGGTCACCCTGGTAAATTCTTGCCCTGGTTAGTTAAAATCAAGTGTCACCTCAGAGCAGAGTGTGGCATTAATTAGAGGGGGGATTTATACAATGTTTTACAGGAGTAATCATCTTTTTCTTTTTTAAGTTTCATTTCAGTTTGAAAATAAAATGCCCCAAACCCCTTCACACATACAGTATATACAGTAGCTATTAACATTGATCACTGGAATTTCAAACTGAAAATCATCCGATGATAAAAAAAAAAAAAAAAAAAAGTGACTAAACCTCTAAACTCTGGACACAGCTGTGGATGCAAGAGCCACATCTGGCCAGAATTTAGAGGCTGGGTCACATTTGAAACTTGAGGCATTCCTGTTAATATAATAAAACTTAAATGACGTTTCCCCAAGGCATATCATACATTCATAATACTATGTGAGTGCTGTTCTGTTGTTCTGCTTGTTTGTGTGTGTGGCTGTGTTTGCATTTGAAATAACTGCCACGAGATACAAATGATCTGCATGAAAGCAGAATAATGTATGTACATGTGTGTATCGTATATATATATATGTGTGTGTGTGTGTGTGTTTGCGTGGCTCCTGTCCTCTCGACTGAAGCACATTTCCGTAGGAAACAATTGCACCTCATTGGCTCAACCAAGTTAGCCAATCACTAATGACGGAAGCCAGAGCCCCTGGGCCCGCCCCATCGCAGAGACCAGAGTTTGGTTGGTTGGTTAGGGACCGTGTGCGAGTTGTGTGAGTTGTGTGAGTTGTGTGTGTGTATGTTTGGGGGACAGTGGAAAAAGAGGGCCACAGTCTATTCCACTTGCAGTGTCCTCATGGATAGCAGGGAGGGGATGTGGTTTCCGTGGTGATGAGAGTGAAGTGTCGATAAGCAGAGGAGTGGAGGAGCTTAAACCTCCGCTTCTTTCAAGCCGATTCGTTCTTCCTCCTCCTGTCAGTCACTGTTGGGCTTTTTCAGGGAGAAGGCGAGGATGTTGAAGTGGCCGCTGAGCTGTTGTACCTGTAGCAATGAAAAAAAAAAAACTTTACACCTCATTCAAAATCATGTATGAATAAAAAACAAAAAACAAAACATTAACATTAAGCACCACAGGACCAATATGTGTAATTCTTGAAGCCTTATCATTTTCATGTCTTTATTCAACATAGGTAATGTGTGTATATGTGTGTCCTTACCACTGATACACCGTAGTGTATGTGTGCTAGTATGACAGCAGCTGTCCACAGATAAAGCAGTAGGGTCTCGTTAGCGAACACCCCGGTCACCGCCAACAACACCACCGGCGTCATGGGCAGCAGCAGCCAGCTGAGCGCCTGGCAACGCGTGTTACTCATCTGACACACAATCAGCTTACACTGCAAGACAAATAAACATTCATTAACATGGGACATTTATGGAAACTAAAGTGTAACTGTGTGTGTGTGTGGAAAGAAATCAGCTCACCGTGACATTAGCGAAGGCTGTCCCCACCATGAGGTAGAATGTCCTGGGCTGCAGCTCGAGGATGTTGGATGGAGAGTAGACCACCCAAATTGTGGACAGGATGAAGAGGAGGACAGGAGAGAGGAAGGGCAGGAAGGCTTCGTACAGGCTGCTGTGCTTCAGAGTGTTACTGCGGTGAGCTCTGCGAAACCACAGAGGCTCAAGAGTTCAGAGCGCTGTGTGAAATAATAAACTTGATATTATGAAACTCTAAATGAGAGGCTGACTCACTTCAGGACGTTGTAGAGGCTCATGGGTAAGGTCACGGTAAAGGAACAGGCTGCGGATTAAAAAAACGTGAATTAGTGCGAGCGCTTCAGCTGGCGAATCAATGTACACGGTGTGACCAATCACAGCTCACCGATGATCATGAAGGTGAAAAGGTCTCTATAGAGGAAGTGCAACAGGATTGGCTGGTACCATGTTTCCACGCCGACCACAGCAGTGACCAAGTAAACGAGGGAGATGGTCTGGAAGGAGACGAGACCCAAGGTATCAGGTCATTAGAAGGCTGGAAGGTCAAGGTGGTGACTGTTCACAACCCCCCCCCTCCTCATCCAGAGAGCCCTTTCTCTTGCAACATTCAAAGTGAAACATACAAACAAACATAAATCTACTGTCGTCATGTATGCAGACTGTTTGCGTGCCTGACATACACCATGTATGTGTACACACACCCGTCCAATCAAACTGATTCTGAACACTAATAACAAACAGAAACGGCCAATTGGATGGCTGTCCCATTTCACCACATCAAAGTCCGTGCATGTGTGTTTGTGCATGTCCTTACCACTTGGCTGACGTCGTATCCCCACGGCAAAAACAAGATGCCCGTGTTATATTTCTCCCAGTGGGATAGAATGAATGAGAAGAGCACCACCCACAGGATGTAGTAGAGTGTGGCGACACCTACGCCGCTTTCCCCACGCCCGAATATGGAGTACACGGTGGCCACGAAGAAGATGCAAGCCCAACTGTCCAGGCCATGGTCAAACAGCTCCCCTAGTGGGGTGGAGGAGTTGGTGCGACGAGCCTGTTTACCATCAACACCATCTACACAGAACACAAAAGAGACATAGATCATTACATACAGTACATGTTTATGTGAACATTTATAGAAACAGACAGCGATTAAGATTTTCCTTTTCCTATTCTCATTTCCATTCATCCAAAGTTGCCGCTGCCCACACTCACATAACTGCACAAAGTCTTCGAAAACAGCCACATTCCTGCTTCCCACCGCTGAATGAATTGTCACGGCAACTGATCACGGCAACACTCACTCCATCCACACATGGAAGCATTCTGCAAAACGCATCCTCATAAGAAAGTCCACATGGAAAAGTTGTTTTATTTTAATGGTTCACAAAATGGTCAGCAGGACTTGAAAATGACTTCAGTCTGGTTCACGTCCACACATGAACAAACACATAAACAGAGAAGGAATTTGACAATAAAATAAATCTCTATTTATTTGACTGTAGTAAGAGAGTCACTGACTGCCCGAGGGGAAAATCTGAGGGCATCTATACGACTAAGTGACTTCAGCACGCTCAGCGAGCGAGCTATAAAACATCAAATTCAGCTCTCCCTGCTGGTACTTTTATTATAATTCCCATAAGCTTTGGAGCTTTAGCTCATATTTGTGAAGCAATGCTACAAGCTGCAACTGCCTACAGGCGAGAGGTCTAACTCAGGTGCTCTTGTCCTAAAAAAGTTAGGAACACATGCCCAAATATTATAATATGCACCTTGCTGTGTAAATACTGATCTGTTTAAGTGGTTCATCCTGCTTGGAGGATTGGAGTGGATCCTAATTCCTGGAGCGCAAACATCTCTGCTTCATGTGCAATTAAAACTGCATCAACTGAGTGTGTTATTACCTCATGCAAGTCAGCAGTGTTGACCATTTTAATACACGGTCTTGTATTTGGAGTCACGTCTCTGGCAACCTAATGAGCAATGCTCGCTCTCCTTCAGGTGTGTTTTGATCTCCACCCATTCCTGAGAAAATTATCTGCCTTGAGCAACTCCTTCCACATTACTCATATTCATAATACCAACTGTCTGTCAGTAGGAAAAATACTGATTAGTGCAACTTTCGACAAATGGTCGTGTATGTGCACGTTAACAGTCAGCTAAAGAAATATGTTGTGATCATATTCCAGCTTGAAATATCTTGCTTTGAGGGCCCTTAAATAGTAATTGTTGAATGATGGTGTAGCATGAACTTCTCCCAACGTGTTTTCTGTGTGATACACACTTGAAGTACTCACACAAAACACCTGGATTTGTATGTTTTGTTACAATTACAATATCAAAACCTACTACAATAAACATTAGATACAGACATCACTGAAGTTCCTCGTGCTGCATGTCTCAATCTTAATCACATTTTTTTTTATTCCCATGGAAATTCTCAATCCATACGGTTGTGTAAGTTACATTGCTGTAAAATGTCCTCTATCTATTCAAATGATAGTTTGATCGCCGTTGTGGCATCCTGTTGATGCTGCAATCTGTATTTACCAAAGGCAAGAGCTGCATGACATTAACGTTGCAATCATATTTTAACACCTTGTTATTCCAAAGAAGAATATAATGAAAATAAATTAATTACTGTGAGAGTCAAAGCAACAAACTACGTGTTTATTTATCTTTTGTTACTCTCTTTTTTTTGTACATGCTGTGTTTATATATTTTGTATTTTATATTATTTTTTTTAACCTACATTTCTATACTATTGTATTTGACTTCTTTAGCTTATTTCTATCTGTTACACACTTTTAATGAGCTGATTGGTTTCTCTTGTCAAACAAATTTCATTGTATTGTTGACCCTGTGTTCTCCTGCATATGATAAATAAACCTGAAACTTAAATATATCCAACCCACCTGGTTAGTGTCAGACTCACTGTACAGAATACATTCCATTAACAAGAATTTCCCCTGCGCTCCTCAAAAGGCCAGAGAAAAAACAACACGCAGGGGTCGTGGGGGGTTAGGACTCACCGAGTGTATAGGCCAAGAAGTTGAAGATCCCTGCAGCAACCCAGACCCAACTAGGCACGTGTTCATGTCCTGCAGCTGAGACACAAACAGTGTAAATATGTAGCACGCCACACAGACGGCCACAGATCAGCCCGATGCATTTTCACTTTTCTCACACTACTCAAATTTCCTGGAAAGGAATGCACAAGCATCTCTGCGGAATAAGAACGGCCAGGAAGCATATTTTCTGGTGAACGTTTAACATGTGTGCATAATTTGGTTTAGCCCTGCTTGTAAGTACTGACAGCAAATATTCCTGTGAGGACGTTTTGACAGAGCACAGTGTCTTTACAGAACAGGGTGTCACTCTGTCTGATACTGTTGTACATGTTAACACTAGCAGCTCAGTGTGTGTGTTTGTAGGATGTTATGGGTCATTTATTACCCTGAGTCACCAGAGCCAGGCGTGTTTCAGCCAGTGTTGGACTTTGCCTTTTAGAAGCCAGATCACTAACACACACCTCTATTTTCTTTCCTCCATTTTCTAAACAGATCGGATGGATTCAACCAGGGATGTAACAATTAACAGATTTTAATATTAACCGTGGTTTAAATAAAGCTTCGCTGAGTCACTTACAATCAACAAAGTAGCGGTGAGTTAAAAGTAAAACAACAGCAGCAGAGCAAAAAAAAGGAGCATTGCATCATTTAGAAATCCAAAGACAAAATAAAGTGAACGACACTTCCTCAACCACTAGACAACACAAGAAGTAGTGCTGAGAACCTACCAGAGGCAGTGAAGTCAAAGTCGTAGAAGGCCAACATAAGGAAGTTCAACACAAGGAACATGAAGCCTGTAAACGTAATGAGGTTTGGAGCCAACCATGTTGGCAGAAACTGTTGACAGAGACATAAAGATAGTGAGTAAAAGTTAATTAACGTGTCACTTGGCTCTTGATTAGAGTCTCATTTTAATGTTGACACTGATTAAAGTAATTATTGTCGTCACACTTCATGGATGATGGCGATTTTAGGCACAGATGTGATATAACTACGGTTGCGTTAAAGCAAAGACTGACGTAAAAAAATAAAGGCTCGATGTAGATAAGAACATGAATGCGTCAGTGTCTAAACAGACTGTTTATAGGGAACTCAGGCTTGTGTATTTGAGAAATCCTTCAGTCTGTATCAGGTACATGACTGCATTCATAACAACACAGTATCTCCAAAGAACAGAACAAACTCTTACAGCCGGAGGCTGATGAGTTCTGACACAGGCATTCAGTGTTGTTACTGTATCACGGCAGATGGTTGGAAACCTCATTAATGATGTACGCGCACGCACACACACACACACACACACACACACAGAACTGAAAAGGTCTTTCTCACCTTCACCACAAAGTTCCAGAACGGGTGCATGACGTAGACAGACAGGGGATTCGAGTCCACTGCGCTGTACTGCAAAGACACATTTGTTTAATCAGTCAGGATATCATTATTGAACACAGACACAATGATTATTTCATCCAAGTGCAAGTGTACTAAAGTTAGTACCTTGTTTACTGGGTCATATTGGTAGCCTGTCATCACGCAGATCAAAACAAACCTGATTCCAGTCTGTTACTTTATCCAGGCATGACGAACATGTGCCGAGCTACAGTGTAATGTACCCTCTCTGGTGTTCATACAGTTTAACAAGTGTGTACGGTCTGTGTGTTTTGTTATGCTAGGCTTTTGAGTTAAGATGTCGATGTCTTCTATGAGGGATGTTTTCTGTGACTGATTTTAATTCTTAGATTTTTATCTCGTTCTTCCTCCTGGCTCGCTTGGAAGATGATTGGGATCTGCAATTTGGAGGTTTCATTATCGATCTTTAACTGCAGTTCTCACAGCACACTCTCTGGAGCTCAAATTAAACACTACAAAACGTGTTAATAGAACAACTGCCAAAGACACAGATTAACACTATTACAAAACACTCTCTCATACACAAGCTTGCACTTGTTCTGCATAATTAAACATCTAATCCATCATTATTATTCCACATTAATACTGACAACACTCAAACACTGCTCGTGTTTGTCAATTTGAGGACCACACTCTTTTGACATTACCAGCATCCACAATTTGATTACTCACCATCACATATGCAAAAACAGACAGTGCAACCACTATTCACACCCTTATCTACTACAAACGCATGCATGCAGGCATCGGCACAGAGACGCCGAGGGAAGCTGGTAGTCTCTGCTAAATGTGATAAAGGACGTGAGAGGCAGAAAGATGGATGATGGCATGGAAAATCTTTCAGACTTGTGCTCTTCCTAGATGCACGCTTGAGTCCGTGCACCTTCTAAGAATACAAACAGTGTGTCAAAAAGAGCCACGGTCCCTTCATTCGCTCACATTTGTCATCCTCCGGATGCTCGAGGCACAGTAGCTCACACATGGAGTGAGCCACTTAAAAAGCAATTATTGGAAAAGGGTCTCTCGTGGAAAAAATTTAAAAAACGCTCAGGGGAGCAGTTTCACACAGTAATCAAAGGAGGAGGTATTAGAGAGAGAGAGCCTGAATGACCTATGGTTGTGTCATTTAAGGACAAACAACATGAGCAGGAAAGTAGAAATCTTGTCGTATGAGCTGTTGCAAAACATTCAGATTAAAATGAATGGAGGATTTTCAAGTCTTAACACAAGCATCGTTTGTGTTGCTTGTCTGCAGACTGTGCCACATAAACTAATACATGACTATGTTTCATATCCCCATTATCAAAACTGAATAGTCTCGTGTTGTCGGATCCTTCAGTGAGTGCCACTCCTGTTTTCTACAGTCCTCCATGAGCAGAACCAAGACAACAGACTCCTTGTGTGTGTGTGTGTCACCATGTTGATGCTCATCTTTATGGGAATGGACTGAACACTTAAAGGTTTGTGTGTGACATGGAGAAAAGGGTGTAGCTTTTTAAAAAAACGTTTAACAACACAATTTGTGGTCACTGAGGTTGTAATAAAAATGATTTCCTCTCGTTTCTCTTTAGTGTACTGGTTCAAGTTGACTGCTTTCCCCTCACGTGTCCATTACAAACATGTATTTGGTTCTCCTTTTCGTCTCTAGTTGAAATATTAGCAAATGTTAACGCAGTGGCATTCGTTACAAACAGGAGACAGACAGGGCAGGTCTGAAATACGTGAAAACACAAAGCACAGCCTTATTTCAGGCAAAGTACGGAGAGAAAGAGCAGCTAGCTGACTATTAGCAGCTTTGCGCTAGTGTCAAACTCAGCGTGGTAAACCATGACACTTCCGGCCATCACTTTCAAAATAAAAAAGTCTATTTACACTGATATTAAAGAGATATCTTTGAAATATCTAAATATTATTTATCTCTTACTTATAACCGCTTGTATACCGTTTATACTTGCGGCTACCGACTGCTTAAAGTGTCTGCTTTAAGTAAATTACATTAACTACTTCCTATCGCCTTGAGTGCTTTTAATTGCTAATCCCAAACTCGATTCCTATCCAATTATTGGTTTAGGAGGACAACTCCATATCCAACAACTTTATGGTCAACATATAAAACTGACCTGAGCAGATCACACGGTAGTTTATAACAAACTGGTCACATAAAACACCACGCTTTTATTTTCTAGGGGGAAACATGACTAGCATCTGGTGTGATTTTAGCTCTTTTTTCCACCCTGAAGATCGTGACAGCTAGCTGTTACACACACACACACACACACACACACACACACACACACACACACACACACACACACACAGCTAGCTGCTAGCCGGCTATTAACGCTACAATCAATTAATCATACCTTGTATTTGTCGAAGCCCGCGAGCTGCTCCTGAGTGACGTATTCGTAAAGAGCCATGGTGGCGCGGTCTGGCTCCACGGTGAGAGATAAATAGATGTATCCTCTTTGAAATACAAATCCCTAACGTTAGCTGCCCAGTCGAAGTACCATCTAGCTTGGCTGTTGTCGTTCACGCCGGGTGAGGCGATGTCGAAACATTTGGGCCACTCCTACGGGTGGCGGGGGAGTGCAAACATCCAAGCGGAGCGGAGCTCACTACCGCCGCCTCTGGCCTGGAGGACAGCGATATAATAATTAGGAAAAAAAAACTATGAAATTACGTTAAAGGATCTAAAATGACATGTTTTTTGTTAGTTATACAGTCACTTGAAAAACGGACGTTAATAAAGTTTGTTGAGGTATGTTTTGTAGGTTTTATTTTTTTTTATTTCTGCTCTAATCGACGTATTTCTATGACGCTCTTAAACGTGACGTGGCTTTCCCCTCCAACCGGAAGACAGAGACAGGTTTGTTGCTGAGCGGCTGAAACATCACTAAAAAAAAAAAACCCAATTTAAGGGATAATGTAAGTAATACCATGATTTAAACTGTGTTGAATTTGGGTAAATGTTTATCATTTTCTTCAGATTTCACGAGGGAGCCCCTTACATTGGAGTAATTTAGACAGTATCGGTTCCAGCTAGCCAGCCAGCTAGGTTGACATCACACAGATTTATGGAGCAGTCTCAAAATGTGCCATGATTTGGCAGACTCATTTATAATCATGCAGTCTGTGGACGATCTGCTCCGATTTTCTGATTCATGTGCAAAATATAAACATGCTCAGATCATTTTCAATGCGTTTTTCGTGCTCGTAAAGCTGCCATTAAATTGCTTTGAGATTGAGTGAACATGATGCTTCCTATTTATTATGGCTGTTATATAGTCATGTGTGCAACTTCAGTCAAATGAATGTAAAACAATTGACTGATCATGAAATACACGTGTATTATACTTTAGAATGGACAGATGTGATGCAAAGTAAACATGTCACAAACATTGGTATGATCTTAAGCTGTTTACCATTACAGGCCTGATTGTATATATATATATTATACATATATATATAAATATATATATATATATATATATATATGTGTGTATATATGTATGTGTGTGTGTGTGTGTGTGTGTGTGTGTGTTTTAAGACTGAGCAGCTTTCTTACACTGACATGTCCTTTTATCCTCTGCAGAATGGTGACAGACGTGCAGCTGGCCATTTTTGCCAACATGCTTGGCGTGTCACTCTTCCTGCTGGTTGTGTTATATCACTATGTTGCCGTCAATAACCCCAAGAAGCAGGAGTAGAAGTTGCCATTATGATTTGGAGAGGTGAGTGCACTTTATTTGCATAAGGAAGTCAAGTTCTTAACTCAGTGCTGCAGAAAATGTTTTTTGTTTTTTTTGTACAGGATTAATGATTGTTGTGGCAAATGTAAGAAATTTAGTGAATGATGAGTTGAGATCATTGTGTCAGTAAAATGTGGAGCATACAAAACTGTTGGAGACTTCCCACAGGTTTGTTTTAAAAGTTGAAACGCATTCAGCCACAAAGAGATGCTTCTTTCCGGTGTTTATCACTTAACGTCTTGTTCTCCCCTCAGGTGAGATGGGACTCCCACCACCATCGAAACAACATTCCCCTCTTCCAGGCTTCTTCTCCAAGAGATGAATATCTTTGTTAAATTGCACAGTAGTGTTTTTTTCTAATAAAAATGTGTGAAGTCCGTTTGCATCAAAGTTATTCTGCTCACACACAATATACATTCTCATCAAGTTATTATATTACAAACAAACATGGGAGTTTTTGTTTTTTTTAAACTTAATTTATTTAAACTTCAAGTTTGTTTCAGATTCAAACAATATCTTACCAGTCACAGTATAATTTGGTAAAAGTCAGTCACTGGGTTAAATATAATGCTTATACATTTAAAAAGACAACTATTTGAACCACTTACTTTACACAAAATATTTATGTAATTGAAATATATATGGTAATAAAGGATATGTTTCCATATTGGTGTGCTGTGGAGCAAAAGCTCTAATGGAATGTGACAGGGAACGTCTAGGTAATACAAATATGCTGTATAAAAGTATTTAGCCACCCTTTGGACCTTCTCAATAGTCTGGACAATTTTAGCCATCAATCTATCTGACTTATTTTTAAGCCACCTGTGTAACTTTGTGGCTTTAAGTATACATGGAAACTAAATATCCTAACAAATCTCTGATAGGCTGCAGCAGCTTCTTTAAAGGACTTTACAAGCCTTCCAGGGTCTGCTGCAGAGGCATCCCCACAGCATTATGAGGCTGCATGGGATTTAGTCTGCTCTCACATTTTTTAAAGAAATCTCCTTACTTTGCTCCAAGAGCTATATACAGCGTTGGAATTTCTTTTTTTTTTGTTTCATTACTCTGGTACTTTTCAGCAATTTATCCTTTTTCTAACTAGTAGCTGAATTTATAACTTGTAAGTAGTTATCCTAATATTACATGACGGATGGCTCTCACACAGCTGAATTATGATAATTCTAAAACAACTGGCTACTCCAGTGATAATTTAGGTGTGTTATAATTGAATACTTGTGCAGTTTGGTTTCATAATTTGCACTTAACACTGTACTATTTTACAGTTTGACATTTCAGTTTATCTGCTGTTGACCAGTGTCAAAAATGAAAAAGTCCAACGGGGCCATAAGCTTTTATAGGCACTATTCACAAAACACAAAGAACTTCTGACAAAATTACATAAAACACACTCACACTCACGCATTTGTCTAAACTCAGAAAGGATATGAGGTTGTAAAGGTGCTGCCGTGCTCGTCGGTCTGTGTGAAAATCAGACCTTTGCTGCTGTGGCTGACTGGGGAACTAGTTATCAGTGCATTACAGTGTTAGTGTGCATTTAACTAAAAAAACACACTTATGTGAGTAACAGTAACGCTAGCTGAAATGTTAACATATTTCAAGTCTGTGGATTCTTAATTGATTGGAAAGTTTGTACCTCTCCCTTACCTCAGCTGCAGTTTCATTGAGCAAGGCACTTGACCCCCATCTGCTCCAGTAAAGATGCTCAGTGTTGTACTGGACAGCTCAAACAGTAGGTCTATAGCAGTGTCTGAAAACATCATGCATCCTATGAACAATCTAAATAAATAACTTGAACTGCATTGAACAATAAGGTATCCCAAGTAGACACGATGTCTCCTCCTGTTTGCTAGTTTTTAAATCTTTTCGATCACAATATGGTACTTTACACTCATATTAAGTAAATACACATGTACACAAGTGCCTTTTTTTCAGTGCGGTTCCTAGGCTTCTCCACACAGGGTGACTGTCTCACACATGTTCACAGTCTCAGGCAGAGGCATCACTGGAGTTTCCTCAACCTTCAAAGACAACGTCACATAGCCCGGTCAAGCTTTACCAATTTGATTCATTCGTGTTCAGTTTTTGTCTCAATGTACATCAATGCTATTTGACACACACTGTGTATCACCTGTTGCAGAGTTTCATCCGTTTCTGGTGCAGTTTCTATAATAGTGCTTCCTTTGTCGTACTGGAGACTCATGTCTGTGCTCTTCTTCATTAGTGCTTTAGAGGTCAACTGTATGGGAGTCTCTTTCCCTGGTACACCTGCAGAGTGGAATAAAAGTGGTAAAAAAAATGTCATACTTTAAAAATCAAACTTTAATAAATCATTGAATTAAAGGAAAGTATCTTCTTTTGGGGTAAAAACATGGAAATGAGAGCAGCAGTTTTAGAAATCAACTGAAATGTCACGGTCAGGTGGTTCTGTAGAGTCACCTGATGTTTCACTTTCTTGAAGATGGTGATGTTATGAGCTTAGCATGTCAGGATGGACAAGAGTGACACAACGCCTTCTACCAATCCATCAAGCAGATGTAGGAATAGTTCACTGGATGCTAGGATGTCAGAACAAAATCTAATATATCTGGCCAGTCTATCTAGTAGTTGTTGAGATATTTCAGTCTGGTCCAAAGTGGTGCGCCAAACTGAAAGACCGGCATTGCCTTGCACAGTGGCTCACAACTAGAATGGCTAAAAAATGGGCATGTAAGATCATTTAAATCTTTTTATTAATTCTACTTTAACTGATGCAGTCATTAGTCAGGTAACTCCCTCTGGATTAAACAGAATTAATAGCACAACATCATGTGTACGTCTACATGCCTGACAGTGGCAGGTGTCGATGGAGGCCAGGTCTAAGCAGCTTCCAGACCTTCATGGTGGCCAACTCGTCCTGATCTCCGGATGAGGCTGGGTTAATGCTTGTAGGGGACGTTTTACTGTCATGTGTAGGAAGGGTTTCAGTTGACCCCACCTGACGGATGGGGATGCGGCTCATATGAGGTTGCAGCTCACACCTGGGCAGGCAACAGAGAGGTTAATATTTATCACCACTTTGATAAATAAAAGCAGGGATAAGACTAATGTCCATAATATACATTGTTCCATAGCAACGACACAGTCTTCATTATTGTGCACTGTTCTCCATATGGGTCTTCTTCTTCCAACATACTTAGACAAGGTTGGACTCACTTGCTAAATTTGATGGAGGAAAGGATGTGTTCAGACCCCAAGTCTTTAGCAGCCTGTGACAGATGGAGACATTAAAACGATACTTCATAAACCGAGTGTATGTTGTGCACAGAAAAAAATAGTAATACAAGAAATGAGGAGAATTTCTGCGAGTGAGCCAGCAAGGGTCAGCTAACCTCTGTGCGGGCCTCTGCAGGGTGGCGATGAGTGATTGTAAGAGTTCGGCAGCCTCTCCCCACACGCCCAGCACGCATGGGGAAAGGCATTCTGGAACAGCTTGCTGAACTGGAACCACCAGCTTGAAAGTCTGGACAGCTGAGGCCTGTTAACCAGATGAAAGGTCATAAATACAAAGAACAGAGAGAGAGGAAACCTATGCACATGTTGGCTGAATGTATGTCCTGTAGTACTCATGTATCTACAATAGATCATTCGCTCTATCTGACACACAGCGGTCTCAATAGGCGAAAGGTTTTGACCTGTTTGCGTCCAACTACGTTCTCATTCAAAGGTGAAAAATAAAGATTGTACACAGACAAACAGAGTTAATAGAGAGTAGAGGACACAGTAGTTGCTTCACAAAGGGGTAGTTTTTATTCCAGTGGTTAAACAGAGAGGCGGTAAAAGACAGCAGCACATTCAAGAAGGTGATATTCATAAATATGTTGCACAGACAAACACTTAACCGTAGTCTGGTATAGAATGTTAGCACCACATTGAAGGAAACTGCACAATTCTCATAAGGAGTATAAAGCAGAAAGACCTAGTGAGAATGTGACTATGCATACAGTGTGTTTCTGCCTAAAGCTTTTGTTCATTTGTTATTACTTTTTTGTCATTCTGGATGAAGATATACAGTATATAGATATATATAAGCTTTAGGGCTGAAACAACTGGGAAATTAGACACCAAAGTTCACAGTGAGAAAGCAAACAAAATACAGTACACTCTCCCTATTTTTCAGGGCACCGACTTAAAATAAAAGCTAATTATACATCCTTTCCACTGTGTTGAATGCAGCGGGCAGAGGCTACATGAAAATCATCATCTTAGTGATATTAAGGGAGCATTAAGTAAGACTTATGTCCCCAGAGCACAAAATGAACATCAAATTTGCAGAACTTGCTCTAATTAACTACCTCTTTCTTTGAGAAAAGGTCAACAAAGTGCTAAATATACCCCTTTAACATAATGTCCAAACATTATCTGCAGTTATATATATGTTTCTGTATTTTCTCTAACCATACAGTGTTTTAGGCCTGTATACTCAAAAAGCCACTAAATTATAAATATATTATCCCCATTTTTTCCTCTTTGTTGCAGCTTGCTGGATCACAACATAATCCAACAGTTCTGGTAAAAAAAAAAAATTAACAGAGCCTCCAAAAACCTACTGCTTACAACAGACACCAGAGAAAGGCACACCACAACTACTATGTCGCACAGCACTGGAACAGAACGGTAGCTACAGCAAATCAAGGCCAGATGTTCTGAAAGCTGTTTCAATCCAATTGATTAAAGATCTGGTTCATCTGCTGCTCATAAAACCTTTCCAGGTCTCACACGCTCTACCTCTGCATCTTCAGTGCATCTAAAAATGGCTGGTCCTAAAACAGGGACCATCATCAAGTACTCGGATGACAGCACATGAAACTGAATTACAGACGAAATATTATAAATCCACGATTTATCTATGAGGCTTACATATACACCTAGACAACAAGGTAACTTCTCACCTCTGCAAACCACAAAATATATCAACTTTGACCATTGACACCCTACTACATACCTGCCAAGTTACACTGGGAAACACACAAATGTGCTTGAATAAATAATGAACAATGTTTTCTTCACCACTTTGATGAAACATGTAACAAAATAAACAAAAAAAAACCTCTACACTTTATTTACACCAAAAACAATATTGGAATCTTGTTAGAAAATTACAAACACTTCCCAACTTTGACTTAGTCAAACGTCTTTGAACACGGAACCAAACGAAGCATTTTTATATGATATTGCTTGTTGGCAAACAGCTCCGTAATGCAACCCTTTTTATCCTAAAGAAACTCTTAAGGTTTCACCATCCACACGGATTTAATCCAGAGATGGTCAACATGAGGTTTCTGGCAGTAGGCTATACTGTGAACATCATAATGTCAAGACCAAAACTGGACTGACACTGGAATGATAAAGGTTTTAGAACTATGAAAGAAATCAAATCATTTAATATAAAAACTAAATCCCAAAACTAAATTGGATTTTCAGTCACCATAAATTAAATGTCAGTCCGACTCTGAACTGACTCCAAACATGACTACAAGTGGCTGGTGTGATCAGCTTGCAGCGTGCACTGTTTTACATACAAACATTACAGAGCGAGATACAACACTGAAAAAGAAAGAGAAGAGTGGAAGGTGCTTTAAAGATTTTACAGAAACAGAAGCAATGCCATGTTCAGACTAATTCTGCAAAGCAAAATTAAAACCGTTAAATAATAAAAAAAAAAGCATAATGGCAAAAGGTAAAGTATATAAATTATACTGTAGCTTATCATAAAAAGCTCCTGTTAAAACTTAACAGTGACTATTTCCCAAATATCAGCACAGTAACGTGGTAATTTTTCTTAGCTTATTACTTGTATACAAACTGAAAAAGAGACATTCAATGTAATGATAACCATTAATATCATATATTGATGTATACTGCAAATATCTACTGTATATTCTGCAAGTACCAGGGAACAACTGTCTCTGGTTGCTAAACACATTCGGACACTAAACTGTCTGTTTTGTTTTGTTCAGTACAGAACATCCAGTCAGCACAGCCACAGGACAGTGTGATGAGCAAAGCTTGATTTAAGGTTGTTAACACAATGAAAAACATTTTTTAAACACATTGAGATTTGAGGAACACTTGCACCCTCAAGTGTATTATTCTTATTAAGGTGCTAATACTGTAGATACATGTAATGGCACAGATATGTGAAGAAGATAAAACAATAATACTTGAGGAAAATTTAGGAGAGCTAGCACCAATGATGTTTCAGGCACACACTCAGTGTTGACAAAGGCTACTTTTGAGGACATTACATAGACTTGCTTTCATCTCCCGGAGACTTACCCCTAATCACTACTTGTCTAACCCTAACCCTAACCACTCACCCTAAAATCAGCTTTATACCAACAAGGGTCACAGTTTCGTCCCCAGTTGGACAAGCTGTCCTTAATTAACCAGTCTTCAGTCTCAAATGTGTCCCCAAAAGTAGCCTAAGTCAGACACACACACACATACACATACACACACACTCAGATCAAAAAGTGATTAGCACTTGTTTGGACCTACATGAAGAGCCAGGCAGGTGCAGGTTTCTGTAAAGACAGTCTCTTGATATAACCTAACACCACTCATCTGGTACTCCAAGTAACTTTAAGAGCGTACACTCACTCACTTCCACCCACCCACATCCATGCCTATGCCCAAGCATCTCACAGGCTAGGTTAGATTCAGTCCTGGGTGGGCCCAGTTGGGGTGTTGGTAGCTGGCGGTAAGCCCTGAAGGAGCAAAGGGCTCAGTTTGGAGAGCAGCCCAGGGCGAGGCAGAGCCTGCAGGGAGGGGAGCAAGGTGGAGAGGCTGGGGGACTGGAGGGAGTACAGACCTGTCATACTGACGGAGGCCGGGAGGGGACAGGAGCCCACTGCACACACTGAGGAAGACGAGGAGGAGGATGAGGAAGGGGGTGAGAGTGGGGGGCGGGAGGGAGTGTGGCTGTTGCTGGGAGACCGTAGGATGGAGCGGTGGTGGGGGGGGCGTCTCTTCTCCTGAGGCTTAGGGTCTACAGAGAGGGAAACACACACACACACACACACACACACATACATACGCACGCACGCACACACACACGCGCACACACGCACGCACACACACACACACACACACACACGCACACACAAGCTCAGAGACATGCAGGGAACGTAAAGTAACCACCAAAACTAATCTTTAAAGGTGACAAAAAGCATGCACAGACAGCCACAGCAGGTTGTGTCATGCCAGGGTCATGCAGGGGTCATACCGAGGTCATTCTGATGTTCCAGGCCACAGACCAGGACATGGATCCTTCTGTTTTTGTCTCTTAAATGAAGCGGACCCCAAACCTGGGACCAATTTTTCTAAACCACCATCACATGAAACGTGAAGCTAACTGTCACACAGACAGCAACACATCAACCACCCATTAGCCTGTCTTAAAAAAAGGATGGCAGCAAGAAAGACAGAAACGTGTGATATTTATAGAGGAAGAGGTACACCCCAGGAGATGTGTCAGAAAATGCCAGCCAGCAACACAAGCAGATGGTTCAGACATCGACTTACCCCTGACTGGTCCGAGTGTCTTGTTGCCTCCACGTCCACTGGCGTGCATGCCGTTGTGCTGTGTTCTGGGTGGGGGGCAGCCGAAAGTAAAGCTCGGGGAGCTGTGCATCTTCGGGGACGGTGTCTGGCTGCTGCTGCTGTGGCTGTTGCAGCGAACACGACTGAGGGTGTTCTCTGACGCTGAACCGGACAGACAGCTGCTCAGAAGAGACAAACACAGAAACCCACGATCCAAGTGTTATGTGCGATGAAGAAACTACATTTTTTAAGTGTGTTGTCTTTTTGGGTTGAATAAAAAGATGTGCGTGAACTCACTTGTTGAAGCTCTTTGGCGGTGATGCTTTGCTGCCATTGTGGTGTATTCTTAGAGGAGGATGAGCGTGGTTGTGCGAGTTTAGGCTTTTGGTGTTGCGGACGTGCTTGAGGATCCAAGCTCGAAGGTTTGTCAGGCAACTGTGCTCAGACAACACCAGCCGTGGCCAGGGGTTACACTCTGCCATATCCAGGGCTGAGATAGCCACAGCACGTCCCACCTGATGTACAAAATCAACGCTTTACTTCAGAAGTGTCTTATCTTTTAAGCCAACTTTGGTTTTGCAGTTTTTAAATATTATCAAAAAACAGGTACAAAAACACTAGTGTGGAAGTGTGTATTGAAAGGTTGTTCATTCACATAGCACAAAATCCTGCAGTCCTTAAACAAAGACTCAAATTCCATAAGTGAGAAGGAATAATAAGACTCTTGTTTTCTGACCTGTTCAAATATTTCTGGAGTGTATTTTGGAGGGAATGATGGAGGAGGGGGTGGGGTTGCCCGTCCGTTGTCATGGCAAGCAGGTGGGATGGTGTTCATGGATTTTCCCGTGTTGTAGTTGCACTCCAAAGTGTAGCTGGTTGGGACACAATAACAGAAACATGTTAAAAATATATATTTAAAGTTAAATAAAGAGAGAGAAATAATATACAAGCTGACATAAAGTCATTTACATTTGATGTGATGAAGCACAACTAAATGTTGCTACAGCAGTATTTTTTTCATGTAAAGCTGCCGTGTCCTACTTGAGCTGATCACACTGAACATCAACTGTCAAGGTTTGATGAATCCATCAAAATCTGACCTGTGAAGCAGCCCTATGGCCTTGTGAATGGCCACCCGCCCGCTGCCTTCTTTAGACTGGCCGTCTCTCTTGTCTCGTGCATACATGTTTTTTTCAGAGAAGTTGCAGCCCAGGAAATCAAAGTGGGCAGAGTTCACAGCGATCAGCCTCGGATACAGCATGTTCTCTACCTGCAGACAGCGCAAGCAAAGTACACACTGACGTGAAAGAAACTCATTGCTGAAAACAAAATGATCACTGAATGTCATTTGAGAATTTTCCAAAAATAGTGCAAAGGGAGGGTGAGTAAATTTAGTAACATTGACCTGCTGGCTCTCTTCAGGAAGGTTATTTCCGTACATGAAGCATCCCCGTTTAGAGGCATGGCCATGTAAGTCCACATAATATGCCACACCTCCCTCCTGCGGTGGAATTGACTCTTGTTCCTCCACCTGTGGTTCTGTTACCTCTACAGTAACAGGAGCTACAGTCTCTGAGGAGATTGATGAGCTGTTGTGGTCCCCCTTTCCCACCTCTGTGGTGACCCAGGCGTTTTCCTCCGTCACCATGGGAACTTCTGGTAGTGCAGGATTATTGTCCTTCTCTGCATTTCGTTGGTTCAAGCTGACTTCAAGGGCGGTGAAGGGAGGAGGCTGATGCTGATCGGCAGGTTTGATGTTAAGGGGAGTGGTTTGTGTGTGTGGGGAGCTGTTACAATGAGTGCTGGACTGTGCGTTGTTGTGCCGGCGGTTGTGTGTGTGGTGGTAGAGTAACAGTGTTTTGGCTGCATAGATGGAAGGGTGCAGCTCAGGACTGGGGTTCAGGTATTGTCTGTTCAGGTTCACACCCCTGGAATCAGTCCTGCAAGAGAGAGAGCGGTTAATGTTACTTTAAAAACAGCATTTAAACATTGTTGACACAAGAAGAAACCCTATCATACATTTTTGCACTGTAATAAGACTTTGGGTGTCACATTGTGTTGTCTTTAGCATTATTCAAGGGCTATTTTCACACAGCCACAGTGATGTTGTTTTTTGGATAAACAAAAGGTGGCAGATGCACGTTATTAGATATTTCTGATAATCAAAAGAGGAAGCAGCAAACTCTGACACACTGTTAAAGAAGTGTCACTGTTCACTCACACCTCTAATGCATAATTGCCTGAGAACCCTAAAAGGGTCAACATGCGACATCCGACCTGACTCTTCTAACCTCTAGTCCAGCCGGCAGTGGGTTCACATGCACGGTAACTGGGTTACAGTTGACTTTTGAAGTAACCTGGCTTCTCAAATGTCATGTATACAGGAACACACTTAAGGGTTTAGAGAAACCTGATTTCTCCAGCTAGAGTTCTCCTTGAAAAAGCTGATTTCCATGTACTCAGTTAACCAGGTTTCTAATCAGCTTTTTACAGGTGCATTACTGTAAAGCTGATTAAAGTAACTTAACTACCCGTTAGTTTTTACCTGTAGTGCCCACGAATAACCCCGTCTGGGTTGAGCATAGGAATGAGCTTGAACACAAACATGTTTCGAAGCACATGAGCACGAGGGTCATCTTTTCTCAGGATGAAGTTCAGGAAACCGTTAAACACAAAGGATGAGGGAGTCTCCCCAGGGTGCACCCGACTGCTGAGAAAAAACACCTGCAGACACACAAGGACAGAGGGTCAGCTTCACTGTTTTGACATTGTTCAGTGATACCACCGGTTATTATGGTGTGGTCGTTAAAAGAAATGAAAGGTGTCACGTTGCGAAAGAGATTTCGGATTGTGCGACTGAGTGATACCCTTTTGCCAGGGAAGCGGTGTGCTCTTGGAGTGTTGGTGTCGGGAAACAGTTTAGGCAGACGTGGTTCTTTCTCCTCTTGCATCCCACTGCAGTTGGTCACAGTGAGCAGGTCTACTCTGTTGCCATCTAGAGAGTTGCACAGCAGCTCCCTATGATAATACACACTGCCAGGTGCACTGACAGTGAGAGCAGTCAAGGACAGAGATTTTGGGTTAGACATCGAACAAATTATAAAGTCAGAGAGAAGTATGATAATTTTTGTGACAAAGTTTCAAACAGTGTGTGTGTTGGGTTTTACCTGCTTGGACTGAGTTGAGCAGCATTAGGGTAGCTCTTGTCGAACTGCTGCAGCATCTCCTGGCACTCACTGTAAGAGAACGGGTAGCAGAAGGAGAAGTAGGTGGTCGCCCCACGCACCTCTGACAGCCGGTGAGTGAATGAGAGGATGAACTGGTTGTCTACAATCTAGAGAGGAACAGAAGAAAGAAATATTATTTGAAAAATAATAACAGGAAGCCAGACTGACAGCAGTCTGCTTCACTGGCTCCTGATGTCCACACCCTCTGTGTAGTTATATATACCTCAGACGCGGGTCTGTCCCGGACCCTTTCCCACCGGTTCTTGCCAGGTAAAGTCCGTACAAGAGGAGCCATTCCCTGGCTGTAAAGCTTCCTCTGGTTGTTCATGTTCATCACATTGATTTTCAGTATCTTCCCAGGCGTTGCACCCCGCACACTGAAGTAAAACCATGATCTGAAACACAAAAACATGGTTTGAGATGCTATAAATAATGTAACTTTTCGTGCGCACCTGATGAACATCTACAAAGAAGCATGCCTTCATCTGTTCTCATGTGAATAACATAAAATACTTCCAACAAAAGCAGAAGTTTCGTTACCTGTTTCCATTCTCGTGTTCTGTGCCACCGCAGTCTGGCTGCGTCCACACATTGAACTCATAGTCAGGGCTCAGGTTTGACCCTGAGGGGCCACTTCCACTGGGAGCTGTATCACTAGAAGGGCTAGAACCGCCCTTTTCCACCTTTTCCACACGTGCCAGGTTCCCTGAGTCAAACTTGGAGCTGAACACAATATTTCCAAAGCGAGCCTCCATTGTTCTCCAGCCTTTTCTCCACTCAGGTTCTTCGAGAAGTGCCAGTCAGGATTCTGACATAGACAGCCTGTTAGAAAAATCAGACAACACAATTAAATTCACACTGAGAAAAAAATATAAAAGGAAGAAAAAGGTGTGCTTCTGGTGGAACATCCCATGAAATAAACTAAACTGGGAGTGACACATGGAACCAATAAACCGAGTATTACATGGTGCAGGCAGCCTTGTATTGTAATGACACAGCAGCATAACTTAAGTATTCTGGGCTACTTAAAAAGATATTTCACAGCTAACCAAAGACACTTCATCGAAATACTAAACTGGTTCTGGGTCTGTGGCTTCAGTGGAAACTGAGAAACATTAATAAGCAAGCTGATGTGCCTGTAAACAGACAAAAAGATGACCTCTATAGCTATACAACTATATACTGCTGCTCTCTAAAGCGGGTGTCAACATTCATTGAGTCATGGTCATTTCTGATGACGGCATGTACCATAGAGGATGGCACAAGGAGGATACTGCATGATTAGTCATTGGTCATTGTGAAATTGCATTTTGTGGTAATATCTCAAATTTGGTCATAAGATATCTTTGTTTTAGACTTAAAAATAGACAGTTTTGGCATCTCTGAACAGCAATTAAAAATTAAATAAGTTGAAAAATTGAAATTATGACCTACTTTGTTACAATATTTATTTAGATAGATAGATAGATAGATAGATAGATAGATAGATAGATAGATAGATAGATATACTTTATTTATCCCAAGCTGGGAAATTATAGTGCAGCAGCAGCATTACACAAGGTGACAAGTGACAACAAAAAATAAAAATATACTATAAAGCAAAATATACATAATAAAATATCAAAAAAGCAATAGTAAATACGATAAAATAAAATATATTGTACAGAGGTATATACAGCAAGTTGGCAGTGTTGATATGTACAAAGTAGGGAGAAATGTGAAGTGACTGTAGATTGTAGATTATGATTTAGCTTTTGTTATACAGTGTGATGGCATGTGGCAGGAAAGATTGCCTGTATCTGTAGTCAAAATGTATATATTTAAATGTATTATACTATTATATATATATTTATATAAATATAAATAAACAAGCACCCTTAGTCTTAGCAGTCAAACAGTGATTACAGATAGATGAAGATGGAAAGTACGGCAGGAAAGATTGCCTGTATCTGTAGTCAAAACTGTTATATTTAAGTGGATTATATATAATATATATATATATACACAAGCACCTGTAGTCTTAGCAGTCAAACAGTGATTACAGATAGATGAAGATGGAAACGTCAAGATAAAAGTCAACACATAACAGCGACGACCTGAGGCCGTGAAAGAAACTACAACCATGTCCAAACTACATACAGTGTTTTCTAGTTCCGACCCAATGTTAGCCACACTCCTGTAGTTTATTCACTGTACCAGTGACGCAGATAAAAATAAAATGTTGCACGTCTGCTGTGTGTTGTGATTTATGACAGCATGACTGCACCTCTGTGGTGTGAGATAAGATGACGGCTGCTGTTTGATGTCAGTAACGGAGCAATAACAACAACAGCTGACGGGGAGAATGAGGTAGCAGCTCCAAGTGTTACAGTCGGTCCACAAGAGCACTGTTTAAACCATTGAATGCCAGCTAATATTACCAGCTGTGCCGGTGTTAGTGGTCGTGTCATACCGTTAAGTTTGCGCTCAGCTAAAGACGCTAGCATCCGTTTCTAAGCTACCGAGGCTAACTCCGCTAAGAGACGAGCAGTCGCTGCTCAAACGACAACACACGGTTTATGTCGTTGCACTGACGATGTTTTTTTTTTTATCTGCACCAATGCGTATACACGACAATAAATATTCAGTCTTACCAGGCTATTTTCGATCGATGTCCATTTTTGTTTTCATCGTCCTTCTCAGCCCTCAATTCATTGCTCAAAATGCTGCGTTCAGGTGCCTCTGTACAAATGAAGGCTGTCTGGAAATGTCGCTCTCTGATCGTTTACAACAAGTAACAGGATGATTTTTGTTATTCACGGGCTCCGACCTGGAAAGAGTGGTCATATTAAACATGCTGTTAAAGTATTTCACTCGTAAATGACCATAATTACATTCATACAAACAATTTTACACTAAGTGAACAGCATTATTATATTGTGACGCTATTTGGAATGTGGCAACAACCAGTTTCCCAGAAAACAAATGCAAAAAATAAAATACAAACTATACTAATCGAAAATAAAGCAATTAAACAAAACATGAAACTTAACAATAATGTACAAAGTGTATTTTTTAAGTCAAGTTTCCACATTTCTCACTCATCATCATTTACATTATTATGCAGTTATTTTAGAATGAACTATAAACCTGAAAAGTCAAATCTACAAAGCATTCATTATATCCTGCAGACACTAAAGACTTACAAGTAAAAGCCTTGAATTTACTTACTCAAGTAAAAGTACATCAGTATTATCAGCAAAATCTGTTCAAAATATCAAAAAAGTGAAAGCACTTTGCCTTCGAGAAAGTGATATTATCATCATTGTTTAATACTGATGCCTAAATGTTTAATAAGTCTGTTAATGTTGCAGCTTGTCAACATGGAGCTAATTTAAGATACTTCATAGTTTCTTCAAGTGGTTTCCAGATAAGGGTCACCAGATAACTCTGAAAGGGATCATGAGATGATTCATGATTCATGAGGGGTCACCAGCAAAACAGTTTAAACATTTGTTTTTGTTTTGTTTGTGTAATTTAATCTGAAAAGTAAATCCAGTTGTCAGAGTAAAAAATACAACAATTTACTGTGGAGTAGAAGTACAAAGTGACACTGAGTTGAAATACAAGTAAAGTACAAGTCCCTCAACATTGTACGTATAGCCTATGTAAAACATATATAAATGTACTGAGTTACTATCCAGCACTGTTGATTTCATAATAATAATTTAATTTAATTTTTATGGTTTGGATCAATACTACTCTTAAAATCACACATGACATGCAGCTCTATTGAATTGGTTTCAGTTTGACATTATAACCATAATCTTGTCTCTGCTGTCTCTTGTCTCTCCAGAGCTCTTTAGCTGCTGAATGTTTTCTTGCTTGTCACCACGTTTAACTGACAATTCATTTGTGTTTGTTAATATACAGAAGCGTATTGCTGCCATGCCATACAAATAAAAAAATATGTCATTATAACATGATAATTTAGGGTCAGATCTACTTTTTAGTTTAGTCAAAGTTCATCATTACACTTCAATTATATGATATGAATATAATAATAATATAATGGGTGCAGTGACAAACAAACGGACTGATGTTTTAGTGTTCATATCTTTCACTAAAAGCACAAGTCAAACTTAAAACCATATCTACTTGGACTGAAACAAGAATGGAAGTCATAGTGGTGCTCGTCCCAAACGTAGGATATATAAGTGAGATACACAGTATTTATGATGGGAGTCATGTACTCAGATTTATCAACACAAAGGGAGCTTAAATTACCTTATATTTACACTTTTTCCTTTCTACCAAGGTGTCTTCATGTGGCTGTGTGTGGTTATATGTCTTCATGACAATTTCACTAACATGCAAATGTCCGTTTTATCAGTCCAATTAAGAACCAAGCTCCATCAGGCCCAGCACCCCGTAAACATTATGGGGTGACAGCCTGGACATGCCAGGAAAATGCTCTTTATGTTTCATTTGCAGAGTGAACGTTCTCAAAAAAACTGGAGTCACTCTACAAGGAGTGGCTCACAGAAATGTGTGAAGCAATGGTAAGACATCTTTTCCATCTGTATTGTTGTTTCAAAAGTAATTCCAAATATGACACTGGAAACATGTCACTGTGTGACTTCCTTTGATTTTAGAATGTACCTGAAATTGTGACGGCCAAAGTTGGTGGAAAGATCTTCCCCTTTGGGGAATCATCATCTGGGAGTCCACTCAAAAGGTAAAATTTTCTTCCCTCAGCTGTAAGAGCATGTCAGGACTGTGGCAGCTTGTATTGTATTTTGTTAATGTTACTCATAACTTTACCTAATGTGCTTCATAACATGTGATCAAACTTTCTTCAGTCAAAACAGGTTAGTATCTGTGAAGTTGGTGTGTGATAAATATGTGAGGCATAAATAATCAAAGTGACACTTTTTATTCAAAGGGAGTCACAGCAGAGGTTCTTTCAGTGCTGGGTTACCTCCTGTGAAAGCACACGGTGGACAGAGTGCTTCAGAGCGTAATGACACATTTAAATGTCGACTTTGCTCTCATATGAATCTGTGCTGTTTTGACAGGTGCTGATATCGATGCCCTTGTGTTGGCCACTGATTTATTCAGCACGGCAACTTCTTTACCTCCTTCTTCGACAAACTGAAATCTCAGAAGGAGGTCAAAGACATACGTGTAGTGGTTCGGTATATATCATACTATGCTCAACATACAAGTCAAAGGACATTTTTCTCTCTAATGCAAGTGACTGACCATGTTGTTGTCTTTAGGCAATTAAAGACGCATTTGTCCCGGTCATCAAAATGACCTTTGATGGGATTGAGGTCATTTGGCTTGAGATTAAGTAACAACTCTACTGTCTGCAGTGTGCTTCCATCAAAGCTTTGTTTGCACATGTCTTAATCTCAGTTTTTGTGGTCCTGTTATTTCTAGATGGACTTAGTGTTTTCCCAGGTGCAACGGCGGAGCATCACTGTTCACCTGAACCTGCTCGATGACAGCTGGTTTAACGGCATTGATAAGCACTGTGCCAGAAGTCTAAATGGTAAGCATCAGATGCAAGAACACACCTGCTGGTAAATCCTGCAGTATCAGTACCTGGCAGCTGTACTTACAGGAATGTTTTTGTCATGTGTGACAGTGTACCATATTCTGTATTTGTGTTTGACACTTTTTAATGTGACTTTCTCTGTTAATCTGATTCTGTTTTTTGTAGGCTACAGAGTTTCAGAGGAGATCCTCCGTCAAGTTCCTGACGTTGAGAACTTTCAGATGGTTTTGAGAGCCATCAAGCTGTGGGCCAAAAGTGAGTGAAACACACACACAACTAGAATGTTTGTATTAATCTTAATGTAAAATAAGCAATATTATATTATATTATATTTCAGAGACATGATATTTAATTGTACTAAATCAATATAGGACAGGCTGTTGTTTACATTAACATCATGAACTGGAGATCTTAATCTCTCATTCTCTTATTTCCTTTCAGGACGTAACATTAATTCTAACTCACTGGGGTTCTTGGGCGGTGTATCATGGGCCATAATGGTGGCCTGGATCTGCCAGCTGTACCCAAATGCTGCACCGTCCACCCTGGTAAAGAAGTTCTTCTGGGTCTACACCAGATGGTGAGTTGTCCTATTTCAGGAGTAAAAAAAAACATTGAATTGAGTTAAAAGTCACTAGACACTGAAATCCACTGCAGTCAGAGTCACCTTACTTCATCATGAATGGGTCTAGTTAATGCCTTGTTAACAAAACAGTTAATAAAAACAGACCATTTGAGCTCGCTCTCTATATACAGACTACATCATTAAAACAGTATGCACTTACTCAACTCAACTCAACTCAACTCAAACTTTATTTATAAAGCACATTTAAAAAACAACTGAGGTTGACCAAAGTGCTGTACAGGTTTATTACAAATAAGAGGCAGGTTTCTTACATTTTGGAGTGTCCCATACTAAAGTGATGTGATAATATTCTGCTAATCTCTCTCCTTGGTTGTTGATCCAGCACCACCAACTTAATTATCATCTGTTACACTTCATTGGAATAACGGGTTAAGACAAATGCTAAGATACTTAAGTTTGGTAAAAAGCCAGGGAGAAAAAGTGCGTTTTAGGGAGGATTTAAAAACCTCAAATGATACAACAGATCGGATGTGCCAGGGCAAATTATTCCAGAGCCTAGGGGCCGCTGCCACAAAGGCTTGGTCACCTTTGGTTTTTAGTTTTAATTTAGGGGCAACCAGTAGCAGCTGGCTAGAGGATCTCAGTGTTCTGGCGGGGGTGTGGATATGAAGAAGCTTGGTTAAATACTGGGGGGCTAAGCCATTACGAGCTTTAAAAACAAACAATAAAATTTTAAAATCTATTCTAAAAGCAACCGGTAACCAGTGTAGTGACGCCAGGACAGGGGATATGTGGTCACGCTTGCGTTTGCCGGTAAGGAGACGGGCAGCAGTGTTCTGTACCAGCTGCAAGTGGTGTAGGAGTGAGCGGTCCAGGCCAAAATAAAGTGAGTTACAGTAATCCAGTCTTGTATTAATAAAAACATGGATCACAGTTTCTAAATCTTTACATGGCAGGTATCCTTTTACTTTCAATAAAATCCTCAAATGATAAAAGCTATTTTTCACGACCGAGCTAACCTGGCGATCAAATTTCAGCCTGTCATCAAATATTACTCCAAGATTTTTTTTACAGATGACCGAATGTTTGAAGTAGGGTGCTCAGAAGGCCAGCAGGAAAGTCTGCTGAACCACATCCAAACATGATTTTAGTCTTACTTTCATTTAGATTCAAAAAGTTTGAGGTCATCCAGGATTTAACATCGTTTAGGCAGTCAAGCAATGTCTGTACAGAATGTCAAAGGCAAATAGATCTGAACATCATCAGCATAAAAATGAAAAGAAAGATTATACTTGAAAATTGACCATAATGGTAGCATATATAGCAAGAAGAGAATTGGCCCGAGGATAGAGCCTTGGGGGACCCCGGAAGTAAGATGGGCTGAGGATGCACAGAGAAACTGATCAGTCAAGTAATACTGGAACCATGAGAGAGTTAAGAGAATCGTGCTAAGAGAATCCCATGATCCACAGTGTCAAAGGCAGCTGTCAAATCAAGGAGCACTAGCATAGCAGGATTTCCTCAGTCAACAGTTACCATCATTAAAAACTCTCAGCAGTGCTGTCTCAGTGCTATGTGATGGTTTAAAGCCAGACTGAAACTTCTCATAGATGTCATTGGCCACTAGGAATGATTGGATCTGAATAAAAACCACTTTCTCTAAAATGTTAGATAGAAATTTTAGAAAGTTTAGAGATAGGCCTGAAGTTAGACAGCACAGAGGGATCTAGATTTTTCTTTTTGATAAGAGGCTGCACAACAGCATGCTTGAGAGCAGCTGGAACACATCCGGTGCTAAGACAGGAATTAATAAATAAAAGTATGTCAGGGCCCACCGTACTTAATACCTCTTTAAGGAGACGAGAGGGGATGCTGTCTGAAGAACAGTTTGTAGGTCGCAGATGTTGAACTACATTGGCCAGTGCAGGGAGGGATACAGGTTTGAACTGATCAAAAGCAGCATGTAAAGGAGGAACGGTGAGGTCAGAGCAATAAAAAGTTAAAAATTTGAGGAAATTCTCACAAAGGGTGAGTGAGGGTACAACTGGAGAGTTATCATTAATAAACAGTATGCACTTACATGTAATGTAAATTTATATCAGTTGTGAAAATATAGCTGATGGAGGAGATTGTACGGGGTATGTAGTCCCTCAGCTGATATCCACTGACTGTTCGCAGTGCTAAATGCATTGCGGGCCAGTTAACTTCAGCGTAACATAGTTGATGTAATCTCACAACTTTCATGTTTGCTCTGATGCAAAATCGGTCTGTCAGAAACAGGCAGTGCAGCTTCAGTGACTGTGCTGCTGCCAAGATTTATTAAAACCATGTTAAACTCCTAACTTCCAGAATACTACAAGGATTTATTCTGTAAACAAAGTTTGGATTTTGATTTACTCAGACTTCAACAAGCTTTCCCTCTATCATTCACAGGCCTTAATATCACTGAAGAAATTCACCATAAGAAAGCTCCCTGGTCTAAACTCTTTGAACCAGTGAAACTTCCTTATAACTGCACACAAATCTTCTCTTATCTACTACCATGTGCCACATATGGCAGACATCTTCACATACAGTATACATGTTGAGCTTCATAGAAGGCTTGTTGTAAGGTAGACTGATAGAGCTGGGTGAATGTCACACCTTTCACCACAAGAGGGCAATGAAGCCTTTCTGCTGGCCTCTTCCTCACCTGCATAAACACAAGTGGAGTATAAGTCTGACTGCCACAGTGTATTCCTTCAGTACTCCTTTATACTGTATAGCCAGTGCGGTAGCTGGTCACTCTCTTCACAGTGTCTTTATGGCACCCATGGGTGACCTTTTGGGGGGAGGGGTGTTTCATGCTACTCCATGAACTTGTAGTTCTTACAACTCTGTTCCTTCTTGTATCTCCTACAACAAACGGAGGCACGGACTGGTCGGCGAGCTTCACAAATTACATCGTTGAGCTCAAGAGAAGAAACTCCAGCCATTCCCTCTCATCCTCTCCCCCTCTATTCCCCACCCTTCCCTCACCCCATTTATCTCTCCCCTCCTCACCCCCTCTTAGACTCTTTATTTGCTCTGCAAGCTTCAGGTGAAGACAAGCTTCTTAAAAAGGGGTTAAGTCAGGGCAACTGGACTGTTTTAGATCCGTGAAGATGTTTCGCCTCTCATCCAAGAAGCTTCTTCAGTTCTGACTGACTAGTGGGGAGTCTGTGTATTTAGCTTGTAGATCCGCTCATTGTTCCACTTAGTTCGTTAGTGCTCATTCTTGTGTGATGACTGTTGTCAGAGTCGTTGATGGTTACCTGAGGTCTGGTGTGAACGACAGTCTTTCCGGTCACCTGAGCTTGGGTGTGGCCGATGGACGTTAGAGTCACATGAGGTTAAGTGTGAAGTGCTGTTCAGTCTCTTGGGGAGGGATGAAAGGACAGCATTGTAGGTTGGTGATAAGTGGTGTCTGAGGCCTCCTCCTCTGTTGAGTGAAGGTTACTCTACTTTTACATAGATAGCCTCCTTCATTCCTCTTTCCCTGTCCAAGATGCAAACTTCATTGTCATTAAAGGAGTGTCCTTGTCCGCACTCTTAAGAAAGAGTGAGGACCTTCATCTCCGGAACGATCCCCTTGCTTGGCCATGGGTTAAGGCGTTTCTCCAGGCTACTGAGTGGCCACACCTGGCTTTCCATCACTTGCCAGGAACACGGTGCTCCTGACAATTTTAATCTTTTATGGGAGCGCAGTGAGGACAGACGGTTCTTTGTAAGGGTTTAACTTACTGCAAAAAATTTAGCTGCTTCATACTGCCTCGGTTTTGTATACTCAGTTCAATAAACTCTGCATGCTGTCCTTTCATCCCTCCCCAAGAGACTCAACAGCACTTGACACTTAGCCTCATGTGACTATAACGTCCATCGGCCACACCAGACCTCAGGTGACCATCAACGACTCTGACGACAGTCGTCACACAACAATGAGCACTAATGAACCAAGTGGAACAATGAGTGGATCTACAAGCTAAACACACAGACTCCCGACTCCCCACCAGTGTCAGAAACTTCTTGGGTGAGAGGCGAAATGTCTTCACGGATCTACAACAGTTCAGTTGCCCCAGACTTAACCTTTTTTGAAAAAATCTCTGAGGAGCTTGTTTTCCTCCATCACGACAAGAGAACTTCTGGTAGTGCAGGATTATTGTATATATTATTATATGAGTTTGATGTTGTTTGGGGGTCTCTTCATTATTACAATAAATGTGAAGTAATTTGATTGAATTATGAGTGTTTTATTGAATTTAATAACGTCTGTTGTCCTCTGGGGTCAAAATGACCCTGCAGCAATGGTCACACCATACTGTAAATGAATGTTGACATGTTTCATATGTCAGGTAATGAGTTGGAATAAAGTCAACTAAAAATATGTAATGGAGAATTGGTGGATATTTATACTTTATGCTATAAATAACAGTTAAACAATGGACAAAATGTGCAATTATATCCTGCCATTCAAAAAATTGTGATTGATTAAAAAACAGTGTCCTCACTAACCCTTGGCATACACCGCTCAAATAGTAGAGGAAGACAAAAGGTGTATGGCAATCGGGAGGACATTACAGTGAGTGCTGGACTGTGTGCGTTGCGCAGGCGGTTGTGTGTGTGGTGCTAGAGCACTGTAGAGCACTGTACATCACACATTACGAAGAGCGACTGGAGGATGAAAAGTGAATTATTATCAAGATTGAAGGAGACAAAAAATGTAAATGACTTTCCAAGATCATGAAAAGATAATCCATTTTTGATTTTGGGGCTGTTTCTTAATTGGAAAGAACAGGATTGGACCACTTTCTTCATGTGCCACTCATGTGCCCTGATACATGATTCATTTAATTTTGATGCATCATCAACATGTATATTAAAATCAACTGCTAAACTGGTTAGCTTCGATGTTAATAGCATATCGGAACTAGAGAGTATTTCTTCAATGAAAGAAGAGCTAACAGCACTGAGGGCTTTTCTCTAACTGGTTTCGGCAAGACATTGATTCAATGATATAAAAATACATACATCATTTTCACACTCATTGGTTTGACTGGTTCATTGATCCAATCTTTGGAAGTTTGCCATTAAGACAGATGGTTTAACCAATCACCTGCCAAGTATTTTTTTGAAAGTCCAGATGGTTCCTTATAATAAACATATCAGTCATATTTTTCAAACATATCAAACATGTTTCAGGTGTGTTAGGATGTCTGCGTGTCAGCTGGAGGCTTGAGGCAGAGGTTAAGTTCAGATTGACTAGGTGTTTATTTCACCAACACTGAACACATTTTAATAAATATAGACTTTACATACATACTGTACATAAATACTGTGGACCATCTGTTTAAACAAAAAAGTGGTCATGACAACAGCCGCTGGTGCTGGAAACTGGCTGCCTTATATAACCTGCTACTTGAAATGACTTGGACACTAAAACATTAAACACAACAAAATAACTTAAATGCATTTACACTATTGTACTATCAATTAGTCTGTATGATCTTACTGCTTTACACATTGCAAAAGGAAATCATCAAAACCTAATAAACAGATTAACACTCCCCTGACACTAATCAACACACGGTAAATCCTGAAACCTTCAAATTAAGGCTCAGGTACCCTGGAGACTGTTTTAATCTGCACACTATGGAGACAAGGGAGGTGAGTGACTTGAACAGAAACATTTAACTTCATGTTATTGCACAGTCAAGCTACATTTAACACTACCCTTCTAACTTTAACACTGAGGAAATTTAATTCAGCCTACTTGGTAAGGCCAAGGTGAATGTTTCTCTTACAGGCCCAGCTGCCAATCAGTCCCAGCTGAGAGGCAGCACAACACCCACAAACGCACTTTTAATCACATTAAACAGGTAAACAATCTCAATAAAACATGTGTCCCTTTGGTTTGTGGCTCATTTTTTTAAACAGTGTTTTCTACTCATTGTGATATCAAAATACAAGTGATGAAGACATTCATGGCAAGGTGTCTCTGTAGAAATGAAGACTGCAAATGTCATTGTCGCTTATTGTTGTGACAAGGAGCAGGATATTTGACATGCTTCAGTCTGACAAGATTAAGATTAAAACAATTCAGTGATCAACATTTTGATATAATGACATTTTATTCCATACTGTGGCCTTGCAGTGAATCTTACAGAAAAATGCCTCCAAAATGAAATGTATAAACAGAAATCTCAACACTGTAAAATGCAACTTTGTGGCAAGAAGGCTACTTTTTTTTTTTTTTTTCATCCTGAAGTTTAGGCTGAAGTTAAAACTAGTATGAAAAAAACATTTGGCCTCTTCTCACACTGCACTTTGCTTGACACAGCAAAGAAACCATTGTGGTGCAGTGCAAGCCATTGGAAATATTTGGTTTCAGAGCTCTGTGCTTCTGTTGCCGTGTTGTGTATGAAAGGGACATGTTGTCAAGCCACGGCCGACAGTAAGTTACACATGCCCCGTAATTTGTTTGTGAAAATTGATATTGATTTGGGGACAATGACATGGTGGGATAGCTGTGTTTCAGTGTTGCCATGCATATTTTGTTTGTCTTGTCTATTTGCTACCAGGAAACCACAGCCCTGTTGTTATTTTGCAGATATACACAATGCACTAGTTTACTTAGATGTGTAGATAGTGCCTATCTGACAAAGACACTTGTGTAGAGTCATCTCATCCAACGCAAAATCTAACCGTATCAAAGTTATAATTAAACTGATCGCTCATCCAAGGAGTTAAGGACATCTCTTGGGTGTCTTGTAGGTCTACGGTATGAAAGACATATATCTCTGGATGACAGGCCCATGAGTTTGTGGTATCTAATATGTTTTACCACACGTTTGTGTTCATTTCCCTCCAATTGTATGTCATTTCTGAGCAAAACATGAAACTGTAACAATAGTAGTAGGAAACCGTAGTAATGTGAAATCAATATTAATCATTATACTATACAGGGTATTACATAGATATGTTATAAATACAATTGGAAGTGGGCTAAAGAAAATTAGAACAGGCCATTGTTAACTTTGGGTAACATTATGGACTGGAGATGTAAATCATCTTTATCATCTTATTTCCCTGAAGCATGTAACATTTACTCTAATGTGCTGGGCTTCTTGGACGTTCTATCATGAGCCATACTGGAAGCCACAATTTGTCAGGTTTACCCAGATGCTACATCATCCCATTTAATTTGTGAGGAAACACCAACTCTGTCACTATTTGCTAAGCCCTTCTGGCTAATAAAGGTGGCCATTTTCTCAGAAAACATGTAGTTAGATAGTTTTCTTTATGTAATTTAGAAATTCTGTATCAATTGGCAAAAACAAATATTTATACTCAGCATTAGAAATATTTTTATTTCTTAAAAAACACATTTACATGCTGTAATCAAAGCCATAATCAGTCAGAAGTTGACTCCTTTATGAATCTCAAGCTAATTCTTTAAGCACACCTCAATGGTAGTTCTTTAAATTGGTGTATGAGCAGATTTGATTGGATAATGATGTGTTGAAATGACAGCTAATTAAGATGCATACTGAATGATCTATGCTGCATGTATCTGGCATCGACTAACCTGCAACAGCAGCTGACAAAGTAACCTGCAGGCCAGCCAGTCTACCAGCCAGATCAGCCCTGTGAGTTTGGATGACTTGGCTGACGTTATCCGTTCAAGTTACATGAACTAGCATTTAATGCACATCAGCAAGGAAGCTAACGTTAGATAACATTAGCCAGCTAAGCCAATTAAAACTACAATATTATATTATTGCACATGTTAAGGTAATGTAGTGAAGTGAAGTACAAGTGTATTCAGCTGCTCAAAGATGAAAATGTGAGTGTTATGATTTGAATGATTTCGTTCACATTTTGTCCTATTTATGTTCTGTGTTGTATGTCTCAATCTGAATTATGTAGACTTTACCTGTTTTTACATTGCACAACTTAACTGATATGGTTTTGTTGTGTAAATTGATCTCATGATCTTATTATTTTTGAATTTTTATTGACTGCGCAGGCTTGTAATTATTAACAGAAAATGTAGACATTAGATTTAATATTAAACGCACAATCTCATATTCATTATATGACACATTTAAAACAGTCAACATCTTTTAAAATGGTTAGATTGGTTATATTTAAAGTTTATAATGACTTAATGAAGACCTTTATTTAGTGATTTTACTTATTGTGCTGTAGCTTATTTCGAACCCACCAGCCAGCAGGGCCTGTCTGTGTGGACTTTGCATGTTCTCCTTGTGTCTCCATGAGTTTTCAGTGTATTCCTGCTTCTTCCAAAGACCGGTAAAATGAATTGCACAAACCAAGCTCTTGCAAAAATTGTAAGAAAATAAGCTCTCCATGTGTCCACACCCACCAAAAACATTACAACATCCACAATTTCATGGGCCACAAAAAGCATCACCGTTTGGCCTTTCAGAAACTTTATCAAAGAAGTTCAAAGTCCATGAAAAAACAAATCCAGAGACACCTGCTCTAAGGAGTCCTCTGCTGGTGTCTCGCTCAGTAAGAGTCCATCTCTCAGTGTGAGCTCACAAAACACTAAGAGACCCAGTGATACTCAGCTTGAATCATTGGGCAAAAGATTCAGACCTTATCTGGTAAGCTGAACAATCGTTGAAGGCGTTCTATTAAGTTGCCATACACTATTAAAGTTAAACTGATCTAAAGATGTTCCTGTTCTGTGACTAACCTTACTGTCTGTTCCTTCCTTCCCAGAATCCGCCCACTGTGGAGGTTTCTGAGGTGCCTCCCAACTGCACCAGGCCTGTCACAGTGAAGAAACAGACCATCAAGTTCCAGCTCCTCAGGTACAGCGCAGAGTTAAGATAGAAACTTCCTTATAGCTGCACACAAATCTTCTCTTATCTACTACCATGTGCCACATATGACAGACATCCTCACACACAGTATACATGTTGAGCTTCATAGAAGGCTTGTTGTAAGGTAGACTGATAGAGCTGGATGAATGTCACACCTTTCACCACAAGAGGGCAATGAAGCCTTTCTGCTGGCCTCCTCCTCACCCGTAGAAACAGTGGTGATGACAACTTGGTGACAGTAAAACCTGATGCAGATCAGAGTTAAGGGAGCTTATGTACCTTCACTAATCTTTTTATAAATGGTTCTCATAGAAAGAAAATCTAGATATTGAATGCTTGTATTTTTCACCTTGGTTGGTTTGCAGGCCAGATAATAGTAGTGAGGTGCTGATGAATATTTGTGTGATGCATTCGTAAAGATAATCTATCATGTTGTGATTTTTTTTTTAAAGTATATATTTCTTCATTCTGTTTGATCATTTTTTTGGAAGTGCTGTGCTTAGAAGATAATGTTTTGTCAGTTGACCTCTGTGAGCTGTTTGCACAGTGATGCTTTAAGTCGTCTGCTGTCTTTGATTAATTGTAATTAATGACAGGGAGAAACAAACATCACTCATTATTGAACGGTAATTGTTTTTAGGTCTTTTTGGGTGAAGAGGATAATAGCAAGTATACTTAAGGCTTGAGTACCACAAAACTCACACTCAGTCTAACACCATTAAATTCACAAACTGCAGTGCAGACGCCAAGATAGAATTTGTGCATTAAAGTGTCCACAGTCTAGCTTTCTATCACACAGTTCTCCACAGCATATGTAAATACCATCGTCAGAGGAAAATCTAACAGTGTCTAACCGAGTGTGACATTGTCTTATAAGGTAGTTTCATATCTTGACTAGATATCCAACCTTTTCTTTTGCTTTTTAATTTTCATCTTCACCAAATGTAACATTTCTGACATTCAGTAATCCCATGATGCAAATGAATGGACAGGACTCACCGATTAATTACACTGAATGGGCGAAAAACTTTTATGCACCTCAGCCATCAGAGTTTTCTCATCAACTGATAATGTAAAATGGTTTCTGACTGCTAGAGGGAGAACAGGAGTTAGATAAATGGTTTGACCACTTCTTGACCTTTTAAGTATACATCCATTGTACAGTAACTTGTACCTGTCTTACCTGTCAGTAACCTGTACAGTTTTTATAGAAGAGCTTCAAATGTAGTTTTTGTCTGAAAATTAAGACAAGACCTTTACCTTTCATGTATTTTTGGAGCATTAATTATATGACTAATCATTCATACAACATTTTGAACTGAAGGACGACTCAAAGAGATTTTGGTTAGCACCATACCACAAGCTCCCGTCTATTCTCTTTATTTTTTTTGTTGAAATACAGTATGTATCATTAGTTGGGGGGATTTGTGCCAGACGAGACACCCAGATACTCAGCCATAGGGAGCAGACTCATAACATGGCCTAGTTAAAGGTTTTCTGTTGTTTGCATCCCAATCCGGTCAAAATTTCCCAAGATGTAGCTTGTAAGAGTGTTGTTGTTGTTGCTTAGGAACAGTTTTTCTTCTGCCCCCAGTCGGTGGTGTCTTTATGAATATCATTACATTTCCCCATTCAGGGGAGGCAAGACATCTTTATCCCTTGCAGAACATGTTTATCGCTATTTTCACTTCTAAATTTGGGCGGGTTGCTTTTGCTCACTGTGGTCTTAGACCTTCACATATATACTAATAGATGCAGTTGTGATGCCAAATAATTGCTGACATAAAAGATGGAGAGACAATCTGCTATTTGAAACTTTTAAATTGTTAATCATTGGGCTAAATGCGATTAAAAGAAAGCCTATTTTTCTACACAGCAGTAATGGCGTACTTACATTTGTCTCTAATTAATCATGGACAACATTAGGACTTCATCCAGAGGTTTATCCACAGGAGGTCCAGTCTAGGGTATGGGGCTCCCCTATAGTTGTGGCCCCTCTTTCTCCTGCCGCGTGCACTCTGTGTGGGGCAGAGGCTCAGGGCATGGCCCCCTGTCTTCCTGCTGGGCCTCCATCTGCTATGGAGGTGGTTAGGTCCCCGGATTGATGGCAAGACAATGAGTTTATGACATGTGTCGCCGTGAGTGACAGAGGGTCTCGTCCCAACTGGGCCTCCTGACGACCACAGATCTCACATTTGTAGTCGGCACTATGCCAAGGCTAATGGGAGGAGTGATCCTCCTGCTGTGGAGTGAGACTTGTAGTTTACAGCTGGCTGGTAATTCAGGACAAGGAGCAAATCTCTGTGGCTTCTGTCTCAAGACTGTTCCCTGGCACGGTAGCAAGCCTGACATTATACGGCTAAATCTGAACGACTAATACTATGTGGTAAAAACATGTGCAGGCATTCAAAGAAACTATCCTTCGGTGCTAACTTCAGATTTGTACACATACATAGATACATGCTCCACCTCCAGTGAGTCCATTACTTGTCCTCCTCAGAGACACGAAGCCTTCTCAACTGGTCTCTGAAGTTCCCCAGTTGACCCTGCAGTTCTCCTTTCACATGCCTGTCAAGATGCTGTTTCTTTCCACTTTGGTGGGTCCAAGTTAAAAAGAAATCGCTTCCTTCATCTCCTACTCCTCTCCTCCTTGCCCAAAACAGGATGATAAAAGCTAGTGTTTCACATCTGAGAAACTGCAACAATGCTACTGTACCTTCAAAGGGGAAGGTGCCACATTGTGAGATGACAGGGTGTTGATATGAAAGTGTTGTCTACTTCCCGGGTGAGATCAGAGGAGGCCTGGTAGATGTGTATTGTTGTGTTGCTCTGAATGATCTGACCAGTGTGGTAGAGGAGAGGTGTCATGGCGGACAGACTTGCTGTCTGTGTCAGTTTTTTCTGGGATTTGGTATTCTGGAAAAACTGTCAGGATTTCCTTTTACCTGCATTTGACTTTTTGATTATCAGACAGTGCTTTAAATGACCTATAATTGTAATAATCTTTCATTACTGGTAGCTGGCCACTTAGGACATTTCATTGTTATGGAACCAATAGTTTACTTTTTAGGAAAGGAGTTCATGCGATTTCATAAACATGTAAGTCTTACAACATGTTCCTTGTTGTATCTCTTACAACAGGCATAATAATTAATAATTATGAACCTTAGTTAATAATCTTAAGAAACCTGCAGCAAAAAGTAACAAAAACACTATAAAAGGACAAAAAGAAAAAGATGACAACAACTAATCAAGGTAAAGAAATGCTTCTTCTCGTGCTAATCTTTGTATGGAAACCCAATTAGTCGCTTGCCTGCAGTCTCCCTGGACTTCTGTGACTCATCTCATTCTTGCAATTAAGAGGTACTCACTGCATTGTACTCTGTGGCAGCAAGGTGAAAAACATGGATTTTGTCTAACCTGTAAAGTATTCAGGAAGATGTAAAAATATCTAACCTGGATGTCAATCTGTCATTAATGACCATTGTGGAAGAATGAAGGAGAACGAACAAAAACCACACAAGACTGTATGAGAGTAAAAGAACAGAAGTTCATGAGCATGAAACAGAAATATGATTGATACAGAGTCTGATGTAGGCTATAAAATCACAAACAAGAGTGGTGATAATAATCACCTAAAATAAAGATACAGTAACAGGAGTCCTCTGGTGACAATTGTAAGTAAGTTTCTGGTATCAGCCATAAATAGCTCCATGAAATAGCGACAGCTTTATTCAAACTCACAGAGTTTAGCTTGAGATGTCAGCTATACTGTACAGCCTGCCAAATGTGTCTGGACTAATGAATATCTTACAAATTAGCCAAAGTCCAACAACATAGTAAAAACAGAATGCAAAATCAGAAAAAAGATAGAAAACAACAACATTCTTTGACTAATGGTAATGTTATTTCACTATATTTGACGTTCAGATGTACATGTTCCTCAGTACTTGATCATGATTGATTGACAGGTGTAAATCACTTGTCACTTGTTGTTTGTCTTTCTGGAGAAAATCATGTAATGTGTACTGTTACTGTGAACATGCAGTAATTAAAAATAACATAAAGAATCCACACACATGGAGTCTTCTTTCAGTTAACCATAACACACCTGTGACTGGCCAAGATGACCAGTCTGAGCTCCAGTCCTTAGATTGAATGACTGACAGATTGTCATTATCATTAAATGTTCTCTTTAGTGGGAGCAGGAAAAACATAGTCTATTTTCTTCCTGCATACTGTTACTGCCAGCTAACTTTGCCATAGCAATTAAAAACAAAGCTAGCCAAGTTAGCAGCAGCCACAAATGAACCAGTATCCTGAGTTGAAGTCAAGCACTCAAGTGTGTAAGCAGAAAATGTTACGCTCAGAGCAAAGCACTGAACCCACTGAAAAGCTCCCGATTTAAAATCAACCTAAAGGATGTAACTGAGGCCTACGGACACCATAAGCACAACATGGAAGAGCACCTGTTCCTGGATGGCACCCTGCCACTGCTCTCTGGCTGCCTGCTGTGGAGGCTAGCTACCCACTGATGAGGAATTAGAAAGTCATTAAGGAACACAAATAGCAGGATGGCACAGTCGCAACCAACTCCAGACTAAATTTGTGTCTTCATTTATAGACTCATGGAAAAAAAAACAGTTTTTTGCTCATTATTGATTATATTTACATTTCAAATGAAATTCTCAGACATTTCTTTCATTAAATCTCACCCTTGAGAGGATTCTCGTCAGTGCAAATAATGATATGAAAAGATTTAATTAAATTGAGCAGTTTTTGAAAGGTCAGCTTGAATTCATGTTAGTTACAATAGATGCCACTACCGAAAGAAAATTACACCAGTACAATTCTCCTGTGTCTGTTGATTTGTAAGATAACCAGTACAAATAGCTGCTTGAAAACGGCTTCATGCACACAACTGATGTTTACTTCCTCCTGGATCACACAGGAAAAGCACCCAGAGCCTAAGGACAAGGCAGAAGCAACACAGAAACAGTCATATCCCAGCAGGAGGGTCCTTAATGCTTCTTAGACTAATAGAGACACAGACTGAAGGAGGAATCAGTAATGCTGTCGAATAAGACCAAGACATGATGGCTGCTCTGTGAGGCTGTACTTAGGCAAAGCAATACTTTGACCTAATTGCTAATGTCGTACTGCGTAAATGTGACAATACTAACATGCTGATGTTTAGCAGGTATAATCTGTACCCTGCCCACCATCTTAGTTAAGCATGTTAACATGCTAATTAGTGCTGACAGAGTGATACTATTTGTTTTGCAGGTATTTAGTCATAAAGTATTGGACAAATTACAATTTTGACGTAGTGCGTCAGTGGCACACCAAAATGGATGTTGTCTTGGTGCGTGCCTTTCCTGCTTTTGAAGTGCACAAGGCACATCAGAAATGATGTCTTGGCCCCTCAGGTTCACCTTACTAATGCTCTCTGTCTCCTTAAAACGCAGGTCACATTCTATCATTAGCTTGCACTTCTTACATATCACACACTGAGGCCACAGTGGGACATGGTGACACTAGCCGGCCCACGTAAGCCCAGATCGGGGTACAGTTCATGATATTTCACAGACATTTTCCTTTGGCTCCTGTTGTTTGAGGCTGTGATGCTCTTGGCATCAAAAGTTGCTTCGCTTTCACAGTAGTAGACATTTTGGCATGTCATGGCAGGAAAAGCAAGGGCGTATGACAAGTCATGACATTTCCATTTCCACTGCCATGCCTCTAGCATGGCTAAAAAATAATGCATTCAGTTTTTTTAACATGAACAGTTTAAGCTAGATATCGATATGAGAAGCCTTACTTGGGTCATGTGGAAAATGTATTGCTGTTTCCCTGGTGCCATCTGTCTGGTGCTCACTGGTCACATTATCCCTGTATCTAAGGCTTCAAATGAAGTTGCAAAAGTGAAGTTTTTCAGTTGTCTCCACAGCTGGCAAAGCTGGCATCACTGACTCTGGAGGTTCAACTGAAGGGCAACAAGGCTTGAGGTACCCAGCGACATGTTAGGAATGTTAGTCTTTTCCATGTTTTTGTCCATGGTATGTTTGATGGGACAAATAACTGTATATTGTTGCTGGGAATGGGAGAAGAAAATGGCTAAAAGGAACTGGTTATGGTGTCGGATATGATTTGGAAATGGGCTCTTGTTGTCAGTGTGTATCTGTCAAGTTTCCAATGTGTGCTGTGCTTAAAAAACCCCTTTATGGGCCTTTGAATTGTGTTTTTCACATTTTTTGGACAGTTAATAGTCACAAACACAGACGTCTGCCTGCATAAAATAGAAATTACAGCAACAAGTCTTGAATTGATAATTTCATGACACTTCTAGGAGGTGGTCCACTGACACTGAATTACTGACTGACTCCAAGGGCTCATACAACGTTTGAGATTTTACATCCAAATGAGTTTTATTTGACTGTAGGCCTTACAGCTGTGAATCATAAAATGTCTACATATCCCAGTAAAATCACCACAGGGGCTGTGACAGTGGCCTTGCAGTTGTTCAATTATTCCCCTCCCATGAAGCAGCTCCATTGGATTGGTTTCAGTTTGATATTATACCCGTAGTCTTGTCTCTCTGCTGTATAGCTTAAGGAGACATTTGTTCATATTTACAAATTAAACCTGAGCTGGATTTTATTATTGAAATAGCACATGTAATACATGTTTTAGAATGGGTTTCCCATTAACTCTAATCTCCATTCAAAGCTGCACTAATGAACATATTTATATCAGCAATGGATCAAATAACTAAGTGAAAAGGGCTGATTGTATAGGACTCCTCAGCTCTACAGGGCGTTTTATCCTCTTTCAGCTCGTTGTTTTGTTTTAAACAGCTCAACTGTTTTGACTCATTTGCTCATTAACCAGGTTAAAAAAGCATGCAGCCCTTGACCAGTTAAAGCATTCAGCAGCTGAAGGGACACATATTTTTTTCAGTTAGTGAATAACAAAACATAGTTAAAAGGACAGTGCAATATTGGACCTACATTTGTCAGGTGGCCAGGAACACAACTCCAACTAAATCATAATGTTTCTCTTGACTGTTTACTAACAAGTTTGGTTTTTCACCTTTATGAGGCTCGATCTACTATCTACAAGTTATTGTAATAGTACAATATTGAATTGTACAGAGGAAGAATTCAGTGATAGTGTTTGGGTCAGAGTGTAGGCTAGTTTGAAGCTGAGATGTATATGCATATTTAATGCTAGGGCTTTAGACCTCACTGTTTGGGCAAGACAAGCCTCAGTAGATGAGCGGTGGCATCTGTGATTCATACGGACTGCATGTCCAGTAACTTCAGCAGCCTGTGTCTGATCACTACATGATGAATGTCTGTTTCACTGAAGCCCTCAAATGCGTCAAGTGCATTAAAGCCCAATTCGGGCAGCACTGCTTGAGAGGTCAAGGCATATGGGAATCTGACAGATATCATGAACATGGCTATAACTCCTATCTTTTACACTTATATTCTGGAGCCATAATGCATTGTACTTTGCGAGTTACCCCAAGGCTCACTAGCCGTCTGAGTCATTGACACACCAGTGACTCCGACTGCACAGTCAATTACCCATCTACCTTTCATGGGCCAGGAGTAGGAGACAGGGAATGAGTTCATCCATGCATTCAACCTACGCCAGCCATGCCTCCACCAGAGGTGAAACCCATATGCAGACGGAGAGACAAGAGGATATTGGGTTAGTTTTTTTTTTCTATGTGGAGAATAAAGGTTAATAACAGTCCTTTCCTGTGTCATATTTGACATGACCAGTCATCGCAGTAATTACAATCATTACACTCCAAAGGATGTCTAGTTATCCCTCTTAAACACAGGCCGCACAAAGGAAATCAATTATTCAATCAGAGCTCTCCCATTCATCCCTGCCTGAGTTCACTTAATTTTGGGCCTGGGTGAATCTGCCGCAAATAAACCCCACGACCGGAGAAGAAAAGACGAACAGGCCCCTAATTTGTACCCTTTCAGACGGTCAATCACTTTTCAAAGGAATGCAAGCTTATTCTGACAATCAGGCCGACGTGAATGGGAATGGGTTTCATCTGCTACTTTACATAAGTTATCTGGTGATAAAGAGGGCAGAAGAAGAGAAGGAGGGAGGGGGGGGGGCTTTCTGCAGACAAGTGTAGCCTGTAGCCCCCTCCGCTGTTACTCTCAGCCCCCTCTCTCCTTTCTCTCATCCCCCTTTCACCTCATCTCTCACCCATCCTCCGCTCCTCATCTTGCCCGTGCCCACTAGGATTGGCAGCATGTAATTTAAGAGCATGGGCACAAAGACCAAATGCCAAGCCCATAATGGAAGCTGGATGTGTTCTGATTTAAATGGGCTTCTGTGCACAGGGCCCAGGGCCTGTAATTAAGATCACTGGGACAAAGGAGAGGAGACAGTCTCACAATGCAGTCGGGACCTGGTTGAAGAAGAGGAAGAGAAAATATCAGCTCCTTGCACCCAAAAATGGAAAGATCTTTTTTTTTTTTTTTTTTTTTTTTTAATGGACACTTAAAAAAAAACCAAGTAGTTCCAAGAGGAGACGGAAGTGAAAGTGAGGAAGACATGGCTGAAAATACGGTCTATTAGTTGTTACTTCAGTGTGATGATCTGATGAATTTACTTGTGCTAGTGCTGCCCATTCATTAAAATGACAACTTGGATGCATAGTTGAAATTAGTCTCGGCTAACTTTCAAGGATCCACCACAGTACATGCATCTCTTTGATTGCTTATGAAGTACGACACGTTGCAAAGAGCAGCTTAACTTCAGAGAGAATTACTATTACGGTACCAAGCACAGACTCCATCAGCATTCCTGTAGGGGTATTTGATCAATCTGAATGATGAAAAGACTACGAGAGGCCTTCATATCCGGATGGAGGGCTGGAAGTCTCGTCCTCCATATCCATACACCCTCCATCACTCTCTCCTGAGCTTTTTTTGTTCCAGAGGACACACTCTAGCTCCTAGTGCTCTGGGTGGCTGTGTGTTCAGACCTTTTTCCGTTTAATTAGATTTGTTAAAACAATTTTTGGAGTGCTTTATTCGGTAAAAGCTCTCAGGGGTTAATATCCGCAGAACACTTCTGTTCAGCTTCTTTTCACCAATGGAGCATAAATTATTTAAATTATTCAGAATTGTGCGACCTTTTATCTCACCCCCTTTGAAGGCAGCAAATTAAAAATGCAAATGGGCTAACTAATTAATATGCAAATGCATTCATTCCCAGTTAACAATTAGCAATTAAACCTGCAGTGTCTAGAAAGAGCACTGACAAAATTAGCAACTTATTTTTTCATTTGAAAAATAGTCAGTCCGAAAAAAAAATTGATTGACGAAATGACTTTTACTGACAACCACCTGCCTCGATATAAACAAAATTAATAGGATGTCATGTAGGAGACGCAGAAATCTGAGTAGAGTCATGTCACAAACAACAGAAATGTATGTCATTTTGTCATGGTTTGGCTGGAAGACTTGTATATTTCATAACTCAATCAAACCTTAATTGAAACATAAAAATCTGCAAGGGATTCTCTATGTGTGTGAGGGATTGTGTTAAGGGCAGGCAAGACAAAGCACAAAGGCAGCCAAAAAGTAAGGCAGACAGAGATACAGGGGAGAACCGAGTTAACACATTGCATAACACAAATTAATAGCAGGTCTTTGTTTTTATAGCTGTGGTCAGATATCCAGAACAGAAAAAGACCATAAAACACCAAGAGCTGTCAAACTGTTTCCTATTTCCTTCAACACGCTCAAATTCAATCTTACACTTAACGCTATCTCCTATATTACACCTTATGATACCTAATGTTGCAAACTCGACATCAATCATGCATGCCAAGCCCCGACTGTCTCTCCAGTGACTGAATTTAACCACATCCAGATCCTTTGATGTGATAGCGGGAAGGTGCGGGGGCCAGGAGGCGTGAACTACACCTCCTTGTAAAGGTTATCTGTGATACACAGACCCGGGGGCACCTGCCTCATGCAGAGTTCACGCACGTTGCCGCTATTCAGCTGAGAACATACAAAGTGATGTATGTGTAGAGATCACTGTCAGCTGTGGAGCTATGACAATAGAGGTCAGTCAGTCAGTCAATCAGAGAAACAGGAAGCGAGGGGAGAACAAGAAGGATTTGGCTTTCTTTTCTTTTTCTTTTTTTTTCTTTTTTTTTTGAAACATCATTTTTATTAACATCCCCAGCTCATATACTGATAATCACTGTCAGTGTTCAACTTGATCTCTTGTCAGCCTGCAACTTCTGCCAGAGGGCTCAGCAACGCGATCATCACCTTTCAACAAATGCTCAGTGATTGCCGTGCCTTTAAACATGATTCTTGTGTTTCATTAACTTGCATTAAGTGCCCACGTCCCCTGACGCTTGAATGTTATATTGCCAAAGAAGGTTCATATTTTATTTATCGCAGTTTAATATTGTTTTTGAATATTTGCGGTGCCTTTAGGCTTGGCTTGCAGTCACATTATGCTCTTTAATTTCTCCTCGGAATTGATTTTCTATTGCTGGGAGTGACGTTTGATTAAAAACATTTTCTTGCATAAAAATGTAAACTAACACAAAGTTATTCTCCATACCGCAGCTGTTTGCTACAATATCTTTAGATTATGCTCACAGTTTTATTTAATGCACTCCTTAATTGAATTGTTTCTTGTTTACATGGCACAGTCTTAAAGGGATTGTGCACCATTTAAGAATGTCTCACCTTACTGACCATTTATGACGATGACACCCCGCAGCTCTAATTTATTCGCTGGTTTTCATATACATACCGGTAATATACTAGCAACTGCATAATTACTGCACTCCACACAAGACACTCCACATGCATCTCTTTATCCGCTCACTCATGGAATAAATAGAACTAAAACACAAGAAATGCAGCAAAGAGCCTCTTTCAAGTAAATAGGCTGGGGGTGGGGTAGATAATTAATTCTGAGATTAATGTACTGTAGCAGTGGTGTGTTATTAAAACGCTATTTTTAAATTACAGCTCAGAAAGCACCCCCTTGGGATTAAGAGTGTTAGCCACTGATCTCTGCTTAAGTTATGGATGGAAAGGGAGAGAGAGTGAAGGGGGGTGGAGGGTGGTGGGGGGGGTCTGTTTTACATGCCTAGGTCCCATCTTATGGCTCATGCTGTGGGCTGACACCAAGAATCTTTTTGGTGTTTGCTTGCCTCAGTGACTCACTGAAAAGCCTTTAGTCCCTTTATCAATGGAGTTAGAACTTGTGCTTTTCAATAAGTATTTAGTGTTTGATAGGCGAGGGCCACTGCTGGCTTACAAGTGGCATTTGATTAATGGATCTTGCTGTGTCTATTGTAAAACACTTGTTTGCAGAGCAAGGGAATGTTGGTGAGGTTGGAAGATTTTGTCGTAATGTGCCAGTTAAAATGTAAACTACCAAAAGCAGGAGCATACAGCTACATGTCAAAGTAATTGCCGAGTTCCAAGATCTATTTCCCTTTGGGCTCATTTCAAGTTTGTTTAAAGTAGCATTAACTGTTTTTGTTTGTTTGTTTGCCTAAGGGGAATAAGCTAACACGCAACACTGACCTAGTATCACCTTATAGGTATGCACGCATCTCACGCCCTAAAACCTCTATGAGCTTGTCCCATCTGACTTCTTTTTAGTGATGCTGGCATGTACTCTGAAAATAACTGTAATAATAACAGTGAACTGAAAAAAAAAGCCTGTGTCGTTTGAGTCCTCTAGCAGCCAAAGTGTTTGAATCATGCCTCTCTCATGTACTTACCATTGGGTGATAAAGGGCTAACAGCACTTTAATTTCTAACAAATATGTAAAAAAAAAAAAGTGCAATAGGTCCATGTGCATGAAATGACCACAGACTGAGTACTGGTCTCTGGATTTGTGTGTTTGTCAGATCCCATGTTTGTGTGTGCATGTGTTATGTTCTGTTTTTAACATTGGCAGTGAGTGCTTTGCACCTGTGGCTGCTGGCAGACCATCCGGTGTGTTGCAGCTCCGGAGGGACCTTGAAGCCCGTCGCAGTGGGAGAGAGGAGTCTGTCCTGCTAACCGTAATTAGCACAGGCCTGTTGATTCACTGATAATGAGAGGGAGTTCATTAGCGCCACGCTAATTGCTGCCTACTTCACTACCACCACCACCATCGCCGCCATGCCAGCCCCCCAAATCCCCCCTGCACTCCAAAAAAGTTTGCCCGTCTATCACATTAGAGATGAAAAAAAAAAAAAAAAGCCATAAAAATCTGCAACTTTTCAGGAGATTGGAGTGGAAGCAGATGGAAGATTGTGTTTGGATTAGTTTTGACTTATTTTAGTGTGTGTGTAACAGGGAGGGAGAGAGAGAGAAACAGTTTTGTTTGGTTATAGAATGTCACTGTGATGAGCAGCAGGGGCCTTCTGCAGAGGGGCAGAGGCATGTAGGTAGGACAGCTCTGTCCAAGGACATGATGGAGGTTCAAAAGCTAATTGCCAGAACAAGCAAGCAGCAAGAAACACGTTGCGCTTGCTGATTCAGCTTAAAGACAACCTCACCTGCACCTGCGTTATATAACACACTGTGTCACCGGCACATTTATATTTTACTCACACTATCAGAGCCATATACTACATATATTTACTATGAAATATGTGCACAAAGAATAAATACAGCAACAATTCATACATAGGACCTAATGCACATCATGAAACCGAAGTACAAAGTACAACAAAGACAATAACCACAATAGAAAATGAATGGGTGTGGTTACAACCAACACCGATGCAATTCAGGTGCATAAATCAAATTAATTGTCCCTGATACAATAACCTACATTTTAATATAAATTACTTGGCTGCATTTCATAGCAGAACAAAATTTTTTTTGAAGAGATCCTATCAGAAAAAAAGAAAACTGGAATTTCAAGTCTCATTGTTTGACACACACGCACACACATGCACCTAAGGCCATTGTTCCCCTGTCTGATTTTCTCGTTAGAACACTTTAAATAAGCTTAAATTGTAATATGTTGTCGTCAACTTTAACACTATGTTGAGACAGCTTTTTTGTCATCTTTCATTTGGTCCACCATCTGCATTTCATATTGATTCATATTCACAATTCATATTGAACTGTATATGCATAGCCCCAGATGAACTGGTAAACATCTGTTGTATACCACAAAGAAATCTATGCAACAAAGTAATAAAGCAGATTTTCCACACCCAATGTAAAACGTATTATCAAGGCCTGTAGATGTTTCCAGTCTTGCTAATGGTCTGATTTGTTCAAAGCTGTTCTAATTAATACTATCTGTAATGACAATGGATCAAATGAATATTTGTAATATGAAAAGGGTTACAGTGACAAACCCAAGGAGAGCTGTTATGTAATTCTCTCAGAGCATTTTAGTATCTTTCAGCTCACTGTTTCGGTTTTATTGACCACAATTTGAATGTTTTGGTTCGTTCTTACTGTTCTCACCAATGTTCTTTCCAGCAGCAGCAGTCATCAGAAAAGAAACTCTTAAAAATCCATTATATCTTAACCAAAGATGGACAAAGTTAGTGACTAGCTGTTGAATATTGTGATGCATAGAGCAGCTAAAGAGGCTGATATTTCGCCCAGGATTTGACAAAAATTAAGCTAAAAGAAGCGTGAATATTGGACTTTACACCAACACAACCCCAGACTTCATTCTAACATTGCTCCTGCTGGATGTGTAATTTAGCAACTGCTTGCCTATGTGTGTGTAAGTAGCACCTATATATGGGTTAACATAGTATTAACAGGTGATAATCATACAGCAGTTCCTATGTAATATAATACAAATCACTACCTGGATGCTTTATAAAGCAAAGATTTCTAACTCTGAAAACTTCTAATTGTTGTGAAGCTTTAATCACTGATGCAGTCTGTGGCTTATGGTCCCCAGAGACCACTTCTTATTCAACCTGAGGAAATGGTGGAATGGATGGATGGAGGCTTGAGGATGGAGGGATGACTAACCAGTCCGAAAGTGCCATGGTAATATCCGTCAGTGTTGTGTATTTCTACATAACAAGTGTCCATCCACGAGGCAATCTCACCTCAAGAGAGTGATCTGTCTCTCCTTTCCCCTCACTAAGAGGCTGGGGCTTTATCAGTAAGGCCATGATGAATTCTCAACAGACACCCACTCCGTATGGGCCCTGAGTGAGCATGCATTTAAATGAACCCTCTCTTCCTCTACCTCGTACTACACAAGGATTTCTAAACTCTCTCTCTTGTCAAGCACTACATCAAACACAATAACAACAGCCGTCCTAGCCCTCCTTCATCCCCATCCCCTCCCTTTTCTACCTCTTTCTTTAAGTCATTTTCTTCTCTGACATTTTTCTTCTTGGTCCACATCACCAAAGACTCCTTTCATCTGCCTTTCATGATGGACTCATCTACATTTTTTAAAGCACCTAACGTCATATCCGAGTTTGTTGCTGCTCTCAATCAAACCACAAAGAGTCATAAGCCATCATTCTTAACCACCTTGTCTCTCGTTTCTTTTCTACTCTCCTGGTTTTGAACCAGAAGGTGAGAGGAAAGCATCCTGGTGATGAGAGCATCAAAGCTGCCAGTCAGCCCCCAGGCTGGTGAATGATTCTCCCGGTGAATTACAGCGCCATGAGACCTGCTTCCTCCATGACCACTGCTGTTTAAGGCACAGCACGTCAGCCACTGGTCTAATTACCATGAAAACAGCCCGCTCTTACCTGTTCTGCCCTTTCAAGTCTCTCAGATTAAAGGGGCATTGCCCCAAGTTTTAGAGGGCCTTGCCTTTTAGTTGGGAGATTGTAAAGCTTGTTTGGCAGCAGTAAGTTACTTGAAAAATCAATTACTCATTACATGTTTGTAAAAGTAACTCATTACATTACACATTCATGACACATTAAATATTATTAGCCACATTATCGTTATCGGCTTCTGTTACTCAACTGAGATCTGTGGGGAAAAAAAAAACTTTAAAAACTCTAAATCCTCCACCCACACATCATATATTTAGTATTAAAAACATTTAGAGATACAAGACAGTATGGTTTAAAAAGCTGCCCGCCCACACAGTTTGGAGGTATTTACTGACCATTAAGCCAGTTTATCCCTGGTGACTTTACACATCCGCGCTACAGAAGTTGCAGTAAAGCAGCAGGGTTCACACACCCTCCAACTCGGAACAACAGCAGGTAATTTATGAGTGTAGGCCAGAGGCTAACCACCTGCCCTCGCCTGCAGCCCAAGTACCAAGCTAACACACAGCAGACCAATCTCTCCACTAAACACGGAGAAACAAACCATCCATCCATCCACCCCCAGTCGCAGAATGACAGCAAACAATCCTAAATGAGTGTTACTGGGATAAGTGACTAGATTTTATTCCCTTGTGTATATAGTACTAGAAAAGAGTAATTACATTACTGTAACAGGTTACCAACTAATGCGTTTGTGCCCAACACTGTTCATCAGCAATGTATGGAGACTTTTTATAAAAATATTGTCACCTCAGCCAAACAGAATTCACAAGCCTCTTCACTTGTAGACAATATGCTGAATGTAATTAACAAGGTTCTTCTAGAGAACTGGCAGGTATTACAAAGAGATGACAGATCATACATTAAGTTTGGGGAAAACTAAGGGAAATGGTTGCAACTACACACTCTTTCCATGTCCCCTGATTCAGCGTATGAAAATGGGCATAGGTAGCTCCAGCCACTTAAAAACAATAACTTCACAACACGTTTGGATTTTCCTCAATTAAACCACTGAAGTCATTGTTTCACAGGAAATTGAGGAAAGTTCCATAAAACGTGCGGTAATTATTCATAATCCCGACAATTTGAGTGCAGCTACCTCATTTGGCTCAGTAATTTCGGCTTTTCTGAAATTTTCTTGCATACATTTGCACATTAATGTGGCCTGTTGTATGCGGAGAGGGAGCGTTTTCCTGTGTGTGATGTCTCACACAGTGGTGCGGCCCAGTCGGGAGGCAGGGCCAGCTGAGACACAAAGATTGGTTTTGTTCTCCTTTCGCTGTGGAGCGCTTTAACACATTCAGTGTTATTGCCTCTTGTCAGTGGTGTTGTGATGGTAAACAAACACCTTTGCGGCGCGTGTTTCTGTGTCAGTGTTACCATATATATATATATATATATATATATATATATATATATATATTATATATATATATATATAATATATATGAATAATATAATGATAGATAATATATCTCATCCATTCTCACATTACACATACCTGTACAGTTCACAAATTCAAGTAAGACTTCTACTCAGTGTTGAAATACAAAAGGGCCCACCACATCCCTACATACTGTACATCCATACATTTTATTTACCACAAGCTCTACACCAATATCCTTGACTCCCCCTCCCATCTTTTGCGACTTGGTCCACATCTTTCATGTTTGTAACGTTTTCCCAACTAGTTGTTGTGCTAGCGGGGAGATATGGCCACCAGTGTCTGTGCTGTGACTGTCTCCCTGAGATTTGCATAAATAAGCTCCCAGTCCCAGCATGCCCACGCTGTTGTCCAGGTGCAAGGACATTTGCATATAGAGCTGTGATAGGGCTCCCCTGGGTCCCCTCGGCAACTGCTGAGCGGGTAGGGGGCCGGCAGCACCACAAATGAGTTCTGAATTGGAACCTCACCGCTGCCCTCCATTTTATGTGTGGAGGCACGGAGCAAGGCAGAGAGTGACCAGAGAGAGAAAAGGAAGTGATAAAAAGGGAGTGGGGAAACTGATAGAGAGAGAGACATATGGCAGAAGGCACAAACAACAACAAGACAGACCGCTGGTTAGATATGAGTAACTCATACGTTTGATCCGCAACTTGGTTTGTCACTGATTACTGACACCAGGGTGGATCAGTCAATTGTTTATCAACATTATATAATGAATCCCATAATGGCTTTCAACAGCTTCGCTGATATATTGCCGCATATTGTGTTGGAGATCAACCAAAGCAATATCAACCACAATATTTCTTGACTTTCTCTGATGGCCCCATCATGCTTTTCCATTACCACAGAGTCTCAGTGGCCTTTTGAATCAGCAGAATATGGTTTGGGGAGGCAGGGAGACGAGCCCAGTCCTGATTAGTCACATGCAGCTCCTCTGACAATACTCTCTCCATCTGAGCACCATCGAGCCGTCTCTCATTCAAGAGACGACTTCTGATGGGACGTCGGCCAGAGGAGTCTTGTGGGATCAGCAAAGAAATCCTGAACAGGAACAGATGCACAGAATCAACACTCAAACACAAATAGTAGATTTACATCAATGTATTAAGCACTAATGGACTACATGCATGAGAATCCTAAAATATACAGTTTAAATATCCGTTAATGTAACATATCTCAATGTGATGTTATTAGCACTTATACTCTATGACCTATTTTAATACATCTGTAGGTTCTTGTCATTGAACTATCTCAGCAACTATCTGTGCAGCAGCCAGTTTGTATGATGAATAATAAAAGTATAATCAAAATGGGATTTCCTGGGGAGTGTCAGGGCATAAGCAAAAACAACCTCCTGCAGATTGCGTGCACAATTTAAAAGGCTATGATTTCACCTGTTCATTTCTTATGAGAGAGAGAAATATCAACACAAAATCAATGCATTGTATTATGTCTACTGCTGTGAAGACATTTTGACCTCAATTACCACAGGATGTCTGTCTAAACAAGCGAGTGAAAACTCAAGGCCAAACAATGAGGTGTTACTCTTGTCAGAGATGCTCAGAGGTCAGTGAAAACCCTCATTAAGCGTTTCTTTATTCCGGGCCGTAAATGTTTTACATTTAAAACATTGCTGCAACGAGATGAAGATGACCCATCTAATCTATCTGTAGCTGGGGTCACACGCAGTGACATGCTACGCCATACAGAGAGGGCGCCCTATAAATCACACACATACAAAGAAGAGAAGAGAAAAGAAAAACAAAATGAGTCGGTTTTTGTCCATGTTTGATACATACGCCTATACAATTTAATGCAACCCTGAGACAACATCTACCTTCGTAACGTGACTGCGAGATGCCCTGCTTTTATCTCAGTAATGAACTGTACAGTTTTGATGATATCACTCTATTAGAGTTTGCTGAAGCTTTCAACTAGTACCTCATTGAGTTTTTGCAATTTATTTCGCAGCAGCAGTAAATTTACACAGCAAATTAAGTGAAACCAATGGCAATAATGTAGACATTTGTTCAACGTCATGGCAGACTAAGCATGGCTAGTGTGTCAATCAGGTCAGTGGGACACATAAGGAGTTGCTGGCACCTGGTGCTAAGAAATGTTTCAGCTATTGTGTACAGCATAATGTTAAGTGTTTGTGCATGATTTTTAAAGCTGCTAAAAACATACACATACCTAAATAAGCTATAATCAAAGTTCTAAAATTTTTTGTTAGTCTTTAGTTAAAATTTTAACAGCCAAATTTTTTGCTTCATCAGGACAGTATCGGTGTGGTTTGATCAGAATAATTTGACAATACTGGTTATAATAATCCAATAACTGTGATCAAGTGTGACATCACCTTTTTTCGTCTGAGCATTGCCCCCTTTAAACCAACTTAACAAGCAAGGACAAAACTCAAATGCATCTATTTATGAATTGAAATAGAGAAATTAGGTTTTCATGGCCTTGAAAGGTACTTTATTTTTGTATATTCAACTTTTCTTAAACAAGTGTGTACACATACAAACAAACTTATAATGACTATAGTTTGACAGGTATTTCTGTCCTTTCCAGTTGGAACCCTGTGCTCATATTATCTGTGTGTGATGGTAGAACATGAGATATGAACAATACAGGGACCTGCTCATCACATCATTGCTCCACAGTGCCACTAGTGTTCATAACCTCCTCAGGGTACCTTTAACATGTTAATTGAGATTTAGCTCAAAGGTTAAAGCTGTATCGAACAAAAATATTATCCCCTAAGGAATGAAATAAACTTGTGAACATGCATTGTTTCCCCACATAAAAGACATTTGTTTACATTGATATTCTCTCTTTATAGGATCAGCCAGGAGGGTTTTATATGAAATGTAAACTGTGTCTGATGAATCCATTTACTCTGCATGATTGATACAGTATGTTTTGCCTCGTTAAAGTGTTCCACGGTGCCAAACGGGCTGAAAATTGCTGGTCTAAAGGACACCAAAGGCTCTACTATTGAAGTCTCTCTGTGGCTGGCATGACCTCCACTCCAAGTCTATTCAGGGCCTTTTGTTTGGTTCTTTGTTTGGCTTCAGGCTCTAATGACAATCAAAAGGGATATGGTGGTCGTTCTCGGTCCTCAGCACTAATGACATTGGCACCGAGGCAGACAGACAGTGTTCATCCAATCCGCCAGCCTCCCAACGCGGTCTCATCGGCGTACACCAAGCCTCTGCAGAGTCTCTTCGGAGAACTCCCATTTAGCCATTCTCTGTGATTTCCCTCTCAGGAAACAACCAAATCATTTTCTCATAGACACGCTCATTAGCTGACAGGCCGTTTCCTGCCAGTTTCAACATTTGAATATTCCCGTGTGTACCTCAGCAAACATCGGAGGTCTCATCGTTTCCAACCAAAGCCAGAGCTGACATGCCAGCAACGCACTCCAAGGAAAAAAGATCTAGATGCCAAAGCAATAAGCTGAGGTAGAAAAAAAATAATGGCTCAAATGTTATGATACTCAGTGACATGATGAGAATATGTCAGAATGTAATTAGACATTTGGTTAGAAGGAGCTGTATATTGGGTTAACTAATGAAAATGGATGTTAGGCTACCATGGCGATAGACCTAAACCTGAGAGTATTGTTAATAAAATTTAGGAAAAAAGCCTTTAGCACAATGATGCACAGACAAACACACAAACACGCATATACATACCATCAGTTTCAGCGAGTTTAGTGCCTGAGACTGATTTTTATTTCACTAATATGTTCTGCAGTAAATCTGCATTGTCTGTGGCTATTGAAATACAGAGAAAGAGAGATCAATATAATAGGTTTGGCACTTGGCCAAAATCATCCCTGACAATGTGCGAGGCAGGCATTTGAAATCATCGGTGCATATCCGCGTGTTTGGGGGATAAAAATAATTCCTCGCCTCTTTGCCAGGGAGCGAGAGGCACAATGCCCAGGTCTGAAGGGAAGGGTGCCACATGGGTCTGCAAATTGGCTCAGGCGATCAGACACGGGCATCTCATTTTGTAGAGGAGAAGAAGGAGAAGGAGGGGTGGGGTGGGCGGAAGGGTATAGGGAAGGAGGAGGATGGGAGGTGTGTGGTGTGCGCGTGCGGTGGTGGTATTGGGGGGTGGGTTTTGGGTAAACAATTCCAATGATTTCCCCAACCTGGCACAGTCCAGGATGTGGATGGCTGCACTGGAGAGGAATTGCAACGGGTTTATTTGGCTCTCTGTTTGTTTCTTTATTGGGAGGAGAGAGAGAGTGGGAGAGAGAGAGAGAGAGAGAGAGAGAGAGAGAGAGAGAGAGAAAGTAGAAACACAGAGGAGGAGGGTGTCTGTTTCTTGTCAGAGCAGTCAGATGAGGGAGGATGTTCAGAACAAATTATTTCATTCAGATGAACTAAAAATCATTCCTGTACATTTGCAAACATTTGCTGTTGAAGTTGCCAATCCTGAGAATAAGGCACATTTATGAATACATAAACCTGAATGCAGGGGAAGTAATTTCCTTTTGCGGAGGCTGACTGATAACATTAACCTCTGGTGTGATGTCAATTTTAATGTCAACCATTTTAACTTGTGGGTAATTACTGCATAGTCATGAGGAGAATGCCAAATAGTATTACATTGCATGTATATAAACAGCTATACACACACCGGTGTGAAGGTGGCTTACACCAGGGTGTTTGTTGTCTCTTTCTTTTTCTTTTTTTTTAACACACATGTCGGCTTTCATGTGCATGCACTGACACATGCTTGGCTAACCGGATACACTTTGCACACAACCATGCACATGCACACACGTACATCCGCATGCCTACCATGCAGGTACCCTAGGCACCCCGACAGACTAGGCTGCTGCCGAAGAAGTCTCAGCGGGAATGCTAGATTAAAAATGACAATCACTCGGGGTGCACGGCAAACACCACAGGAAACGCAGGTGCCTTTGTTAAGAGACACCCAGCGCTCTAAAGGGCCTAATTATCTGCTGTTATTTTGGCAGTTATCAGGCAGAGAATAACTCCCCTGCTCAGACTCAGACTCACACAGCGAAAAATTACTCACTCGCTCACAGTGAGGTATTATATTGCACCACTGACAAGGTATGCATATTATATGCCGTGTTGGAATTTCACTAGAATTTTCACAAACGGGTGTTGTGGTTTCCTGTTTTGTACAGAAAGGAAATTATAAGTATCAGCCTGATCATTAAAAAAAAAAAAAAATTTAACAACTCTCAATTGCATACAACATATTTTCCAAAGAAAGTGCCAAGTGTAAGATACCAAAATTGGGCAGAACTCTTTAAATTAAAAACAAAACAAATTTGCTCATGGGTCATAAAAATGAAATGCACAAACAGAGGACGATATTAAAAATGTTTTCTCTCTGCTCTAAAGGGCTAGGTGGCACTGTTGGGCATGCTTTCAGTCACATGCATACATATCCTCCTCTCAGCTCATGAACAGATAATTGGACAGTTTTATGGAGGATATGAACTCTGAAGGGGAACTTAAGCCATCTAATCATTGGCATTCAGCGTATGCTATTCATATGCATAAATACAAATAAAACACATTCTCTGCCTGCACAAAGAGAGCCCTTAGTGAAAAGGAAGTCGCACTACAAAACACCCATATTCCTCTGAAATTGAGCTAAAGATTATAGGAAGTAAAAGACTTCAGGTAGGAGAATCTCTAAATATATTATTTCTTCCAAAGCATGTCTGAGTTGGAGATTAATCAATACTCTATAACATAATATATGAGTCATAAAGACACACATTTTCTATATTTTGAACAAAAAAAGTGCAACAATGCTCAGCTCTGATGGCAGTGTGTGTGCGTGCGTGCAAGCATGTGCGTGTGTGTTTTCGAGCATCAGCACAGAATCCAAAGCATCTGAAGTGTTTGCGACCATGATCTGATTCAATCTAAATGTTTGCAGATCTCATATGTATTTCAGTATGGTTTCAAATATTTCAAGTACTTGTACTGGGCAGTACTTGAATCCAAAACAACGTGCATTAATTTGAGCACAGCATAAATGAAGCGTTTCTTTTTTTTTATTAAACAGATTCGTTTTTTAAAATCTGCTGTTTATGTGTTTACATCATTACTTCAACTTCTTTCAGTCACCTTTCTGCAGAGACTTCCTGCCCGTTTCCCCTCACGCTGCAGCCACTAATGTAACCAGCTCCATATAATATGCAGATAATGGTGCATCAGCGTGTCTTCTCCATGTCGCCCTCGCTGCATTACAGTGGATCACACGACAGGGCCTTGCCCTGCAGGAATACAAGCCCCTTGTAATTGAAATGAATAAGAGAGGGAGGAACATGCCTACTGAGAGCCCAAACTTCTCGCTCTCTCGTCAGTATATTCAGTGGGGATCCAGCCTTTAGCTGGCACCGTCAGTCTCAGCAGCTCTGTCATGGGGGCTGAGGCTCGTCTGCGTGGCTGATCGGAAGTGGCACGGTCGAGGAGAGGAGCTCTCAGCCTGGGGTGCAGGAATGGGGACAGTCCCCTACGGTCTCCTGTTCCCTCTCCCCCTCTTTTTTTTTTTCTCTCTCTCTCTCTCGTGTGCAAATGCATATCTATCTCTTATGATCTTTTCGGTCTTCTTCTTTTCCCTCACTATGATCTCCCTCTTCCTGATTCCCTCCCACTCTCTCACTTGCTCCCTCTATCTGTTTCCCTCTATCTTTGTTTCCCTCACCCTCTCCTTCCCAACGGCCCGTCCTGCCTTCATCTTAATCCCTCTTCCTCCTTGAGGTTTTTCTACTCTCTGAGTCTCTTTATTTCCTTTTTTTTTTGAGAGAGAGAGAGAGAGAGAGAGAGAGAGAGAGGTGAGTTTTGGATTCATGAGGAAAGAAAAGTAGTCCTGTTGTGGGTATTGCAGCACCTGTTAAACTTACTGCACTTTGTAGAAAGAGTAATTCACATCTTTTATGCCTTGTGCTTGTTTTGGACACATATGCACACTCTTCTTATCCTCTCTTCAACTTTTTCTCCTGTGCTTGCCGAAGTTTGAATATTTCAGTAACATTTTCTTCCCCCGGTTTCACACTGGATAACTCATTTGCTTGAGGTTTCTGCAAAGCAAAATAGATGCACATACAGTAGTTCATGCACCCATGGCACACACTGGCTCCCCGCCTCTTCCTCTTTCCTCTTTTACACTTCACCCATCTGTGGGGGCAATTATGTGCCCCCCTCTCATCCCAGCGCAGCCACACGCACTCAGCAAAACCACATTCATCCCTCAGTGCACCTGCATCCCTCATGTTTCTAACAGTCCCACAATGCCCTCCGTCTACCGGCCTACAACGTCCTGGATTCCTGTGAGAGCAGATCATTGTCATCTTTCTCTTTTCTCTTTCTATCTGCTCCCCACTTTGGTGACATACACATTATTTATTTTATGACTGAGGACTCAATTTAAATCCCCTTTCTCCATCAGTCACACGCCACACAATGGCTTTCTCCTTATCTACTGGAGTGTCCTTTTTACAACACATCAGGGCACCATAACACACCAATAAATTCTACTGTTTCTGTATTCTTACCTACTGAAATCTGAGGTTTAAATTCACCCGGACGGGGGGAAAGTGGCCATGAAAAAAATTATTACAGTTTGGTCCCCCCGTATGCCGGCGTGATAGTTGTAAACAAGTAGCTCCTCCCCAACTTTCATTCTTTTTTCTCATTTTGTAAGGATTCCTGCAGGAGACAGAATAAACAAGCTGATTATTTTTTCTTGTTATTCAGAAGCTTACTCGCTAACTTTGCCTGCGCAGAGGACAAACGTGTACATGAGTCGGGGTGACATTGCTGACCATGTCCAGCGGCCCAATTACCTCTCTCCAAATATGGCGTACAAAAGCGGGGCCAGCGTTATCTGTACACATGGTGTCTGTTACTCCCCAATTATTCCTGCATAAGCAGATTGTGTGGAACATCAAACTGGGGATGTGATGGCTCGTGTGCGGGCTGCCTCCAGCAGAGTGCTCTTTCTTTCCTATCATTTGATCTCGTATTGTAATCCCAGGTGCTTTGAATAATTTATAGGATACAGCTTCTCGTTAAACAATAATTTATATGTGTCTATGAGAATTGATTCCACAGGAATGCACATCTAAATAATGAGAGAAACTGCTGCATTTCATCTATAAGGGGAAGCAGAGAGATAATAATAGCAAAACAAAAGCATTTGAACAACAACGACACTAGCAGCAATAATAGTAATAATAATGATAATAATAATGAAGTTCAATAAGTGAATTTGCTACACATTAAGTTAGACTAACTTCCTGTAGTAAGACATTTATAATATTGCTAATAAGTGCGTGCAGATGGATATGAAATGCATGTTGCCACTGTCAAAAATCTAAACATCTCATGTGAATTTGGACATAAAATTGCGGTGCACATTTGGACTTTGAGGCTCCTCATGTCATTTCACCCTTCTTTTCACTCACAGGCCAATATACTGCATTTTCCTATTCACATCCACTTATCAATTCACAGGAGAGGACCACACTCATGCATGATAAATTTATTGTTAATGCAAAAGGCTTGTACCGCCCAGCGCTGATGCCCTCTGAGAAATGATGCAACTGATTCCTTCTGAGGTGGAACAATCAAATGTTCATCAGAGGAGAAGATGTGAAAGGGTGAAGAAGTATGTGTGTTCGGATGAACTAAACCCAGGTCACACAGTTCATATCATGTGTTTTTATGTGGTAAAACACCTCATGAAAAGCTTCAACTGCCTGCATTCATTTATTTTTATACATTTTCAAATGTCCAACACTGTAAAATTATTATACTTGGACAGATCAGAATTATTTTTTAACAAGAGGCATTTAACACTCTCACCTGACAACCCTGTTTTCACATGGTCTTTGATGCTGACTGAAATATGACAAGAAAAAAAGAAAAAAAAACACTTCCTGTGCAGTTTATGTTATGGTTTAAACAGCAGTGTGCATGCAATGAATACAAAAAAAAAAGTGTTGGTTAAGGTGCAACACTGTGAAGAAAGTTTTATTGGGACCTCTGTAAAGGAGGAAGTTTGCCCGCTTCTTACAGGAAGTGCTGGGGACCAATTATCCAGAAGTGTGACGCTGTCAGAAGTCTCCAGGTTTTGTCAAGTCTTCTGACACCCTGCCAGTGTTGTTCTCTGGGAAATGGAACTGTTGAGATTTTTTTTTTCCCCAAACGTGATGGAAAAAAAAAAAAGACTGCATTCGTGAGTAGCCTAAGGGTCTGGATTTAACTTCTCCTGGTCGATACATTTTTAATTATCGTTGTTTTTTTTCTCAGGATATGTGATAAGCCTCTGTTTGTTTAGAACCCCCTCCCCCCCTTTATGTTTTTTTGAAATTTTACAATTTCTTGAATCGAAATAACTGACATTAAAACGTGTAAACGTCCCTCATTAGCGACAAGATTCGAGATGTCGTCGCTATCACATGGAAATCAGAAAAATAAGATGATAAAACGTAGATTAGCATTTTAGAACTGCCTGCATCTAGTGCATCATTCTGCTTCAAAGAAGAAAAAGATAAATGATGATGCCATTAAAAGTGAACTAATTAAGGAATGCTTCTTTTAAAAACTCATTAACTGCACCCTCATTTACATAATGATGCATATTAATTAAGTTTTAATGAATCTGAGCTTCCATCAAGTCTCCTCTCCTTGGCAGTGGAGCCATCTCTACAAATGAATAAACACTTCTCTTAAGTATATTTCTCCCTGCAAATGGGAAATGGGTTTTAAACAATAGCAACAAACAAACAAAAGCCTTCAATCTCTGCTCAATAGAAATGCACATAATTCAAGGTCAAACTTCAACAGAGAATTCTACGTAAACCTCCTATTGGTTAAAACGAATACATATTTTTAAAAAGCTATTAAGTGTAATTCTTTCCTATGCAACACAATCATTGAAAGAAACATTTCAACAGATATTTTTTTTCTGGAGTTCTTTTTTTTTTTGTTGAGAAAATCATTAATTCCACACTGTGTCTTTATACAGAGGAAGAGTATAGTGACAGGCTATGGGTTGTTTCTAATGAGATGCATTTTAAATTAGAGCGCACCTCTCACATTGCCAGCTGGTGCCTGCTCAGGTGCTTCTGTGTTGTGAATGACGGAATGCACACATACACACACACATCATCATCATCATCATCCTCTGTCCCCACCATAACACATAAACCCTCAAACAAAAAAGAGATTTCCTCACAGTGGTGGCTGCTCGTGTGCTCTGACTGACTGGTGTTAATCCAGGCTTTTGCCACGCTTTAATTATGTCATTCCTCTTAGTGAAATAAAAATCATTACAGAACTATAAGGCAAGTTTTCTTCACCAAAATGAAATGAGATTTCCTTTAGAGAGACAAATCTCTTAGGGGGAATAAAAAAATATTTTAAGATGAGTTATGTTGTGGGTTTGTTTGGACCATTTCAGAAATAAAAACCTACTATAGCCAAGTAGAAAAGAAAGTTGTCACACTGTAAGCTTCATATTTTTCTTTAGGATTTTTTTTTTCCCAAGGATTCTGGCAGAAATAATAACCACTGTAAAAGACGGAAATGTGATGTCTGTCCTCCAGATGAACATTGCCTCATTGGTTTGTTTGTTTGCGTGCCCTTGCGTCTCCCCAGCTGGTATGTGGCAGGCAGGTAAGCAGGAAGGAAGGCGGCTGGTGTGAGCAGCCAGGCGGGCGAACGCAGGGATGCTCTGAGGCGGGCGAGCTCGGATGGGGTTAAAGGTCATAACGATCAGATGATTGGAACTACAGAGGGAGAGTGTGTAGCCATGTAGGGAAAATGGGGGAAGCAGATGCCCGTTAATTAGGGGAAATGTGACGGACAAGATTTGATCAGCGAGGGGTACGGCTGCCTCCTGCAGCACGGCAGCTGTTGCGAGGGGGGATGCTGGTGGGGCTGGTGTATGTGTGTGTGTATGTGTGTGTTCCCGTCCCCACAGGGCACCGCCACACTTCACAGACATGCCAGGAACCGTCCGCAGGCCAATGCAGTGCCCTACGGAGAGAGAGACTATTTACAGCACAATGCAATTCAACTCATTAAACTCTCAAATGAAGTTGTATTTGTCAGTGTTGACTCTTAGTGGGAAACTTGTTTTTTTTTCTGTGGAAATTCTACATCCGTAGTTTTGTTTTTTAAAGTTCTGGGTGGAAATATTTTCAGTGTACATTCACTTAGCTGGCAGGCAAAAACAAACAAACAAAAAAAAAGCTATAGATCAATTTAAGTTGTGAGCTGCATACTTTCAGTTTGTATTTAGCTCTGTGTGCATCACAGGGGGATTCAAATATAACTTAGCAACACTTCATGACTGTGTAGTGTTTAAAAAAACTGAAAGAATTGACTTTTATTTTGTTGTTAAACCTTCCTGCATCCACATTTAAAATTCTTTTCTTGCTGCTGTGTGGGCTTACATGTCAAACATTTATCATTTTAGAGAACTGCTTAGAGTGAAGTGTGTTATTCAGTCTACCATGCAGGTATATTGAAAACTGGAGTTCATCATACCTTGACAAAAAAAAAAAAAATCTAAAAATAATTTTACCTACCCTTATCATTCTTACAAATCTTTACTGTGGAGTTCTGAGTCAGACTTTGATACCCACTGACCGAGACATTTACTGGCAGCCCTGCACTGACGGACTCTTTGACATTCTATTTCTGAAAACACAAATATCCCACGCTATCTGTCATTTTGTCCTTGTAGTCACGAAAACAGTAGAGTTTCAGTAAGCCGCGTAACTTCTCCATCAATGACTCTCTAACTGTCTGTCTTTCCGTCTGTCTGCTTCCCTGTCAGCACACGTCTGCCTGTTTGTCTAAGAGTGTTTCTATCTACGGTCGTGTCAGGTTTTCCTGCTATTTGCCCCTGTTCTAATGCTCTCGTCTTATACAAGTAATTAGCATGCTGTGAGACAGACTGACATCATGTTTGACAATGCTGACAGACATGAGTAATACAACACACTCAACCAGATTAAGATTTGCCAGTTCGCCATAGTTAAAACATAGAGGAGTGTAAAAATAATTCACAGAGGCAGCTGTGGTGTACTCTGACAACTTTTTTCAGAAGCTGCACGAAGCAAAAGATAAGCTCCAAATTTACCACTTCGTAATTGTGGTCAGTGTGATCAGAGAAGTACAGATTGAATATGTTCGCAGAAGTAAAAGTGGCGAAACAAAAGTCAGCGTTGGTATGAAGGGGTATGAGGACGGCTGTGGTTTTTCATAACCGACAGATAATATCACACTAACATCCTTTTAAAAGCAACAAAACTGATAATATTTCACACACACAAACAAAGACAGTACGTTTACAGAAAGACTAAAAAAAACAAGGCACAATACCTAATTACACTTATTTGATATTTGAATCTAATAAAATGTATATTTATGTTTTTGTATGTGCAACTGTGTGAGAAAAAGTACCACTCTGTTTGTACAAGTTAAAAAAAAAATCCTCATTTGCTTCAACACCTATATTCCTTTTGAGACACTTTAGATGTTTTATGTTAAATTTATCTTTTCATTGTTACAAGCAGCTGAATATGGCATTCGTAAAAAAAAAAAAATATATATATATATATATATATTGCTTCCGAGAAGAACCCATCCCTCCCCTCCCTTCCTTCCCCCAACACCCACATCACCAGCACCTATTAAAACTTATCTTTCTTTAATCAATTGTTAAATGTCATAGACAATCATCATTTAACACTGTCTTCCTGTGTGATTCTTTTTAATCTGGCTGTAAATAGGGCAGCCCTGTCTATCACTTCAGTTTCTGCCGTACACCAGAGACTTAAGGTGTTTCAACAATAGCTCGTGAAAAAAAAAAACAAAAAAAAAACAAAGAAGTACTTTTTTTTTCTCCCTCCTCATCTCAAATCCCCGCAGAGAACACCAAAGGTATGAAAAGTGAAGAAAGGAGGAAATAAATCCAGGCGATGATGAATAATTTGAATGTAGAAATGAAGCTGTTTCAGGAGTGAGTGAGATACCGCACAAGGAGCAGCCATGGGGAGCGTACAATTAGGTCACCCAAAATAAAACGCTATCCTCCAGAAAGTCTTTCTTGGAGTTGTCAAATTCAATATATTTCACTGCCAACAGAATTCTTGATTTGGCTGTGAAGTGAGAGGGCGAAAGAAAGAGAGTGAAGGCCTTTTCTGAGAGAGACAGCTCAGGACCACGTACATTTCATAATTGATGTAAAAAAAAAATGTGACTTTTCATTTAAAGTCAGCGACTATCCTCTCAGGAGGGACAACAGCCAGAGCCATGTTGTCTAGCATGTGTTAAGGAGCATGACGTGTTTCTGCAACAATACCTGCTGTTCTCTGAGTTCATGAAAGCGTGCAGAGACATTGTTCGCTCTCAGTGGCTGCGTATTAGATTTAATGACAGTCAAAAAGAGCCCTAGCCATGGAGCACGAGTGTGGCCGCCGACGCCACCTCATGTACCGGAGCGCTCTAACAAAACTTTGGGGCGGTGGAAAGTTTACAAAGCGTCAGTGCGATGACAAAAGTCAACAAACAGCCCCAGCCAGCCAGCATCTCTCTCTCTCTCTCTCTCACACTCACTCACTCACTCTTTCACAGTCTCTCTCTCTCTCTCTCTCTCTCTCTCTCTCTCTCTCCACAACACCCAACAGGAAGGCGAGGCTCCTCCGGAGAGCACGATACGGCACGTCTCCAGGTGACAGATATGTCACACCACCTAAAACCCTGTGGCACAATTATACCTCTGTCGCTCTGAAGGGAGAGAGGGGGGAGAGGAGGAGGGGAGGAGGGGGTGGTTGGTGGGGGAGGAGATGGTTGGTACAGAGCGAGAGTGAGTGAGTGAGTGAGAGGAGAAGTGGAGGGTGTGCGGGGTTGGTGGTGCTGGTGGATGCTTTACTCCTGGCTTATTCAAAGAGACAGCCCAAGGGATGCCTCTCGCTCTTCTAACAAAGCACTTCTTTTTTTTTTTTTTTTTTTTTTTTTTTTTTTTTTTTTTTTTTTTTTTTTTTTTTTTGCCTTTTTTGTTTTTTTCTTGAGTATTGCTGGGTGCGCTCCAGTCAAATCCTCTGGGCCCCCAGTCTTCCCCCACAGCCATTTGAGGATGCCTCAGAAACTTTTTCTCGCAGACATTGGGCCTGTTTCAGTGCTGATGTTTCAAATGAATAATCCAGTTGCTGCTGCGGCCATGCAGAGGGTTACTTGGGGAGTGAGGATAGATGGCAGTTTAATGTCAAACTTGAGGGAGTGTCATTTAATTCGCTGTAGTCAACTGCACGGTGGTGACAGTTGGTTTCCAGTTGCTTTTAGGTAATTTTGTAAAAAATCGTGATGAGCTTTTCTTTGGCTGAAACTTGGGGAAAAAAAGCTAATAAAAAATATATACCCAACAATATTAATATATTTCTATTCACAAACACAGTTTATATTAGCTCCTTCTGACATGTGATGACTTGAGAGTGCCTAATACGGGCCCACGGCTTTAACAATGCATGAGTGAGGGAAAGAGAGAGGGGACGTGCTCGCACTCCAACTAGGTCAAACTGTCTAAGGAACAAAACAGAACAGACCTCAAGTTTGCGGAAATCATTACAGGAAAACAAACTTGTCACTCGCTTGACACCCTTGACTGTTTTGCTTTCCGAAGCAAGAGAACGATAATAATAATAATAAAAAAAAGAAAAATCTCCATTGCAAATTAGCCTCTATGGTTGTGAAGTTTCCTTCCGTTTGAAATGCATATCAAAAAGCCAGCCAAAGCCACAACTTACCTTGTCGTTGACATCGGGGGACAGGAGAAGAAAAAGCACTTTTTCTCTTCGAGAGCTGGTTTCGATTGTATACACAAGCCCCACAAAGGAAGATAAACCAGAGGCGCACATTCATAAAATATACATTTGCTTCTTTGTCTTTCGTTAAGATCTTCAACAAATAGTGCTGATGCAAGAAGGACAAAAAGAGAGAAGGTTACGGGGTGTTTGAAAAAATGGAATTGCAGCAGCATGACTTAACCCCTGTCTCACTGTACTTTCTTTATGAATTAGTGTTAATCATGAAAAGAGACTCATGTATTCTTAAAGAAGCTTTAAGGGCATTTCCAGCACTGTTTATCACGCTTCTTCTCAGATTAGAAAGCAGATGACTTTAGTCTGCACTGCTGCTAACTCTAAAACTGCTGCCTTTCTACAAGATTTCCCACCACAGCGGCAGACATCTGCGTGGAACACTTTTGTCATTATGCTGTAATACATGTTGATTGCGAGATATTACCCACTTCCTGGTAGTTTATTAACACCTGTCACCTGAATTTCTTCGACACTTTGCACACATAGTCACTACCCAGCGAACCATGTAGGGCACCTGCTCCTCACCTTGTCTGTCCATGCTTGCTTCTGTGGCTACGCTACCACTATGTATGTGTGTACGTGTGTGTGTGTGTGTGTGTGTATGATTGCCAGTACAGGAGAGAGCGGCGGGAGTGACAGCGCCCCTTCCCAAGGTCACGTCCAAGGAGAGTCGAGCCAATTACTATGCAGATCAGAGCTGATGGCGTTTAAGGGGATTGCTCAGATGCAATCACATTAGCTGGCCAGAGAGGAATCTCCAGGCTGACCCCAATCACAGGGGCTACAGCGCCGGGGTCAGCCAGGATGGAGGACTGCCGCCCATGTTTTCTTTTCACAAAACACTTTTTCCTTATCTCGAGCAGGCACGTGATTATCAAGCCAAACAACCCTCCTCCTCCACCCCGGGCTTCCTACAGACGTGCACTTGCATATCTATTTTTTTTTTTTTTAAAGAATGCATATGGATTGTAACACATACAGTACACACTGGTACACAATGTCTGTGTGGGAATTTTGGGTGTGAAATAATGCTGCTGGATGGTAGGCTGAAACATAGGCAGACACACAACCCGACAATGTTCACAGTTGACCACAGTTATCCACAAACATATATTCGCACTTTTCTTGCCATCTTTTTTTCTCCCTGCACCTCTCTTTCTCTCCCACTCGTCTTTCAGGTGAACGCCTGTCTGTGATCCGCCGCGGTCTTGGAGGGCAGATTGCAATTTACTCTCTCCCTGTGGGTGAGGTGTGTGTGTCCAGGTTGTAAATATGCCTCCTCTATCTCTCTCTTTTTTTTTTCTTTTCTCCCTCTGCTACACCCTTTCTCTCCTCCGCTAGTCGTTTCCCTGCTGCCCGTATGGCCAGTAATGAGACTGAGTTTGATCAGGTCGCCTCGGTGTTCCTGGAAAGATCTCACTTGAGCCACTGGCCCGTAATGGAATCTGCATCTAATGCATACATAAATCACACCTCTTTCAGGACATTTTCATATGCATAATGTCTTTCAACCCCCCCCTTCCACACTCCTTCCCATTCCTCTTTCTCTCTCTTTCCCCCCAATGAGCTTTGTATGGAGGGATGGGGGAGGAAGAGGTGGTGATGATGAAGGGAATGGCGAGATAGAGAAAAAGAGAGAGGTGATGAGCCCCCCTTTTGTGCCTTTTTTTTTTTTTTAAGGGAGAGACCCGTCTGTAATTCTGTCCTGTCTATTGTGCTGACAAGACTGGCTGAGTGGTGAGATGATGCTAAGATTGGGGAGGATCTTCTTTAGGTGGCTGCTCGACATCTGTTCTCGCTGTCTGTATCCTGTGTGAATGTGTATGTGTGTGAAAGACGGACTGAGAGAGAGAGGAAGAGAGAAAGAAACTGAAAGAGAAAGAATAAATAATAATAGCTAAAAAAAAAGTAGAGAATTTGTCAAATCTGCACATGGCTTGGACTTTGGGTAGACTTGGGAAGGACAGTCGCTACGGCCTCTCCCTCCCTCTCACTCTTCCTACCTCTCTTTTTCTTTCTCCTCTGAGGCTTTGTTATGTTAATGCAGACGGATGTGGCAGATTCACAGTGATTTTTCATCTGCCGGTGACGAGAGATAAAAGGCGAGTGACGAGGTGTCGCGATCGTCCTCACTGTTCGCCTCTCAGTCACTAACAAGCTTCTGCATTGTACCTCCGCCATTTTCCACGTGCTCCATTTGCATCTGCAAGCCTCCACTTCATCCTCCCTCCTAAAAGTTTATGCCTTCTCGTTAGGGCCACGTAGGTGTGAGATTAAAATGTTGGGCACACTTTCATTTTCATAAGCGTAGTGATGGCAAGAGTATGTGCATTTGTATGTGTGTGGCTGCTCGTGTGTGTCTTGTGCAGGGCACATGTGCATCTGTGCGTGCTGTAAAGGAGATATTACCATACAGCATCTATGCTAGTGAATGTTATTTATTTATTTGAGTGCCTCCTAAGTACATGGCACTTTTTCCCCCGTAGGTGCTCTGCATCTCTTTAGGTGATACAAGCTGCCATATCAGCACAGGCTAACCCATTCTTAATCACATTTGCATTTTTATTTTGAGATATTCCTCAAACGTTTGCATTATTGAGGATTTATGATGAGCTCTTCGCCTGATCCTCCATCAACTTCACTCATAAAGAAGGTTCTCCATAACTCATAGGCGAGTGGAATATGCTGTCCCCCTGAAGTAATTAGATAGCAGAATTCTGATATGGAAAGTTTGAATAAATCACTTTGTTTATGAGTGCTGAGGCCTTGAGAACAGGGAAGTCAAAAGGGAACCCTATTCACACCATGCAAGGAGGGGGAAAAGATCCCAGTGTGTTTTTGATACAGTGCACAGTGTACAGTTTGATTTTGATCTCTAAACATTGTGTAGAAGATAATTCACATCTTGAGTTCATTTTTGTACTTTAGGTCATTGTTTTCTATCCCTTGTGATTACACAGCAGAAATCACTAACAGGGTCCAAAAGGTCAAACAAGCAGACTGGTTGTAAACAAGTAAACGTCTTGTCTTTATCGAAACCACATTTGGGGGTAAAACTGAAACTGCGTGCACAGGAAACTTTGTGCAGGAAAAACCCAGTGTGCAGTAAGTATGGTAAGTTAAAGTTAAATCAGGAAGTTGGTCTGTGGAGTGCAAAGTGCAAGGTTCTGCACCCATTTCGATGTAGTGACCACAGTTGGAATTGCACCACTGGCCCCAAGAAAAGACTTTTGTTACAACAAAAACTGCTGTAAAACAATTAATTGTTGTTTGTATAAGCAGAGTTTGACCTATTAAGTCCAATAAAAAAGGTCCTAAAGAGTCTTATCAGTAAATTGTTTTATGCTTTTCATTTGTGTGAGGAGTCAGCAGAAAGTTAGCTGGCTCAGCCAGAGAACTGTAATGTATGTGCTCCATTAGCATAAAAATGTAGAAGCCCAGGGAACACTGGGAAACTTTTTCAGTGTATGAAATGAACAGGTCGCCTGATGATGTCACCAGCGTTATTTTAACTTGGCCTTGAGCCTCCAAATTCATAACCGGAAGCCTGTGTTACAAACACAGGGGTATGTGTCTAAAAGATGCAGGTGTTCACTACACAGGGGAGGTCAGGTTGCATTATAGGAAATGTAGGATGTAGAGTATTTGGAGCTTGACAGAAAGAGGCCAGAGTACCCCTTTACAGAGTATCCAGTCTTGTCCTTGACCCTTGTTATCTTTTCTTAATAAGTTTGGCTTATCTGTTTCGTGTCTGACCTCTTTTTACGTCCCAGAATTTTCAGGTCTTGGCATTTAACTGTGAGTACAATGTTATAACACAAAGCATGTTTTTTCATGGAGGTATGCAAAACTGATCAAAACCTGATGCAGCCCATACTTAAAATTTACATTACATTACATTTAGTCATTTGGCTGACGCTTTTATCCAAAGCGACTTTCAGAGAACACTCAAGGTACAGTGTGATAAGAAAGCGTTAGTGCAGCAATAAGTGCTGTGACAATTCTTAAAGGGGTACATTTAGCATTTCTAGTTGTTGGTATTGCAATAATAAAGAAATATAATATAGATACTTTCTAAGCATGTGTGTGTATTTGCCATTTAAACATCTTGTAATGTTCATACTTTGGGACAATGACCTGAAGCAGGTGAATACTACTGTCTCATTCCCTCTCTCCCTTTTCTGTAAAATTCAAATGATGTTCTCTCCAATGCAAAATGAGTGTTTTTGGCAAATCTATGGGAAATGAATCAAGCCGAGTTTTATTAAAAGGGATTTGAATATTCAAATGAACGCTTGACTGATCTTTTGTTTAAGCCCTCTTCCTGTCACCAGTTATTAGCTGAAGAGGGTGAAAAGTTTCCCATATTTTGGTGAATTTCACATTGGATTTACACTGGAGGGGATTTTATTAAACCATTATTTACATTGACTCATTTCCATTTTGGTTCCCTACAGAAAGTTCAAGCTTGACATTTTTGAACAAACTTCTGTGTTTTTTCTTATTAGCTTTTATTATAGATTTGCGATGATGCGTCAGTAAAAATAGGATTCCTATTCACTGTTTACCAAGATATAATTGGCTATCTGGAATAGAGAGGTATTTGGTGTGGGGATGAACTTTGGGGATGAAACAGAAATTACTGCCTCAGTGCTTCTGCCTAACTGTAGGTAGTTATTCTACAAATAGAAATCTCTGCCTCGTGATAATTACTGCCACACACTCGTAGAGTGATGCAATATGAATGTGTGAAGCCATTGTACGTGGGGATCAAAATAATGACATGTCGACCCATGAGAGGAAAGGATTAAAAATGAGATGGATTGTTTTTTTGCATGAAAAGCAGTTCAGTGATGTTGAACAAGAGGAATTCGGTGCAGTGATTCAAAAAAGGACAACTTGCCCTCTGTGTGAGGCGCGTTAAACAAACCAAGTAATAGTGGCAGACTTCCCATTAATTAAGCTTGAAGGATTCAGTTTCAATCCTCCATTTGTTGATGGGGAATTGCATACTTCACAGCCTCTGCCCCTTTGATGGTAGTTTTGGGACCAACAAATTGATTGATGGATAGCTATTTGCATGTATCTTAAAATGCATCTTTTTTTCTCCCCATTTTTATTGGAAATAATGGAATGGAAGTAAGTGTGTGTAGGTGTAGCTGGATGTGTGTGTGTGTGTGTGTGTGTGTGTGTGTGGGAGGGGGGGGGCTTGTTAAGCAGAATTCATTTTCCACCAGATCATAATGCAATCATAGCTGGCCTGCTTTATTGTGCCAGTCAGCACATGCACACACACACACACACACACACACACACACACTCACAAATACATCTTACTCTGTTTAGGATTTGATTTTATTATTCCATCTCACTGTGTCCTATTCAAGCATGCACAACAGCCAGACATTCCTATTTATTTATTCTCAGACTTTTATAATCAGCCATATCAAGCATGTGCAATGCTCTTACACACTTCCTTCATGTGTTATGTGAATCACATCGAGTTAAAGTAAAGTGTCACTTTGTTGCCGGCACAAAAGCAAGGCTCGATTACATGTTGGCCTGCTGTAAGAAAATTGAAACCCTCTGTAATCCCACCTTAAGGAAATTACTTTGATTTCCATGTTCATGGCAATTTCATTATTGATGAGGCAAAGTGAATTGGCAGAGGTGGTGTCCAAAGACCTACATTAAGTGCAATATTCAAATTGTCCCCCTCTCTCAGTATGAGCTGTGACCTTCGGGTGCCATGAAAGCCCAGCCTTATAACCAAGGCAGTTAGTTTGCCTAAGGCATATGAGATATAAGCATATGTATATTGATATATTGAGGTAGTTCGTCCCTCGGCAATGCAGTGAAGCGGGATATATATTTATATCTAGGTGTCCGGTGGACGCAGTGCCTGTGTCCGCTGATGAGAATGGGTATCTGGCTCCACAGCATGTGGGTGAATTTACTCGAGGTAGTGTATGCAGGGGTTTCAATCTCCCTGCAAACCATTTGAATATAGGCCGCTGATTTATTACCTTATTTGGTCTGTCTTCTGTATGCAAATGCATTAGTGGGGGGCGGCTGGCAGTAGGGTTGAGGGTGGCGGCAGCGGTGGTTCTGGTGGTGGTGGCGGTGGGGGGGCACACTTTGGTTGTATGCATAATGAGATTCCCAGGGTCATCCCTCCGGTGTGTCAGGGACCCGTAGTGAAGAAAGCCTCCAGGGGATGTAGAAGAAGATGGGAGGAGGAGGAGGAGGAGGGGAAGAGGTGTTAGAGCTGGTGTGAGCTAAGGGGGAGGTTGCAGGGGAATGGTCCCCAGTAGTCAAGGTCCCCAGGTGTCCTCCTACCCCACCACCTCCACCCCTCACCCCTCCTTCCTAAACTCCTGGCAGTTCCTCAGCCTATGTGCTGCCAGCTCAGCCTGCCCCCGCTATGCAACCTAGCTTGTGCTAAGTGTCTGCTGTGGCTCTTGGCTCTGTGGAAGTGCATTAGTCCTCATGACAATGTAACCCCCCCCACCCACCCTCCCCTGCCAATTATGGATCTGATCTGTGTGTTTAATAATTGCCCTCTTCAGACGCATTCAATTGTGTCCAAATGGGAGTGGAATTGATTTTTTGTAGGATATTAGCCGATTACTTTGAGTGCCCCCCTAATTTGAATCGATTTGAATAATGGTTATTCATGTGATCTTTGCCTTTGCTACTGTGCTGCGCAACGACACACCCTCAAGGTGCAGCACCGCCACTGTGATAAGTACACTGTATACACAAGTGTTGGCATGCGTGCAGGATTTGATATTACACGTTCTTTCATAACCTGAGAAAATGTAAAATGATTAATACATTAGAGGAAAGAAAGGAGAATGCAAGGGCATGGATTAAAAATCTTAAGACTCATCCGTTTAGCAAGAGATCAAAATGTTCATTTTTATCATCAGCGAAGCCAGATTTGAGAGCGCCCTTTATGAAACTCTATCAGGACGGACCTTTTGATTTGTTGTTGCTTAAACTGTAAAATAGATATATGGCTTTCATTTGCATGCGTACATGTGATTTTCACATGAATAAACCCACTTGATCAGAATGAAAATTTATGAAAAGATGTCCCACCACAATCCGCCTTTGTTGGAGCATATATGCAAAGTGCAGACCTGGGTGCTCTCATCCGTAGCTGAGTGAATGCTGCCCCGGCCATCATATGTGTCTCAAAGAGATCTGGGGGACAGTGATTTACCCCCCCACCACCATCACACACAATAGATAGACAATAGGCCTGTCTGACACTTAAAATATTAAAGAGTGGAATATGCACCGCTACGTTGATCTTCACTATCAATATTTAACATCCTCTTATGCATGTATGCTGAGTTGTCCAATTTCATTAAGGCCATTTGTCATCCTGGAGGGCACTGGTCTTGGGCCTGAGGAGCCCAGGGACAAAACAAGGGGGGCTTGTGTCACCGGCACCCATGTGGGGGAAGTGATCTTCCTTCTTTACTGTATTTACAGACAACAAACAAACAAGTGAAGTCTATTGTTTCATTCGCTGACACTGGTTCATTTGTTAAGTACATGAAAACTGTGTTGAGTGTTTGACACAGCTTCAGTGTTGAATGTGGTTTCAGCACGTCCAAAATGAAAAATATTTATTTTGGGCTATTTGAAAATTGCTGCACGCCTCTCAATGCATGTACATAAGCACGTGTTTCTCAGATCTGTCAAAGCTTTGAGTAAATCAGCGAAAAGGTTTTCATTTACTCAGAATTACGCTTTGAATGTCATTGTGTGGGTACATGTTCCTTTTTTTGTCATTATAGAGAAAAAGTATGAGTTCGTAAGAGAAAGGTGCAAGGAAGTATATAACCACAAATTGTGCATTCATCAGTTTGTGTCTATTCTGTGGGCGTCGCTCTGAGCACGTTGACTAAGACAACGTGGTATACATGGAGCTCTATTTTGCTCCCCGTACATTTGGCTCGTGTTTATCACATTTCCTCTAACAATACATCTCGATTCCTAAAGGCACAGAATCTCAAATGTGACATTTTAACAACCCTTATTCCTTTCACGCTGCACCATTTCCGTTTTGCACTTTAGTGTCATTTTCATTCCAAACCTGAATTACCAATTTGTCTTTGTGGCACGGGCAATTTACATGCATCCGTTTCAGTTTTTTTTATATGCAAAATGCACTAAAGTGTAGCATTTTTCCCATCACAAGGATATTTTCCCGGGCCTAATTTCATGGTTTTGATGGTGAGTGAGTCTGTCTCGGAGGAACTGTACCTCTTGTTCTCATAGCTCCTGGGTGACGTCTTGATGACAAGTGTCTTTAATATGCATGGAGAATGGCAGGTCCCACATTTTGTCCCCACAGTTTTGCATGTTGAGGGGAAATTGCCCAGTGTTAAGGCTGCGGTTGCTGTAGGAGACGAATGTCAGTTACCATTCAGAAAGAGAACCTGGCTTTTTATGATTATTGCCTCTGCGTACCACCATTAAAAACAGAGTGGGGGGGAATTGTCCGTGCTGCATTTTTGGCTTGCTGCGTTGTGGCTCTATTCCAGTAGGAAGGACGTTTCCCTCTTATGAAGGAGGTGAAGTGATCCCATGCCAAAGCCTAGAGGCCTGTGTCCTACCATTGCCACAGCCAGACTTAAATGGAATCAGAGGGCTTGTTTGCTTTCAAAAACACAAAACCATGTTTATCAGGTTTGCAGAGACAACAAGGACTTGAAGCTCTACAGAACTGACTGAGTTTCAACACTGTAGAGTCTGAAAGAAATATCGGCAGATATTATTCAGAGCTTGCAATGACTTGAGATTTGTTGACACGGAAGTAGAGCCGTTAATATCAGCGTAGGAGCAGGTGTCTCCTACACCTGCGATCTCAAACCACTGAGGGTTTGAATCCAGTGCACAGCCTTGTCTCCCTCTGTACTGAATTGTTAGCTGATCAAAGAAGTATATGAATATGTAAAACTCTGAAAAGTGACTATCAAAAACTGTAGCTGCTGATCTTTGATGCACACGACGTTCGGTTACACTGACGCTACTGATCTATTTATTGCAGTTTGATTTGCATTTTGCTTTCTCACTTGTAGTTTCAGTTGTAACATTTTTACCACTATTGCCATCACTATTCAAATTACTACTACTACCTCTAATGTACAACTTCGTCTACTATTGCAGGTTATACTATTGCCTTTGCTGCTTCTGCTGGTAAAATTACTACAGCTAAAGAATGACAAAACTACAACAACAGCAAATCTTATCTAAATCCAACCCTGTATTTGACACAAAGATTACAGTCCTACAATAAACAACTAAACTAGTTAGTTTTAAATCCATTCATAGTTTTTTAAACTTATAACTGTTTAAATAATTTCACTAATACCATGAAATGTTCTTGCAGACCACAAGCCGTGCACTAAACCTGAAATGTTGTTTTAATTTTATTTAACCAGGGGGTCTCTTTAGACAGATTATCTCTTTCTCAACAGAGGCCATGGGCAAAATGACAGTGAAGAGTAACTAATACGCAGTCACATAAAAAAAAAATCATTTACAGCATTCACTGTACTGTACAGCACAATAACACAGGCCCTGAGAGACGTAACAGGGAGACACACAAGGAGTGAGTTTGGCTTTTTAAAATAAAAGTGTGCTTTATATTAGTCAGGGTGGCTGTGTGTTGAATTAATGAATTCTAACACTTGGTGAAAAGAGTAAGCTCCCACACAAATGACTAAAACAAGTTACTTTTGATGAATGACTTTAGGGTGTCATTAATTACACGTGTGACAGTCCAAGAAAGGTAACAGATTATTTTGAGTATTTTAAAGTTATTAACAGAGTGCGAATTTTTTTACTTTAAGCAAACTGATTGATTTTGATAAAGTAAACATATTCTTGTAACCAATCTTCACTTCTTCCGACACAGGGTTTGTTTAGAGACAAAGATCTACATCTTGAAATAGAGCTGCACTCCAGCAGTATATAGAACATGACATGATTTCAATTATTGAAATCTGGAAAATTGTAGCATGCAACTATGTTCAGGCACTGAGATGTCGCTTCTTAGGATTGTTGTCTAGTTGGATGTTAATTTAATGTTTGGCTGGATTCACAAAACAATTAAGATCTTGTTTGTTTTTTCTTTCTTTGTTCACAGTCTTTTTTTTTTCACCTCTCACCTCTCCATGTGTCATTTCTCACCTGAATGACGCTCTCTGCAGTCCATCCAAACACACTTACACACATATCACATCAAACACACACACACACACATACACATACACATACACTTTCACCACCAACCTCTTGTCTTTCTCTCACACTCACATGCACACACACCTCTGGTGGCCATATCCGCCACACTTCTTACTGGCGCTAATCAATCTTACAATACATTCATCATCAGCACCCCACCGCAGGCTCCGTCCTGCTGAGTGAAATCTCATTTAGGCCTCTTTGGATGTTTCACTGCACTGGAAATACGCAATTACATCACGGACATGGGGGGATCGGGCATAGCAGGGAGCAGCCACTGACAATTAGACACCAAACAGACCAGGTGTGAACTGTACTGCACACCACAGAAGAAAAGGACTCTGTAAGAAGACTGTATTAGAAACTAAGTCTATCTATCTATCTATCTATCTATCTATCTATCTATCTATCTATCTATCTATCTATCTATCTATCTATCTAGTCCTGTATTAGCAAATCTTAATGTAGTTAACAAACTTAGTTATCAAAAGAAAAGAAAAGCCCCCTGTGAGTGCTATACTTTTATATATCATATTATTTAATTATCATTATGGTAAGCAGTATTTTAATGTTGTAGCATTTGGAGGTGGAGCTCATTTTAACTACTTGTTTGGTAGTTTAGTGTGTAACAATGCATCATGTTTTATATACTAATCTTAATCTTCAAAGCAACAACTAGAGCTGTGGTGTAATAAATGTAGAGGAGAAATAAGTACAACATAGTCCAAAATAACTCAAGTAAAGTACAGTACTTGAATACATGTACTTAGTTACATTCTATCACTGGTTATTAATCAGAGATCACCTCCTTGTGTTGGAAATATTTTTAAAATTATATATACATATATACAGTATATATTGGGTGGGGAGTTTTTGCCTTTATTTGATAGGACAGTCGAAGTGAGACAGGAAAGCAGGCACCCTTTATTTGATAGGACAGTCGAAGTGAGACAGGAAAGCAGGCACAGAGCAAGGGGACAACACGCAGCAAAGGACCACAGGTCAGAGTTGAACATGGTTCACTGCAGCAAGGACCCAGTCCTTCATACATGGGCTGCATGATCGACCAGTTGAGCTACCAGGGCCCCCCTTTTAAAATTAGAATTGAATTAAAATGTATGCAATTAAATAAGTGATATGATGAAAATAGAATAATATTTGCTAAATTAGTGAACTAATTGGTCTGAAATCTTTAGAGCATTCTCTGCAACGCTTGATTGACACATGCAACCTGACCGTATATATTTTGGTATGCCATTCATTTTAAAGCTTACATAAAGCCAAAAAACTCACACACTTAAAGAACAAGCTTTTTCTAGTTAAGGAGCGGCATGATGAGTTGATCAATACTCCTTGCACTTTGAAAGAGTTCAGATTTTGCTAAAGGATGAGCTTCAATAATTTCACAACATCTGGCAACGTCTACAGTCTTTTGTCAAGCCAAGTCATATTATTTGTTTCGCTCAAAAATCTTTTTTCATACCGAACTGACTTTTAGTAATGAAAAAGTGTGTGTGTGTGTGTGTGTGTGTCTGTGTGTGTGTGTGTGTGTGTGTGTGTGTGTGGCATCAAGAGGATGGAGGGGAATTACAGGTAACGGTTCGTTAATGTGCTCCTTTTAATGCTGTAAACAAACTATTAATGTCATGATACTGTATGTTCCTAGTAAAACATATGTGATGAGGGAACAATCTTTGAGTAATTATAACATAAGAGATGTTGCACAGTATGACAGTCAGCACAGCTGGTAGGCAGTGAGACGAGACACATAGGTTCATTCATTAATTATCACTTTTTTCACCCACTCAGCTCAAGAAAATATAATCGATACATTCTCACTGTGATTGTGATAAAGCTTGACTCTAACATGACAGAGGATGACAAGGTCCCTTTGCCTTCTGACAATGAGAGGGCCGGTGTCCTTCAGATATGTTTGTGTGCATGAGAAAGAGTGTGTATCTGCCTGTCTATGTATTTATGTGTGTGTGTGTGTGTGTGTGTGTGTGTGTGTGTGTAAATTAGCGTGCATGGGATACACATGGAGAACTCTGACATATGATTGTGAATAAGCATGCAAAGCAGACATCTTTACAGTGCAGGTGTGTGTGCGCGTCCGTGCATGTGTGCATGCCGTGCACGTGTGTGTGCAGGGTTCACAGGCCCAGGCTTTGACATTCACGCTACACCACCTACGCACTGGGGTCCCATCTCGGGGTCATTTACATATCTTTGAAAGACAGATTGAAAAGAAAGAGAAAGGAGGGAACGTGAGGGGTGGAGGGAGGGTGGAGAGAAAAAAGGAAAGGGGGAAAAAGAGATAGATGGGGAGAAAGAGGGTGATAGAGGGAGTGAGAAAGAGGGAAAAAGAGAGAAAGACCAAGCCTGAAGATTACATTCCCCCCATCTAGAAAATGAGGGGAAAAGGCAGGGTGTGTAGGGGCCTACTGGGAGGATCCTTATTCATATTTGTGTGTGAATTGTTTATCACGGTGACAGAAGCGTGCCAGGGCTGAGATAAAGGCAGCGCTCCATCACGGGGCTGTGACAGCGGGAGGACACGCCGCGCACTCACCGCAGCAGCCCCAGAAATATTATTAATAGATGCTGACTTGATTTGCCACGATTGCAGCGTCTTGGCACCGCTTGATTGTGGCCTGTGAAGTTCCGTCCAAAGGGGAAGCTATTTTTCATGAAGTGACAGAAGTCTTCGCGATTTCTATCCCCCCCCTCCCACCACCACCACCACCACAACCTCCTTCCTTCCTCCTACCCCCCCCCCCCCCCTTCCCCCTCCCCTCCCCAGGGAGCAGTTGCATCTCTTCCAAGGAGTTGAAGCAAGGCTGCTTATAGGAGAGCGGGTCAGATTTAGAGAAAAAAAGCCAGGCAGGGAGCAGGAGAAATAGTCTCTCCTTTGATGGGAGGGCCTGTGAGATGGCCTGTAGATGATATCTGGTGTGTGTGTGTGTTGGTGTGGTGAGGCCAATAAAAGCGTGCATGTGAGCGTGCCAAGCATGCATAAACTTCAGTAGTTTCAAGCAATATCACAGCTTTAAGAATATTGGAAAATTTGTTATCACTGTGCACATACATAAATTCATAAGTTCACACAAAGCTTGTAAACACAGGTTGTTGGTTTATATATATATATATATATATATAGAGATATACACACACACGTCAACAGCTGTGATGATGCACACATTAGACGCCCCTTCCTCACAGTGAGGCTCGGATAAAGGCAGAGCAATTTAAAGTACAGAGCAGGAAGCTGAAAAATCCTTTCCATATTGACAACATATGATGTTTCTCCTTGAACACATCCACCCTCATTCGACACAATATCTCAGCGCGCATTGTGGGAGGCTTTGCTTTCGCTTTTCCTCTCCATTTCAACAACACACTGGGTGTATACTTGTGCAACCATGAGAGGGCATTGCAGTCCCAGATGTGCGAGGAAAGTGTGAATAAACTTGGGTGTTTTTTTTTTTTTTTTTTTTTTTTTTTTTTGCTGTCAAAGTTCAGCTTATACACACATTGTCTTTGACAAATGGGTTTGCAACTCTGATTTGAATTTCAATCCCGGGCCACCAACAAGTTTCCGGGCGCCCCCCCCCCCCTAAGTGCCGAACAGTACGAAAAAGATCAGTGAGGATATTTGACAATGAAATAGAGACAGAAACCTTTGTATAGAACAATGTAATCTCAAACCGCAGACAAGCCTCGCTAAGGAGAGTTGAAAGCTGGTGAGCACAGTAACTTCACATCTGTAGACCGCCGTCATAACGGCAGGGCCGCCTCACCCTCTCTGACCTTGTTTGCTTACAGACTTATCAAAACGACCATGAGATCAGAACGTGGCGGAGTTTCTCAGGTCTGTCTTTGTCGCCGCACACACACACACCTGCGCTTGGTAACCACAGGTTCTGTCCTCATTGGCGTGGAGACGGGAAGGAGCTGCGGTCACACACACACACACACACACACAACACACACACACACGCACACAAACATACATTGCAGCGGAGTGCTGTGCTGGTGGGGCCCTCACCTCGTACAGGATGTGCGCTTGTACAGGCCTTATCTCGGCGTGCTGCACTGCTACTGTGGCCCAGAGGCCACAGTGTGGGTGTGACACCTGCCAGGGAGAGGGAGAGAGAGAGAGAGAGAGAGAGAGAGAGAGAGAGAGAGAGGTGGGGGAGTTGACAGAACAAACTGAGAGATGAAGAGAGAGAGATAACTCTTCACCTTCTACTTTTAGGAAGCTGCATTCGTGATTTGACTCTTTCAGTCGTAGTCTTTCTCATGCAGTGTATTTCAGAAGAAATTTGTTTTGGGTGACACACACCAAACACCCCGATTCCACAGCCGTTGACTGGTTGCCACCCATGTTGCCCTGAACTATGATTTATCCCAGCTGCAGCTTCATACGCACACAGAAACATTTCTCCTCACTGTATTCCAATACACATGCATTACTTTGAAAACTGCAGGAGATCTTATTCAGTCTCCTGACAAATAGTCAATGTTCAGTATTGGCTGACAAATTAATTCCAATAATATTCAAATACAGCGGCAGCAGCGGCGGCAGCAGCAGGTCATCTTTATTCAGCATTATGCTTTCTGCACTGAACATTGTTTATTCAATCTGCAACCGTGCTGGCCGCCGTCTACTTTGGAGTGTTCTGTTTTTCGAGCAATCTATTTCTGATATTGCTCTATTTTCCTGAGACAGAGTGATATTTTCACACTGGCCTGGTAATATTACACAGCCCTTAATGGAATCACGGTGCCGCCACCCCTACCTCCCGTGATTTGAATAAACGCATTCAATTAAATCAAACCTAGAATACTGCTTTTAATTGAAAGGGAATTATCCTCTATATGATTTCCGAAACGATCTCTGGGGAGGTAGTGGTGCTTTTCAACAACTCACCAATTAGACACTTGTCTCTTAAATGGAAACTACCTCCAAAGGAAATGCCCCGCATTAGGGCTTAATGATTTGGGCACTTACCAATTACGGTAGCAATGAATTTCTTTTCTCGTTAAAACAAGACATCATTTTATGGATTCATAAAAGCTGCAGTTCTGTATACTGTTGGAGCGATGGAGGAAGACTGGTGAAAAGAAAAGGCAGTGCAGTTACACCATGTATTCTGTCAAATGTTGCCTATTTAATATGACATTTTTTGGTAAGAAGATAAAAACATATATTAAAATAAGCAGTTAAAGTTCGAGTTATTTCCAAAACTACATTTTAACATTTTAAATGATCATGTTAAAGTTACTAGATTAAAACTGATGAAAAACTTAATGAGGTTTGGTGCCTAAATCAACATTTGAAAAATGAATTTCTCTAATATAATTCTGTGATTTCATTTATTCACTGGGGATCACAAATCTGTGGGCCAATGAGTTTTTATTTCACGTTAAGTCTTTTATGACTGTGATCAAGAATGTTATCCATTTAGTGCAGCCATAATATTGACAAAAGAGGGCAGCAGGCTGCTTCTGACCGGGCCAGACCCTCTCTGTTTCAGAAAAGACGAGACTTGGCCAGAGAAAATCTGGGCCTGGTTTTGCTCACTGAATAGGGCCTGCCTGTCTGCTCGCCTGCCTCCTTGGCTGCCTGTCTGTGTGAGTGACTGCAAGATTGGTTTATTTTAGTTCATCATCTCCCTCATCAATCTTTTACATGGGACTGGGTCAGCAAAGATGACAAAAGTGAATCGCTTATGTGGTCTAAAGTTTCTGGCAGCGACTCGGTGTGAGTAAACACAAAAGACTTGCTCTTCCCTTTCTTCACCCCCACCCCAAACCCCCACACCCCATTCCTCCATCACACCCCCACCACCACCACCACTCACCCTTTTCCAAAGATATATGAAGGCAATGTGTGGATCTGGTTGGCTTTGTGAACTAGGTGCCAGACCACATCTGAGAAACTGTGCTGAGGGAGCAGATTGCATGGTGACGTCTTTCTCTCCTCTCCCTGTTCTTCTTTCTCTTCTTGAACTCTTCTTCTTGCACTCTTACACTTTCTGTCTTCTCCTCCCATGAGGTGTTGGAAGTGACCGTTGACTGACATGTTTCTCCTTTCTGCCCTGCATTGAACTCTTTATTCCTGCAGCCCCATCCTGCAACCACATGTCCACCCCAGATTCATTCCATTCATGTATTCTGCTGACTGGCTACTGTCCTGCAGCTCGTGTGGGTGGGGCAGTTTATGGGATGCAGAGTGATGATGGCCGCGTGACAGTTTTAATCAAGACTGAGATGCCGAAAGGATGAAAAAACACAAATGGATAGATGAGCATGGAAAAAGAGGAGACTCCATTTGGCCTTTTGAATTCAAACACATGTCAGATGTTGTAAGGACTTGTCAGAGTGGAAAGAAAAAAACAGGGACAGACGGAATGAAATGCTGGGACACACTGGTTAGAGAGTGTTATTAGTGTAGCCTGAGCCTGAGTCAACTCACTGGGCTATATGAAAATGGAAACCATGTTGAAAACCTCTCCAGTACAACATCTAATAGACCAAATTCCTCACTGCTCTCATACTTTTATCATGGAAAGCTTTGATAGAATGAGATAAGTAAGATTAAATTTCTTGGCCTTTTCTCGCTCGTCATCTTGATTTTCCCGAAACTTTCACGAAACTGTCAAATTATTTTGAATTTCATTTATTATTATTTTTGGGGGGTGGGGGGAGGGGCATGCAGCAATGGTCCCCGTCAGGAGTGGAGTCCAGTTATGTGATATAGACCTTACCGTTAGGCTAAAGGAATTTAGCACAGCAAACTTTTGCATTCATTTTTAATCAATTTAAATCAGTTTATAAATTAATTCATCAGTCCAAAGGTAATTCAAGTCTTGGAATACCAGCAAATATTCACATTTTTCAAGCTTAAATCAAAGAAGTTGAGGATTCTTTACTCCAATTGATTGATTGTTTCGTGTTCCATGTTTCAAGTCTCTTTATATGAATGAAAAACACTCTAAATACAGTATGAAATAACCTCATGGCATCCTCTGCTCATGTTTGAGACTTTGTATGTTAAGTCACAGTGGATAGAAAAATCACTTTTTATCCTCTTTATACCATTCTCCATATTTAATGTAGACATTATATTTAACATTTCTCCATTTTAACCTTTTATCCAGATTTTATCCGAGTTTCTTTTTTTTTTACAATACTGGAGGGCAGATCGAACATTCAGTGTCTTTATGCAAATTGTCAGGCCCTGCATGCATAATGCTGAGCATTAAGTATTCTTACATAGGCATACATACATAATACCATTGTCTGTTCATGCACATTATAGTAGTCATTAACTGCCTGGAAAGAGCTCTTCTTTGCTCCTCCAGTCCTTAAAGTCTCCCCTCCTTTGTCGTTTGTCCTCTCCCACCCCACAGAAAACCATCAGTCGCAATTACCTTAAAATTACAGAGCATACCTGAATGATTGTATATATTTGTATGCAGTCACAGACATTCCCAATCTGGTTTGTATAGATTAGTTTAAATTCAAATCTCAAGGTTGTGAAAAGTGGTGAAATGTACGTGGTTACTCCATCTGTATCATATATTCAAAAGTGTCACAGCAACATGATAAACTTTCGAGCATTTACCTTCCATCTCCCTGGTTCAACATGATTGCTGTCCTTGTGGCTGAAAATGTAATAATTTCCATATAATCCAGGATATGACATATGAACCTTTGAATACTTTTAAACTGTCCCAATGCATTATGTCTCCTCCTGTTTCAGCCGGACTTTCCCTACATGACATTACAGAAAAGTCACTGGAGAAATGTTGTGTCCTCATGATTTAAAGGTTAAAAACAAACACCAAACAAAACTTGGGGGAAACAACTGGAAAGACTTCGATTTAGCCAAACTGTGAAAACACAACTATCCAGGAACATGTGACTCACCAAACAAAATGTTTAGCCACAGACGTGATCTGCTCCTTTCCAATACGGCCTCCGCCGCCCTTTCACTCACTAACTTGCACACATATAATGCACACAGAACACGGGTGCAGGGTCGGCCGGAGCACATGAGAGAGACGCTTTGAAAAATAAGCCCTCATTTGGGCAGAGTGGATTCAGATGGCTTGGCTGCAGCTCAAAGGCGAGCAGCTCTCTGGGTCAGCTTATTATTTCAATGGATGCAAGGCGCTGATGTTCTCAAGTGTGGTGCACTTCAATCAAGCGACCCGGCAGCTCAGCACATGGGTCAAGGCTACAGTCTCATCTATCGGGTCTAAAGATGACTGAGGCTCGTCCTGTAGCGGTTTGGACCGAGCCTTCAGTCCCAGCGCTGCTATCCCAAAGTCTTCTGTTTGAGACAAACTGGGCTCCCAAAAAGAAAAAAAAAACAGCAGTAAATTGAATTCGGCTGTGGCAAGGGAATCCCAGACCTGACCAGGAAAAAAAAAAGAAGAAGAAAGAAAAATTACTCAAAGATGCCAAGTTTTTCGGGAGCGAGGGAGAGAAAAGACAGATGTTTAATTTCCTTCAGTGTGCGAGCGGTGGGGCTGAGAGGTGTGGATTTGTGGGGAGGGGGGAACTTTTCATGTTTGCATTCTGTCAAAGTGTTTGTGTTTGTGCTGAAAAATATTTTTGACTCTTATTTTTCTCAAATAGAAGAGAGCGTAATTAACATAAGCAGACTCTCCAAACAAAAACAAACAATTAAACTCATGAGTCACAGAAAAGTATGGAAGTAATCTTTGTTGTTTCGTCTTTATCTTACTTTCTGGACGGTCTCAAGTGATTCCTTGTTCATGCATTTACTTGTATAAACATACTTTTGTTTGTTCGGCTGAAGATGGATTATTACCATAAAGGATTGCTTTTCCACTTTTAATGCCGTGGTGGAAGGTTTCATAAACACTGGCCGTAATTAAATCCCACCAATTGACCACAAAGAACAAGGGACACCTCACACATACACAGAAATATGCATGTGCAGTCACACACACAAGAAAAAGCAAACAGCTAAAACTAATAAACACTTAACACAACAGAGTGAAACACAATCACTGCTGAATGAGAGTCATCATGTGCGCTTGACCGAGCCTGTGCCTCTCTGACTGGTCAAAGGCAGCCTTGCGAGAAGGTTAACTGGACTATATTTGTTGTTATTCCACCGTGGGCATCTGTTCCATTGCTTACATTAGCAGTTATCGACTGCGCCAATATTAGTCATGGCCTCGGTGTTGTGTAATTCAGACTTACCAAAGCGTACCATCCACCACTATGGTCTGTTTCCCCCTCTAGCCATGCCCTGATAGGGTAATGTGGGGTGTAATGATGGCCAATTAGAAGGGATCACAAAGCAGGACATGCAAACAGAACCAAACAGACCAGACCCAGCAGAGCTGCGCCCTGCCGTGGCTGCCGGCGACTTTGTCTTTCCTGGCGCTGATCTCTTATCAGTATTACTTTTCCACTATAGAGTATGGATTTCATTTGAGGCAAACTGATCTAAAATCAGTGTCCTAGAGAAACATCGCTGGACTTACAGTACAGCAGGGTCCTTGACTGTACTGGGCAGTGTCAAATAGTTGGACCACCCAGTTTCTAGCTGCACTATGAGACCATTGTGCAGCCATGCAGGCAGCACCCTGATTCATAACAGAGCCGATGGTCTATGTCTGAATGAGTGCAGTATGTGGCGAGTGGAGATAACCTCCAGCACTTTGTATCAGTAATTGGCCTTGATGAATTGAACAGCCTTAGATATTTGCTTGGTGCAAATTGAATAACAGTTGCTTTCCTGCTGTAGATGTGTAAGATAATGATACTGCACAATGACCTGCACACGCAGGACGTCCATGTGTTTGTCTAACTGTGTCTTTGTTTTGCCTTATATGTTACAGTACTTGTTTGTGGTTTGGTGTACTTTCACACTGTTTCAGGTCTCACAGACCACACATTTGTAAGTGTAATCATAGAAATAATAATAAGGTCACCATAAGCTGTGCCTGCAAAGAGACAAAATAAATACATACAAGTATTGTTATTATAATATGTAAATCACTAAATATTTGATTTACATATTATATTGGTTATGCATGAATAAAAAAACAATTTTCAGACAAATTAAAGTACAGTATCCTACACAGACAGATGTTAGATAACTATTTGTGAATACATTGTCATAATATTCTATATTACTATATTTTTCTCACAGAAATGATCTTTATTGGGTTTGTTTTTTTGTTTTGTTTTTTTGCTATTTGACAAGGCAATAATGAGCATAAACACACAACAATATGCAAATTAAGTAAATACACAACAAGAACAAAACAACATTTGATTGTAAATTTAAAATATATAAAATGATAAAAAAAATAAAATACCATAGAATCTCCAATCACACCCAGAGGTATGTGAGTGTAAGGATAGGGTGGTAGAAGTGGGAGAGTGTAAAATGGGAAAAAATTAAAAACTAAAAAAAGGCTCATGGGGTGACATGTTCAAAGTAGGCCGAAAATGGAGACAAGGTCAGATAAAAAACATTCAGGTTCTCCACAGGAGCTGAATTTAAGTTTCCTCTAGTTTAAGGCAGCCTAATAAGTGACTGACCCAATGATTGTAAGAAGGCAAAAAGGAGCAAAATGATCCGTCATGCCAAACAAGTGGCGTGCCAGATTGGGCATGTGGTAAAGGACAGTCCAAAGATAGCCATAAGGTGCCAAGACCTCTGAAAAACATTTAAACATTTAAAGCTCAACAGTTTTATGTCATGACCAGAATGATCTTAGGATTTTGAAGGGGTAGAGGAGGGATAAGAAAAATACTGTCAACCCCAGTCACAAATACAGAACGCCATGCCAATTCATTGTATGTGTTACGCTTGTTTTACAGCTGGGTTTCCCACACTGAATAAATGCGTCATTTTCTGTAGCAGACTTCTTAAACATGTCATCAGTTCAGAATCATGTTTATAAGTCATACTCATAAAATTAGCAAACGTCATGAAATTTGGTGGTGATAAAACAATATTTGGTATGTATTTGAGCTGTTAAAGAGGGTCCAGAACATTATGGTTAAGAGTAAAACTGTGTCTAACAAATCAAAGTCTTACTGCGCTTACTCTAATGATCTCCTGATGACACTTCAGTCTGTGTATGCAAATATGACCAAGTCTCTCCCAAAACTGTAAACCACACATACCAGAATGTTAATTTGTGATGTTTATGACAGGAACTATCTGGAGCCACTGCAACTGCAATGAATATATAACTGGCAAAAATATATTTGATCACTCATAAATGCATTTCAAATCTGTGTTGTGTTAACAGTTTTTCAGCAGAAATACCCACAACAATGAGAAATCACCCTGAGAACTGTCTACCAAGTGTCGACACTTGATCTACACAGAATATACAAGGGGCGTCATAAGTGCCTTTTGCCATATTTGTAGCTGTGGGATTAACTCATTCATGTGCACAGTTCATATTGTGAACCGATCACTGTCAATAAAAAACACATGAATTTTGTTTCAGGGTGGATTCTCGCTGTTAATACTTAGAGTCTGAATTGTATTTGTTGAAACAGAAGATGGAAGAGATACAGAAATGCCTCAGATGTTTTACAGCCAGTTTAACCAGCAGTATAAATTGCCTCACTTCATATACAGGAGTACCGTTCAGTGTCTGCTGGGTAACATGTGGGCATCTTGATACAGTATGGAAAAAACATAAAGTACGACCACAGACGGCGTGTGGGGTGTTACTCATTACACGAGATAACATTTGGATAACATGTGAGTTCACCTCTAAAAAAATCAGTCACACTTGACTCTATACTACAACTGTAAAGCCAGCTGCAAGTTTTACTGCAGGAATGAGAAATACATATTTAAGCTTTTAAAAACAAACAGAATTTTTGCAATTTTGTTGGACCTCTGAGTTCCTGGGTGTTTTCATCATAGACTTAAACTGATAAACCTGTTATTACTGATTATGTTAATTACTGTCAATGCTCTGAAATTGCACCAACATCTTCAAATCCTTCAGTGTTACCAGAGGAAAATACTTTTAGTGTCTCTAGTGTATTTAACATTGTGTGCTTCTCTTCATAGCAGTGGTTTCAGTAGCTGTCTGATATGATCTCTCATGATCTGATCTGTTACATTCTCATCCCTACATGGCCGGATTAACTTACTAGGGGGCCATGGGATAAAAATTAGCTGCTGAGGCCCCTATTTATTTCAGACACATGCACAAGTTAGATTATAGAAGTCTTAAACTAGATTTTGACACATGGTTAAGACCAGGTCCCACATTCAGGTAAAAAAAAAAAAAAAAGAAGTCCAAGAACATCGATTGTGTAACAGCCGTACCTAAACAGGATGTATATGGGGCTTTGGTAAGAGTGATAGACTGCAGTTTGAGAGTTTGAAGGACGGGGTCTTTTTTTAGCCTGTCAAAAACCAAAACCACAAAAGTAAAAGTGTCAAGAACAGTGTGCTTCTGATCTAGGCAAGTTGCAAACATTAGCATGACCGGCTGACGTTAACACTCATGGCTATTTCAAAGGCAGAATGTCATTCCATCAGTGAAACAACATTTTGTCGAGGTACAGGTTACATTAAGTAGTATTTTTTATATTCCCAATGTGTTTTTATTGAATTTGGGGAATTACAACAACCTTAGCAACAACTAAACTCTGTTACATTTGTCAAAAACATTGGTTAGTTCTCATCTTAAAAGTTATATATCTTGTACATTTACAAAATAAACTATATAGCATAAATCAAACCACTGTAGCTAAACATGTGTCTCAGTCTTTAAGCATGTAAGCATTCTCGGATGGAGCCAGTGCTTTCAACCAACTTGTGAAGCTAAGGTTATCCTAATTAGCCAACTGAAATATGTTGATATCAGATAGTTGGTGGCTGCTGTTGTCTTCCTCTGTCTGAAATGAAGGATCCATTGTTTCAAAAATTAATGAATTTCTGCACCCATTATCACTGTAAACTGCATTATTTGCTGTCTGAAAATGGAAAGTTTGACAGGTGAATTACTATGACTGATACCACCTAAATCATTAACCACAAAAGCTAAATATAAAAAAAATGTTTCATCGCCAAGGTGTTTCATTTTTGACACTGTAACATCTGAAAGAAAGACACTTCCTCTTCGCTCCATTAATTGCAGGCTTTGCATTTTCCCTTTTACACTGAATGTGCACAACAGCTGACAAATCTAACTTTCCCTTCCTCATAATTTTATCGGGCCTTCATCAATAAATGCACATGCACACATAAATTATGCTCAGCTGTGCACATGCACGTGCACAAACCAACATACCACAGCTGATACACTTGCACACGTTTTTTGCCTTTGGGATGCCCCCATTGGGTCACGAAGCGAAACAGGCGATTGACACCCCCTGGTTTCAACTTCTGTGACCCTTCCAGCAGCCTGTGAAGTAGGCACAGAACAGCAGAGCGAGGCCTTTGGAAATATCTGCGGTCAGCTGCATGGGGAGGAGGGAGCGAAGGAAAGAAACTTGCTTTTAATAAACAAGATAATGGGTGCCATACGCCCCTTCTCACACCACCACTGCCTGCAATCTCTCTCTCCCCCTTTCTCTCTCTCTCTTTCTCTCGTGCTCCCTTTCTTTCTCTCTCTATGCCTCACCCACTCTATCTCACTTTTTATGTAAAAATTACATTCATTGTTTAAGAATGGGGTGAAAGACTGAGAGTGTGTGAGAGAAAGAAAGCAAGGTTTAGGGGGGGGGGGGGCTGATCTTCAAACCAACAATTAACTGGCGTCAGGATGTTTATGGGCAGAGTTAGTTTAAGCGACCGGTCCTCTGTCAGTTCAGCTGTGGCCTTAAACACTCATTCTCTTTAATACTGAAATTACGCAGAGAAAGAGAGAGAGAGAGAGAGAGAGAGAAAAAAAAGAGTGTTCATAATTCATTTTAGCCCAGAAGTCTTTTACATTGGAAGAAAGTGTTTTTCATACCAAAATCAAAGGACAGTGTTTACTCTGTAATTGAACTGTTGGAGTTCTTCAGCAGTTTTTCAGCGACAAAGTCATTCAGTGTGAAAAGTCAACGGGTCCTTGAAAACATTTTTTTTTCCTCAGAGCACTCACTGCTATATGTGTGTACCAGAATTGGAACAAATGCCCAACAATACCTTCCCATCTGCCTCAATCTGGTTCCAAGAAGTTTGACACCAGTCTGAGTGTGTTCCAAGAATCACAGAGAGGTGAGGATAGGCTGAAGGACTGACATGTTGCGCGCACACACGCACACACACACACACACACACACACACACACACACACACACACAAACTCCCAACAATGAGATTTTGACTGGAAAAAGACCGAGCATGCACAGACGCAGGAGCAGGGAAAGTTCCAACACTGTGCTTATGTGTTTGTCTCTGGTTTGGGGCCCACCTCTGTGCTCTTTGGTCAAAGAGATGGCAGAGCCCTGGTAAGCCTTAGACAGCCAGTTTAATATGCAAGAAACCCAGCAGCTGTTTTATAAGAGCTGGCTCTTACTGTAGAATGTGTGTGTGTGTGTGTCTGTGTGTATAAGCTAAGATATGCCAAAGATAATGTGGATCGAATGAGCCGCAACCAATCCTTCTCTAGCATTGCACTGATACAAATTAGTAAAGGATTTCACAATGTTCAGGGTGTGGGAAACCAATGCGAGCGTGTCTTGCAGCAAGCTTGTTGCTCTTGTTCACACTACTGATACTGATCATTTATTTCAGATATGTTTAGACCAGCACAATTTTAGTTTAGTTTTCCTTTCCCAATTAACCAATTAGACATGCTGTCATGTCCTAACCTTGTGGTCTTGGTTGTCAAACTAACAAATTTCCTTACATATGTCTGACAAAACAACTACAACACAGATCCTATTTTTATGTTAACTGCAGGAGATCAGATTAACTGCCTTTGTCTTTTAAAGAGTTGCAGTCCTGAGGATATTACAAGAATATAGTTCTTTTAATATCCTCAGGACTGCAGTCATCAGTGAGTAACCTTCAGAGTACGTAGTACAGTCAGGAGCGCAGCTGCACTTTCCTGCATGTTCACTGTGTCTTATCCCAGCTCCACCCTAGCAGGCAACACAATCCCTAATAATGCCCAGACTTTTCCAGTTAAGAGATGTCCGTCTACCTTTTTTTTTGTCTTTGTAATACAAATTTGAAGTGCTGTCTGGTGAGTAAAAAAAACAAAAAAAAACAGAGAAGATCAGTGTTTTGGATCCTTTCAGTGTCAGAGCCCATGATTCTGTATGAACACGTAATTTACATCCAAGGCAACAAAGTGGTTTTCACCACAGAGTCATAGCTGTAAAACCGCTGCTAACTGGTTGATGTGGATCCCAGGGTCTTGTGAAATGTAATGTCCCACGAGATCTCATCCTGGCCATCGCCCTGCTGCATTGGGACTCTTTTCTTTTTTTTTATTACCATCTTTTTTTTCTTTCTTTTTTTGCTCCCACCTCTTCATTTTCATTGTCTTTCTATCTTTCTTCCCATTTTCGCTCTCGTTTGCTGGTGCTGTTAAGCCCTCTGAGACCGCCGCTGTGGTGTTGCGGCAAGTATTTTTGGCTCGACACTGCTTACATGCAAAATGCAAATTATGGTGAAATCCGTTGCTCCACGATCTAATTTGCTGCTAAAACCGCATTTTATAGTGATATCTTTTCTGTCACCCTTGCTCGTTTCAGATAGATTTTCACTGACACATTAGTTATAGTGCCTCATATTTCTGGCAAGAGAGCATCTGTTTGATTCAATTATATCACTTGACTTGAAATTGACATTTGGTAATGGATACAGTGCTGATATTAAAATGTACTCACCCTACCATATCTGCTTTGCAGCCTTTTTATGTGACTTTTCTACTCAATTACATATAATCACAGGATGAGCACATGTCTGCCCAGGTATATCGCCTTCCATTTCAAAATAGATGTATTGTTTTCAGCCAGCACGGGGGCAGGGGATTCCCCCCGTATTTATGCAGTATTAGTGCAGCCCCTTGGCCAGACACTTGGCCAGGCCTCTCCCGTCTGGCACGGCACAAAGCGGGGCTTGCCAGGACACGCTGGAGAGCCAGGCTGTAGCTGCTCTGCTCGCAGGAATGTGTCAGTCATCCTTGCCAGTCCATCGCTGCTGATAATTCAAAATGACAATATAATGAAAGTGGTGAGGTAGAGAGCAGTGTGGTACTGTGATGTGCTACTCTCACCCACTCTGTCTATCAGTCGAGTGGGCTCGGGGAGGAGGGAGGGTGCAGGGTGCCAAGTAAAACGTACATAAAAGAAGGTTTGTGAATGGGGATAAGTGTGAGCAGCCATGCCAAATTGTTTGTGAATCTCAAAGCTTTTGGACTTTTACCATATCTGGCCTCAGTTTGTTCAGACTATCATGAGCTCCAGACAGAAAAGAGAAGCTGGTTCTTTTTGGCCCATTATTACAAGATGTTTTGTCTCTGTTTTTCCAAGATGGTCGCCCAGAAAATGACATCACACATACGTGTATCAGAAAAAGGCAAAAACAAGAGATTTGGCTTCCTTCTGGGAAGGCATAAAAGTTTCGACTTTTTCCTGATTAATAGATTTTCATTACATGAAATATTAATCAAGACGGATTGTTTAACACAGGGGTGGGTGCAGTGCAGAATTTGCATACCCGGGCCTCTTTCAGCTCGCCCATTATTTCATCTTCGAAATTCCACCTTGTGGCTTCTGTCAACCAGAGAATACCTCTGATGAAGGTGTCCTAGACTCTCTCATTCTGGCTCCGTTGCCAGACAGATGTTGGCATTTGAGTCGGAAACCTTAAGGGACTGGCATGTTCCTCTGGGGTGAAGGGGAGAGCAAATTATATTGACAAACATGCATGAGATTCATCCTCCGTCAGACAACCTTTTCAGCAGAGGAAACTTTGAGTGAGTCAGACAGGACATGAATATTCTTTTTTTTATTAATGCCTCACTCCAGTGACACTTCCTCAGTTGACTGACAGATAAATCGTAAAATATAAAAACAGATCATTTTTCTAAACAGGAGATTTACTTAAAAAACATTACCAAAGCGCTGTCTTTTCACTTAACCAGGTGAGAGAAGAACAATTGCAACCCTTTAGCCCAGCATCCCATTTCAGCATCCCAGTGAGGGTGTTGAGTCTAATCTGTGGATAAGTGTGCTGATACTCCTTGCTTTCCCTGATGCCTCCCAGGGGATGTCCTAGCTTGGCCGTCAGCTCAGGATTAATTAGAACCTCCCGTGTCCCTGCAGACGTATTAGAGAGCTCAGCGCCGGTCAAACACTAACCGCATTAGCAACCCGTTAGCGCAACAGAGGCTAATACCTTGCACTTGAACACATCACCAGGTACTATAATTAATAACTACCTCTCTACCCGCTCAAGCATTGCCAGTTATTATTTACCACTTGTAACCTAAAGACATTTTATTCCCGTTAGCATAATACTGGCGTAAGAACTAGAAGAACTAGAATACTGGCGTTTTTTAGTTTAATAACAAGCAGGAAGTTTGACAATTTGTTTTAAAATGTTATTTACTTTTAGTTATTTACGTCGGGTGCCTCTCTGTAGCCTTCAGCATTTTACTAGAAACAACTGAAACTGTTCTACAGCTAATGAAAGTGATTTCAATTAACTGACTGAATGAATTGTTTAGTCAGAATTTTTTTTTTTTTAAGTGAAATCTTCAAATTGCTTGTTTTGTTTGACAAACACTTAAAATGAGATAAAACATCACAAAGCAGAAAATTCTCATAGGAACTAAAATGAGAGTTTAACATATTTGTTTGATCAGTAATATAAAACATCATTCTATTAAGCAACTGAAAAAGAAAAAAAAATGGAATACATTTAATTATTGCTTTGGCTATGATATAGAGACAGGATTCTTGCCATATTCCTGTGCTTTGGAGAGTGAAATTATAAAAAGAAAAAAGAATTATATGAAATAATGAATGAATAATCTATAATTAGTTCTTTTGGGAACACTTAAAATAGAAGAGGTGCTCTTTAAAGACAAAAGCAAAAAATTTAAAATTGCACAGCTGCAATTGTACTATTTATTATAAAAAACTAACACGAACAATATACCTACATGTAGCTTTTCACTGTTTTGCTATGAACACTGATTTCCAGCCCATCTCTCCCCTTACCATTAACTAAATTACACATGTCCCTTTTTCTGTAGTCTTAAGATGCAAACCGTCTCCAGGCTCAGGTTGGCCCACCTGTCTCTTGAATAAACATGGGCTGAGGAGGATCAGGGCGGCCTGGATTGTCTGGGGTTTGGCGAAATGTCACCACAGAGAAGAGCTGAAGTAGATGCGGGCTTGATCTGCTTGATCACTCAGTCATACCGCGTCCACTGAAGGTTAGGAGTGAGACAGATTTAGGTAGAAGAGCTGTACCCACACACACAGCGTACACGCGTGTAGACACATACACACTCAGCGTCTCAGTGGATCATAGCATATCCCTGCTGTCCAACTAGGCGGCAAGCGAAGGGACACAGAGCCACATACATCCCAGGTTAGAGGACCTGACCAGCGCCTTTGAAGTAGTCTATGAGAATACATAAAGGTATGGAGAGGGGATCTAAGCAATCCCTGCAATATTAATGTCCAAAATGTCATAGAAAAGCCATGGTATCATTCAAAATACAACAGGCCTGGTAAGGGTTGTAGAGTGACATCTAGAGCCGGAGAGAGACTTGCCTTGTATAATAAATGAACTTGGGGTTCCTGCCTTCAATCCCTCTGGACTTGGGTTTGTCTCTGAGTGAGCATGGCCTGGACTGTCAAGAGACTTTCTGTCTAGACGTATAGGGAAAACAAACTGCACATGGTCCAGCTCAAACAACAAGACTATCATCTAGAAACTTACTCAAGTAGATTTGCCGTCAAGGCTGAAGTGATTATTTTCCTGATTACTCCCAGCAGTGCAATACATGTTTATCCAACTCAAATAAAACACCAATTTGCCTCTCATTTTCTGATCACCTCTCCTATAAATTAGGCTTTGCTCAAATTCAAACAAGGGAATGTGTTCAATAATGAGCACGAGTGTCAACATTGCTACATCTCTTTTGAGAGTGTGTAAGCTTCTTATATCAAAATGGTTTGTTTGTCCCCCAGTCACAAATCATTAAGTATTTTGCTCTACTTTTTTAGCTCAGTGGGTTATATGAAAATGAGCGACAAGCCTCCATCCCTCCTGTGTGCGGATTATGAGCCTGTGTTTGTGAGGGTCTAACTCTAATGGGCTGGTAATTACAGTTTGTTTATGAGTTTATCGATGCGTACCACCACCATGCCTGCATGGGTTATGGGCAATGGCAGATAAGGATCACGCATTCAGTTTTATTCCCCCCTCCTCTGAAGACTTACATTGTGAACTCCCACTGCGATCATGGGTCCAGGGCATGGATCTAACTTGACTTTGCAACCTTGAGATACACAAACTATACCATTTCTCACTTTGATACGGAGCCAAGAGCTGTGAAAAAACTATACACCGAAATAGCTCATTATAGAAAAAGCCTGGATTCTTTAATTTACACCTTCATCCCTTTCTCCACAGCAATACTATTGTTCACTTAACAAGGTCAGGACCTACACATATTGCGATTTGCTAACATTTACTGAAGATCTTCCTCCCCCGTTCACATCTTCAGTGTTCAGTCAAGTCTCCAAGCAGGTTTGGATGGTAGGTCGCGGCCTTGGGGCTCTGAGGGTATTTTCCACGGTGTGTTGTCAGCAACGCAACAACAGCAGGCGGTCTCAGATCCTTCCGTCTTTCCTGGGCTCCTGACGACCCACGCGGCATATGCTCTGGGAACTCTTGACGCAGACCCGCTCGCCTCCATTTGTGTTTGTACGGTCAAATTTAATCAAGATGGCATCTGTTGGTGTTTAATGTGAGTAATTGTCCTGTACAATATGCATGTGTGTATGTGTGTGTGTGTGTGTGCGTAGAGAAAGACAACGTCAGTATACACTGAGGGAAAGCATTTAGGGAAATGTCATTTCTTTCTATGTGCCCACATGCTGGATAAGTCTCACATTTACTATCGATGCATAATTTTGTCCCATATGCTGTCACCACCTTTAATAGCACCCCGGACTGTTTCTTTTTTCTGCAACTATGTGAAATGTCTTCTTGTTATGAGTGCATTCCCTCTGTGATGGTGTGTTGGTCTGTGTCAAATCATGTGCCAGAGTAATAACTGTCTTGTATGAATGTACCTGCAACTGGCTGGCTGTGAAATGAATTTCCTCCTTGACAACAAATAGAGCTCTAATCTAATCTACCCTGCATCTTTTCAGAGTGTGTGAAGATACATGGACATACTGTATATGTGTGTGGTCGCATGTGTATATCTGTAAGTGTGAGAGCAAAGACAGAGCGCAAGTGGGTGCATGACTTAGCGTGTGTGTGTGTGTGTGTACAGTATGTGTGCTTGTATTAAGGTTAGCCTAAGAGCCCATTGTTGACTTCAAAAGGATTCCTCTGAGGTTTTAATTATGTTACTGCTTAACTTGGCACCAGAGAAAGAGTGATCCTGGCTGAAGCCTATAAATCTCTCAGTGCAGACACCTCCACGCCCTCCAAAGTCCTCGACTCCCCTGGACCTCCCAGACACATTAAGGAAGAGCGCTCAGGTTGGCCTCAACCACAATAACTCTGTGCACAAACACAAACACATACACACATGGACACAAGCAAAGAGTTGAGAACACATGGACAGACAGATGCTTGAGCTGACACAGTCAGACTTGCCCTCACACACATTCATGTGTGCAAACATGCATCCACTTGTGTGCGCACGCACATTTATGTTTGCATCCATATACACAGTACACATGCAGGTACATAGCTTAAAGCTTAGCTCACAGGCTGCCTCACACACCTTGAAGGAATAATTATGGAAAATACATGATTTTCTTTGTTGCTGAGAATTAAATGAGAAGATTGATAAATGTCTGTCAATGTCAAAGTGACCAGGACTCAAGGAAGTTCTGTTTCTGACCAAGAAGTAGTGCAGCACAAATCCACGTACAGTATACATATACTTTTTGTATGAATTAAATAAGATCTGTTGTGTTATTAAGTCAGCTTAAGGTGCTGGTCAGCAGATTTTGTTGCTTATGAACAGAGCCAGCCATTCCTGTTTCTACTCTTTAAGCTAAGCTAACCGTCTGCTGGCAGTCGATTCACAAGTGCAAGTGGACACTAAGAAGACCTGAATTCATCCTAAGCTAAGAGAATTTTGGCAAAGACTCCTAAATGTTATTTGAAAATGTTTGAATTTGAGAGGGAAATTCCCAAATGGAGACAGGAGGAAAAGGCTGAGGGGTTTGTAGGAAAATAACTGCTGGAACCGGAGGTCTTGTAAGTTTTGGGATCAATCAGAGTTGAGTTGTGGGATGAACACACACACACACACACACACACACAGTTTTTCCGCACACACATGTTTAAATTCATCTAAAGGACATGGATTGAAATCTTATTAGTTTGAGATGCACTCCAACCAGATGTTGAAAAGGGATACATATGTAAGTGTAAATAACTTTGTCTAATAGCCGCTTAGCTAAAACTGTTATTTTTTGTAGCTACATTGAAAAGCAAAGTTATTCATATTCTGGTGGGTTCTTTTTTTCAATAAACAGCTTCAGGTGCATTACTACCACCATTTGGACTGGAACAGTCTGTCCCTGATTTGTATGTAGTCCGGGAAACCCAAGCCAGATTGCAATCAGATTTTTCATGTTGCTAATGGAGACGCATATATGTGGCTAAATGTAAACAAAAGTGTATTAAATTGCATTTAGACTTTATCTGGATATGAGACACTTGAAGTGACAAGCATAAATGGGGCCTATTGTTCCCAAACCTAAGGCCTGAGGACAGGCATGTACACCCAGTTCCTCATAAAAACATTGTTGCAGTGATACAAAAGACAAAACTCAACCACTAGTATAGCAATGTGAGGAGAAATTGTTTATTCATGTCAGCTTTTTTTTTTCTTCTCCACTATGAAATGACTTTCTTGATGTCTTCCAGAGTGGCTGACATATAGTTAATGTAGTGTATCCCTCCCTCCTCTGCGTTACCCATATGCCTCTAAATCTGAAGTGGAAAACCCAGAATTATCTCAAAGCCAAATGATGGTTGTTGGTAGCAGACAATCTTCAAATGACAGTATCTTTTATCTGTGTACCCTTTTCCAGGGTAAAACAGAAGGAGTGAGGGACTTGAAAAGTGATACCTCTGCGTACCTGCTTGAAAGAGTTTTTCCTCTCAGCAAGGGATTAAGAGCGGAATGTTTTTTTCTTTCTTTTTTTGTTATTCTTCGCCATTGCGCTCCACCCTCCTCATTAAACACCATGCATATTCTCCCAGGAGAGTCCTCCAACATTACAACTCTTCTCCACAGGTACAGCTCTCTGGGGTCCCTCACTTTTTCTCATTCCTTTCTCTCTCCTCCCCTTTCCTCTTGTCTGCTCTTCCTCCATCTCCTCTCCTCATCTGTCTCCCAATCCGTCGCCCTTCTTTTCATGTACTTCCCACTCCCTACCCTCTTAGATCCTCTCTACCTCCTTCCCTCCACGTTTACCTCACTACCTTTACTTTGGCACTGCAGAATACACTCCTTCCCTCTTTCCCTCCTATCCACCCTCCTTATCTCTCACCTTCCATCTGCATATGCAAGTGCTTATTTTGAAGTCGTGGCCCACAACAGATATTCAATATTAATGAGGACCCTCATGAATTTTTGAGCTCTAATTAGATGACTCTTGGTTCGTTAACTGAGAGGGTTTCGGTGCTCAGTAGTGGTGAGGGAGGGCTAGGGGGGTGTGAGCTATTAGAGTGAGGGACAGTCCCACCCTCATCTTCTGCCTTTGCACTCCTACTCCTCTTCACCCTTCCCCTCATACCCCATAGTGCCCGTAATGTCCCACAGTAGAAACGGCGATGGGGCGAGGGGGGTAATCAGCAGGCCTGGATCGCCGGAGCTCATTATAAGACAGCTGGCCATTAGTTTGCAGGCCCCGCACATTGTATCGTCTCTGCAAGCGGCCTCCTGCTGGGACATTATTTAGCTATTCTATTTCATCGTCACTTCAAATGATGCAATGGTCTTTTCAGGCACAGGCAGACAGACGCAGGAATTAACTGAGAAGGTGACACCTCCACCCTTAAGTGACAAGAGAGACATTCCTTTTCACATGTGTGGATGACCGATGGATGTGCACACTCACACGCACAGTCCCATCTTTCCCCGACTCGTCTCATCTTTCCTTCAGTGCACTGACCAAATGTGGATGAGGATTACACCTTTAAACAGTCAATCTTCTCTGTAACTTTCCCCTTTTTCTTAAAGGTTTTTCAGCACATCGGTTAACCGTCATCCCTGCATTATCACCCACAATGTCACAGACACGTGCCTTGCCCTTGCAACAGCCCCCACCACCACCAACAACCAAATCCCTCTACTCCGATATCATGCTCCCACTATTTCTCGAGAAGCGTTTCGTCTGTCCTTTGGTTTTTCATTCCCAAAGGTGTGTCAGGATCAGCAGATACCACAGGCATCCGTGCCTTACCAAACCCCCCCTTCATCCAACACCCGCTCCTCACCCTCCCACTCCACCCTTGCCTACTTGTGCATATGCAGAGGAAGGAAGCATCTCCACTGTGGCAGCAGCAAAACACCACACTACAAAAGAGATGCGCACCTCTGACAGTAACCATCAAGAAGGGCGTTGACAGAATAAGGGCGGGAGATGATGATCTGAGAGGCAGGGATGTGCAAAAGGAGGCAAGAAGGGAAGAGAAAGGGCTTTCTTTCCTCTGTCTCTTTTTTTTTCATACCTTTTTTTTTTTTCATTTTCCCAGGATTCATCAAGCCCCACTTGACACATGTCTGACTGGGGTGGCGTTAATCTCCCCAGAGGGTGGGGTCCCCTTTTCTCCTCTGCATGCCACTCCTTCACGGAGCCCTTTCCTTTTCCCGTCAATTTACATTTCAAAACAGGCGATGAGCCGATCAAAGTCGGTCACTAACGATGAGGCCTTTCATCAGTGGCTGGCATGGTATGCCGAGATAGTATACGGTGAGGTTTCATTGATCATAAGCAGGTGGGTGTGCTGTTTGGCACTGGTTTGTGTGCTGCTGGGCTCCTGTCATTGTTTTATCCCAAGTTTGTCTCTAGGGGCAAGACGTCGCTGGCGGGGGATGTGCCAGTGGGTCTCACAGGAGAATGTCTTTGTCATCCGGAAGCCTTACATGCCAGTGAATTAATCACAAGGATTCGAAAACCTGCGATCACACTGCATCTGAATGAGTGATGGAATCATTGTTTCTCTGAGAAGTTTTGTTGGATTTGATAGCAGCTATCAATAACTCAATTACTGACAATAAGATCACATTTCAGTTTAGCTCAGGTTAGGTTTTGATCAACGGTTGCAGGACAATAGAAAGGAGGAAGAAATTTGATGCCTGATGACTTACTTACCAATTAAAGTTAAACACAGCGCACACATGGAACTCCTCAGTAATAAAAGTTATTTACCTAGAGCATTTCCAGTAATACTTTTGGACAACTACTGGAAAACTGACAAATGCTTCATGGAAAAGTTCTGACACAAAGTGATATGTATTTGACCACTATGATTGATCTTATCAATTACTCAGTTTTGGAACAGTAGAAAAACGTACTTCATAAACTGAGTCTGTTTATATTTTTGCCAAGTGAGGATGGGCAAGTTGGAGAATTTTCGTCTGGTTTGTGGTAAGCACGGAGCTTAAACAAAATTACAACTTTCAAGCGATTCAAAGGACTGCAATACTGCAATGAATACTGAGTCAGACCCTTAATCTTAGGATCATCCCCCCAGGGTGGGAGATTATATTAGCAGAGCCATTCATCTCCAATAATTTAGTAATGTAGATAGTAGATTAGCTCTATTCCCTCTTGTCTGCCAACACCTGGGGCATAGCTCATATTCAATACCTCCTTGTTCTCCTACTGTATATTCTGACTGTTGTAGGTGGCCTGGCCTCCCCACTATGCTCATTTGACTCCAAATTACAAAACTCTCCGGGGAGACAGTCCAACAGCAGCTGACCAGAAGACCCCCCCCCCAATCACCACCACCACTGTCAGAGAAACACACACACATCCATAGACACTCTCAATACTATCAGACATCACACATAAAGGTGTAAAAAGAGCCGGATTATGCACATTAATGCCTAATCACATGTCATTTTATTATACTCGCTTGGTATGTAACCCATGCCCTTTTTCCTGTAATTATAGCTGCCAAGTGGCAGGAGGAAGGCACGCTGTAATTGTTTTTGAGGGAGGAATGGCAGTGGCAAAGATAGATTTCAGATGCCATATTTGCACTGAGGAATTTGAGCTTTTTTCCCCCCCTTCACTCTCTTTCCAAAAAGGACCCTGTCGTTTTCAGAGCTTGCTGCTCCCGGGGTAGTATGCTTTTTATTATTTTTCCAATTAGAGTCAATTGACCTGACAGAATGGAGGGCAATTAGTGATATTTCCCCCTCCTCGCGGGCCTGCGGGGTAATTTGCTGGAGGTTCTCAGCAGTGCTTTATGTGGATATACGCCCCGCCCCACAAACCCTTTCTGGAGCATAATAGCTTATGATTTTTCAGAATATAGCTCCTTTTACTCCAGTCTTTCTCCCAGCAAAGTACAATTACAGACTGTTGAAAGGTGTCATCTTTTAAACTGCCTATAATCTCTCTCTCTCTTTCTCTCGCTATCATAAAAAACATAAGGGCCATAGTATATATATATATATATAGTACACAGAAATGAGATCTTTACTGATGTGTAGGGATTGTTGCCAGAGTAGTGGCAGTAGCTGGGTTGGTTTAGTAAAATATCCATCCAACGAGGTATAATTGTGTGCAGATCATTTCTCTCAGTGTATTAACTCGTGCATTGAAAGCCAGACTTATGGAGAAGGGGGTGGAGTTGTTAGTAGGGTGAGCTCGTTGGCTTAAATCCCGACTTGCTATTGATAAACTTGATGAATGTAATTTGTGCCTGCAACCCCGGGTTATTGTCCCCCCTCTATACCTGCAATGCCAGAACACTCTGTTCCTGCGTACAGGAAAGCACAATGGCCCGGTCTGCATTGGCTCTCATCTGAATACCTGTATCTGCCTGTGCCTCTGCTGAGGAGTCTGACACACAAAGAGAAAAATAATCTTCTGAACTAAGCTTGTCTGGCATATCCACTGCTGAGTCTATAAGAGCAGAGAAAATCTCCTCAAACTGATGCACTGAAATAAATACGCTTAATTTACCTACGCAGAAGCCGCATTGGAGACCGTAAAGGCCGGCAAATAAAAGAGGCATGGATGGAGTTGTTTGGAGATTGAGATACAAGACAGTGTGGGTTAGTGGAGCATGCTATGCATATAGCAAAATGCAAATTTACTGAGAGGGGGAGAGGATGCAACAAAAACACGTTTGATACATTGAGTAAAATTTATTCCATGCATGTGAATGTGCCACCCCAACCCGAGCACATCATTTGCTCGACATTCAGTACATCTGTTGTGTTAAGTGACTGTAATTTAGGTGACATTGGCACAAAGCCTCTTAATGTAGCCCCGGTGGACCCCCTGTAAGAGGGGCACGCGGGACCAAACAGAGGCATCTCGCAGCTGGAGCCGCGTCAAGGATCATTTCCCTCTTCACATGATTAATTACAGTTTGATCACTTGAATCTAAATCTGATTAATTTTGGTCACATGTCAGGGAGGCATCAGTGGTCTATAATGTATACTGTGTAATCTGTACCAGCCTCTCCTTGAGAATCATTTATGAGGTTACAACATGTGAAACTAATGTTGTGCATGTGTGAAGTGCTGGAACGATCTCTTTATGTCATTCTCATGTGACTCAACATGTGTAATTTTCCAGAATTGACATCATGAATGTGAGACGCACTGTCCTTAATGGGCCACTTGCACAATGAGGTAATTTAAGATATACATTTATCGTCTCTAGTCTTTGCATAAAGTATGATGTGCAAATGTATAAGAGGAGGAGGAGGAATTCATCTTCTCCTGAAAATTGCCTGTTGAGGTGTATTTGAGGAGCTGCACCCGTAACAACTCCCCCAGAATCGGTGTCACTCATTGCTGTTTTCTTTTACTCTGACACTTAGGAGAAACACCTTAGGCAAAAAAAAAAAAAAAAGCCTTACAGACATACAGACACACGCACACATACATTCCCTCAGGGCCTTAGGCCAGATTCCTGTCCTAAGTGGTTGCTGTGGAACTTCTGAGCTGTCAAAGTCTCACCATAATCCCTCTCATGGGTCAGGGCACAGTGTCAGATCTCAGTTTACTGTACAGCTTTCCACATTTTACTGGCCTTAGCTTCTCTGCGGCTTAAAAACCCGTAGTATAAATTTGTTTATATTTATAGCCCAGGTAGCTCATTGTTAGGTGAGGAAATCCTCAGATCTCCCTAAAATGTCAACCTTTGGGGAATTCAAGAAAAGGGAACCAGCATGCATGTTTCAGTTTATCCAGTAAGAAATGGAAGAATTTCATAAGTGAGTTTTCAGAAAGCAACATACTCGCTCCAGAAATACATATGAGACCCTGAAGTTGCTATATTGTATAATTTTAAAAACCTGTGTTTGGCAGAAGTTGTAAAAGAACTATTAAAACAGCTCCACAGGGGCAACTCTGACCTTACAACTATGGCAGGAATGCATTGTGAGTGACAATAATACAGTGCAAAGTAAACATGGTGAGGCTAAAGGTCATTTTTACAGTACCTGCATAGCCTAAAACTTGTGTCTTTGTCTCTGTGTGTGGAATTTTGTGGTTATAACTCATCAGTCAGCTACAGGATCAACATTTCTGCTAAACCAGTAATTAAATCAGGATGATAAACATACTAAAGCTAACAGGGGAATTAAGGGGGACTGGATGTCCAGTATTATATTTTGTTTGTTTTCCTACAAAAATATCTGAATGCTTTATTTACATTTCCCACATGAGCCTGTTTCAACTGTCAGATGACAGCTTTCTCCAACTAGCGCAATTTTCCAATTCTGTGATGACAAAAGCCAGCATGTCCTGAATATCTTGTCAATGTCAAGCATTATTTAGTATAATCAGAATCACCTTGGCTGTGCTTTGTGGTGCAAACAGAGGTGGAACTGTAATTGTAGATATGCTGTACATTTTAACACAAGAATATAAAAGGGAGGCACAACAACATGCAAGGGAAGCTTTGTGAAGTGTGTGAGCTCTGGAACTGTGATCCTCAAGGGCGAATCAGCGGAAAACAAAAGCACACAACAGTCGTGGCCTACATTCATGTTGGAGTGCTTTCAACGCCAACAGAGCTTATTTTCATACGCCATTAATTGCTTGAATAGATTGCCTGTTGAATTCTTAATGTGCTATAAATTCCATGTTTGTTTTCCCTGAGTTGACAGCACACAGGCATACTGTGTCAGACCATGTCCTGTAATCAGCACTGGCCTTGGAAGAACTTCAACTAAAGAAAACCCTTCCACGTACTCTCCTCTTCAACTTAACGCTATCATTGGGCTATTGTGCACAAGTTTGCCTCTCATGTCGTTGCTGTCACAATGCAATCTATCCATTACATCTGCATCATACGTCAATGGCCTTCTGCTATGTATAGGAGATTTCTTTGTGCTCATCTTTCCTATTCAAGAGGTAGGTGTGAAAGCTGGAGAGGGTCACTGAGCAATGAGCAATGAGTGCCAAAAGATTATCCTGCAGCACAGTGAGGAGTTGGACAGCAGTGATGGGACATCTCTGGTTTTTGTCTCCTCAAAGTGCAGAATCAGTCATCACTCCAGGGCTTTTACCTGTAGGAGTCAAACCCTGCTTCCAATCCATTTTAATGCATAACCAGCAGGGCTTTCCTTTCCAGCTTAATTCGTACGCAGGGACTTTGCATGTTTTAAGCTCTATGCAAATATTATTGGATTTTCCAAGGATTTGGGCGGATTTCCTGCCATGGATTTTCCTTTACAAATGTCTTTAGAAAATAAAGTGAACCTATTTTATTTAAATTCGGTTTAAGAAGGCAAACAAATATTTAGATGCTAAAAATATTGAAAAGGGATCTTCTGAAGTAGGGACTGAACTTTATTTCAAATAGTATTTTGCCCATATGAGCATTTACTTTTCCACAAATCTTTTAAGGGAAAGGAACTTTCTTTTCAATCAAATTCAAAGCCCACATCAACTGTATCGTCATCGCCATCATCATCATCACATTATCCATGTGGTTCTACTGTGCTCAAATTGTCTGGATACAAAGTAGTGGATTGTGGCCCTGCATATCTGTGTAATGATCTTCTGCATTGTTTTTCAGTGGCCTTGACAGATTGTACATGGACTAGACCTTGAAAGGCAGCACTGACAACATCACATCCTTGAGCAAACCAAAAGGCTGTCCAGAATAATGGGCTGCTGTTGCAGTCATGTCATCTGAGAAGGCGTCGTGTTGAGGAATAAGATGGGGGTTTGTTTGGACATGGCCATGGTGGGTATACCACCCCCTCTGGCCATGGAAGATGACACTAGAAAGGTAGAAACCACACAAAAGCAGGTGTAGCTGGCCTTTGAGAATGGTTCTAAAAGGTGGCCCACGGAGGGAGAAAGACTAATTCCTCTAAAAGATGTCGACTGTGTACACAATATTCATAATCGCAACTCTCACCCCTTTGCCACCAACAAACGTCCTGACAAAAGCCTTAATCAGACGCTGCTACGAGTGGAATTTGAGGTGCACATGTTTTTGATTAGTGCTCACTCGTGTACTCTTCCTGCACTGCCATCTTTAACGGTGCCAAAACTTTCGACAATAATGTTTTCCCAAACAAACTGCAGAAATCCCTGTATTTAAAACATTATGCTTGTGTTCTCTCAGCATACAGGGCACAGTTTTAATGACTATCTCTCACACCCTGCTCGCCTCCTTCTGTCTCTGCCCTTCATTTCTCTCATAGTTTAGTCTGTTGGTGGCTTTTTCGGGTTGGGGGGGGGGGGGGGGGGGGGGGGGGGGGGGGTAGGCCCTGGCCACAAGCTGAAGGCTTGATTACAGTCCTGGCAAGAGAACAGAAAGCTGAGGGGCAGGAGGGATGGGGAAGGGGAGGGAGAGGATGGAGGGACCTCAGGCCCTGACTAAAAGCAGCTGTTGGAGCGGGCGGGGGTGAAGGCCCTATGTGCTTTTAAAGGGCTCAGGATGACTGACCTCAGCAGAGCTACACGTGGAAGTGCTAAGACGTCCACGTTAGCTAACTTGGCAGACAGCTCAACTGTTAATCACTTTAGTACTTCCTGTGTTCTTTTGTTGGAGTCCACTCTGAAGGATAATTCCTGTTTATTGCATCTTGGGTCTGATTTTTGTACTTTTGGCTATTGTTTCAATGATAACTTGAACACATCAGGGAATATGACGACATTGCTAAAATAAAGTCAGACATGGAAAGAATCACAAGTGGTCAGAGTATCAGACAGGTTGTAAACAAGCAAGCATTTTATTCCCATTATCCAAACCACAGTAATGTCACACAGTTTAAAAAGGGTTTATCAGTTGTATCTCATTTATTAAAGGCTGATAAACCATTAACTGATGCTTTATAGATCAGTTATGAGCCAAATTGGAACACATTTTGGGTTAGCAGGTTGTAAAAAATCTTCGGCTCCAGTGTTTTGCCGTTTTAAATGTTTTTAAACCAGTAATAAATGCATAATAGGTTGTTAATAAATGGATTTTGGTTTGGATTATCTGCAGTTTGCATACAGTCTAATCAATCAAAAAAATATTTTACTAGTCATCACTGTTGATAAAGACATTAATGTTGTTTTGTTTGTTTTTTTGTTTGTGCATTTTTACAGAAAAAGGGTTATTAGAAAGTAATATCTTCCAGATCCATTGATTTGTGAATTTGATTAAAATCTGTGTGATCTGTATATTTCTTGCCCTGTAGGGCATCTTTGTACTATTCCTGTCTCTACACAGATAACTTTGTGAGTTTCCGGAACCAACATTAACGAGGGCCAAAACAAAAAAAAATTAGATCAAACTTAATAAACTATAATTAATCATGATACTTGCTTTTTTTATAGAACTGTTTACCAAAAATGTAAAGGAGTAACGGTTAAATGGCAGCATTGTGATGAGTGAGTTCTGACATTCAAAAAGAAGTAAAAAGTAGATTGGCATTCGACAACATATGCAAAACCGCAAGCGCCGATGAATCTGGCTATTGAGGCGTCAGTGTTTCAAGTGACTTGCTGCTCTCTTCTCATGAAGCTTTTATCTATTCAAAACAAAGAAAAAAAGAGAAAAATGGTGATGAGCTAGATGTGATAGTGCTGCCAGAATAATGATATATTCAAAATAATGGCTGCGAGAGAGCTCCCTAATGGCAATGTTCGGGAGCCGAATATTGTAAAGCACCGCAACAAGGCTAAACTTGTGCAGGAGATTTACATGGGGAAAGAGCCGACGACTCCTACTCTTTTCCTTACAAATCTGAGTTGTTTTTGGCATTCCTACACATATGTGCAATAATCAACACTGTGTCCTAGTATAGTTTTTTTCACACTCCCACAATCCTTCTGTCAAATGCAACAATGTCATCGGAGGAAGACATAACACAGAGGATCCAAATTTGTGAAGCCACTGGATCGGAACCGGATGCACAACAAAATTATACGTTCACAAATGACAAGCCCAACACTGCAGCACCTTCATATTTCACTTAACTGCACCGTCACTTTGGCACAGTGGCAGAAACAGGAGCAGGAGTCTTTCAAGCATCTTCTCTTGCCCCTTGAGTGACGAGGACAGTCAGCTTTATTAAAGGGATATTTCATCCAAACACGGGGGTCCATTCTCCTCCTGATTTTGACTGACAGCTCGACTCCAGCAGAAAATCAAAGCAATATGGGATGCATTTGGATTAAAGTGAGAGGGTCATCCTCAAAGGCTAAGGTTAGGCACACTGTGTGGATTTCTCATTGAAGGAACATGTATTTGAGCACGGATCAAACGCCTTTGTTTCAGAAAAAGGCTTTAATGTGAAGATAACATGTTGTTGTTTGGAAATGTTGAAATGCAATCTTAAGTATCCCTCTTGAATGTGAATCATCTCATTACCAGGCATTCTCACACTGAGATAATGTGAAGCATAATGTGTTTTATATCATCATGATATGAAACAGGGCCAGCAGTGCACTGTGTAAAATCCCCTTCAGTGGCATTATTTTGGTCGTCAGTAGCATAAATTTGGATGTGAGAAACATCAAAGCCCCCATATAAATGCCTTTCTCTTCATGTTGTCATCCTATCTTTGAATCACTCCCCCTCCCCCCTAGGGCCATGGTTATTTACATTTTCAAATCTGCATTTTTCATATAGATCTGTCTGCCTCTGATTTTAATATCAGTGATGTTTCCCACGACACCTTTTGTTTTATTATGCATTATGAATTTCTTCCCCTCTCACTCCTCCCTCTCTCTCCTTCTCTCTCCTTCTCTCTCTCTCTCTCTCTCCCTCGCTCTCTCTCGCCTCCATCTTTTTCTAATCCCTATCCCCCACACTTGGCTTATGAGTCCCAGTGTTTTATCATGGGGAGAGAGATTTATCATTTCAATCTCATTTCAATAAATAAAATAATCTCTCTTCTCCTGTACGTGACAGCAGCTAATAGTATTTTGTTATCGTGGAGTGAAACTTTGCAGACTTGGTGCACTTGCTGAAATGCATTGGCATTCTGCAGCAGCATACATTGCCAGCACAGTGAGGAATACTTATCGCATTGTAAACTGTGCACAAGTACATTTAAAGAATTGTGACTCCAGCCCACTCCATTAAAGTGAAGCATGATGTCAAAGCATCTTATTTCTTGATTTAATGGATGTAATAATGTAACATGCCTTTGTTACAACATGCATTCATTGGATGTTATAGTCTTGCTCAGAGGTTAAATGCAGTATCATGTTAGATGCTTAGTAATTAAATGAATAATGCACTTACTGGCTTTGGTTTGTACCTTTTTCAGTAGCAGTATAGGAACCCTCATGTACCAATTCCATCCTCTTAAAAGCTACTGGGCTGCACTCATGTATGCTTTTATCTTTCAGCCAGGATATGTTCTTAAAGCACGGTCTGTCAGATCCGCCTGCACTGTGGTGTGTAGAAGAACAAGAGCAGCCATCAAGACGACAGTTTTATTTTAATTGCTATCTCCCTTTCCTCCCGGTCCTTCATTTTCCCTTACCCCTGGAGCAAATCAACAGAAAAAATGTAAAAGGACTGACAGGAAAACAATTGCGTTTCAAATTGAACTCCCTGCAGAGTGTGTTCACTTCCTTAACCTGACATCCCTCCCTTCCCCACACATGGCAGAGGAGAAGGCGAGGCGAGCGGCAGCCACACTAAAGCTGGAGAGAGGGGGGAGACCGTCCTTTTGAATATGTGTTTTCTGTTTATCATTAGCTGACTGGGTGCTTCATCATTCGGCGAAAATCCCTATCTGCTGAACATAAGGCCGAGAGACAGCGGGGAATCAATCTTTTGTGCTTGGGCAGATAAACACAGGACGCAATCAGGGGGAGACGGAGCGACGGAGCAGGCCGCGGGACTCACGCCGCCGGTGATGGATGGCGGAAGTGAAAGTGTCAGGATGGCATTATGCAAATGGGGGAGGCATCCGAGCATCGCCCCGGTGATTATGGGAGATGGGAGAGCAGCCTGTGGTCCCCCTGGCACCAAGGCAGCCATTTTGGGGGCTCGTTGTCTCCTACTGGAGCTGGGGAAAAGGGGGGTGGGGGGGTGGAGGAGGAGGAGGAGGAGGGGGATGGATAGAGTGGTGGACGGGAGAGAGAAAGAAGGAGGAGATGAAGGAGGAGGAAAAGGGAGGGAAGAGCGTGTCATGGTATCATTCCCTCACATGCGCCACCGCCTCACCCCCACCCCTTACCCAAAAAAGGGGAGGAATAAGTCTATAAGCAGAGTGAGAGGCATCTGTGTCATTTACTGAAATAAATGACCAGCCTTCTCTTTCTGTGGCGTTTGAATGAGGAGGGTGAGCCTGCCGAATGATAGAGATAGAACACTGATGGAACAATCATGAATAATGAACTTGAACTGGACAGAAATAAAAGCTGGTTGGGGTGATTGCGACGGCAGCTATGTTTTTTCGACATAGTCGAAACAACCGCATGCCGAGCTGCTCTCAGAGGCCAACGTGACCCCTGGGTACAATGGTATCCCGGCTGTGTCACTTTCACAACCATCTAGACTGTCTCTCTCTATCACACACACACACACACACACACCAATCTCAATGACAAGTGAGCAGGACACACACTCCCACTATAATGACCAAGGATGCTACTTGTATTCAAATGAGGGTTGAAGTGAGAACCAGGCAGATACTTCAGGGAGCAGCCGGGCCCAGAGGGGAGATCCAGCCGCAGTCCCTGCTGTACCATTACAGTAAGATTGGATGAAGATGGAGACATGGAAAATATGATAGTGTGTGTGAGCTGATGGGGACGGCGCAAGGAGAATGCCGCCCAGATGATCTATGCACATGAGCCTGAGTGCGCGTCGTGAGTGAGCTGGTGTGTGCTGTGAAATTAGCAGCTGTATTCGGATGAGCCCATTTCTCTGGTGTTTACACAAGAGGAGAGAGAGTACGCATGTGTGATACCAGAGAACAGGAGAAAGTCTGTGATGATGCGCTTCACAATGTAATTCTTTTGAGTGAGTGTCTGCCATGATCACAGCATCGTCGCTTCTCTACTGGAATACAATTAACAGCAGTCATCCTTTACCATTTCAAATCGTCGTCCTGTTTCTCCTTTTCGAGCCTGCATCCATTTTTAGTCTCCGTCCTCGAGAGACAAACCAGGCTGAAGTGCTTGTCCTCCACCTCTAACTTTACCACTCGCCACAACACACAGACAATACCACTCCGTTCCGCCTGATTGGATCCATTTGCATTGGACACCTCCTCTGCATATTGATTGATGGGTTTAATCAGCGAATCAGGGGGAGCGCTCAGACATCAATCTCTGTCAAGCCCCTACCTTTTTTCCGAGCCTGTGATTCCCTGCTAGGACTCATCAAGGAAAGCAAGTTTAGACAGAGAAAGAGGTATGGAGAGGGAACAGAAGAGAAAGACAAAGTGAGAGAGAGAGAGAGAGAGAGAGAGATAGAGAGAGAGAGAGAGAGGAAAAAAAGAAGAACTGCATGTGGGGAGTGGAAGGACAAAGTATTAGAAATAACTTCAGGTGGATTTCTCTGACTGGCCCCTGTAAAGTAGATCGGGTGTAGAATAAAGGACGGCTGGCCAACTGTGAAGCCATATAGGAAATTTAGAAATGAAATAGCAGCCAGACTGAGCAGATTTATTCAGGTTATACATGTACAGTAATGCAGAAAATGTATGAGTCAAGCATGAAAAGAATTGAATTTCAACAGCGGAGAAAGATCTGATCTTAAATCTGGTGTTTTTCATTCACTGTTAATTATTCAGACAATTTTACATCCAATTATATCATTTAATAATACCTTGGATAATGTAACTTATTTTCTGACCTTGGTGTGAAGAGAAATAAGTGCATAGGAGGGAAAAAAAAAATTCCCACCTCCTCTCTTCTCTCAAATTAAACTTTTGTTCCTTTTCTCTCCACCTAAACTTTGGTGCACAGAAGTAGCCTAATAGGAGATGACACAACAGTTAACTAATTGGCATCAAACAACTCAAGTCTTCAAGAGCGTTCTTCTTGTCTAATTTCACAGGTCCTACAACAGGTGTAGCTGTCAAAGTCACAGGATCAATAGAAAGGCTTGGAAAACAGCCTTTTCACTCCTCTCCCTGCTGCTTGTGTGTGTGTTTGTGTGTGCACGTGTGTGTGTCTGCATGCATGCACAGTTGTATATATAGAAAGTGTTAATTGAGTTGTGATTGCCATTGTGTGCCTCATCAGGGGAAGTACAAGACCCCCCTCCACGGTTCCCATGTCAATGTGAGAGTGTACCTGTGACACGTCGAGCTGACAGACACTTCATTTCCTTCTCACTTGATAATTACTGTAATACAAACTCAATTAAAAGTAAGCAGCTCAAAGAAGAGAAATGAGATGAGTTTGATTAAAATATGAATAAAAATACAGATCTGAGAATACATATTTTTACAAGATCTGTCCCCAAGATTGTGTGACATTTGCACAAATGTACGCAGGTATCTCTCATTTCCGTTTCACGGGAGACAGTTAATAGGTTAAAAGACAATGCTGAAGCTTGTTTCTTTCCTTCTGGAGAAAGGTGTCTTGTTTTAAGGTGAGGGAATTTGACTGCTTTTAAACAACAATTCAACAAAAATCAGCCAGTTAACAATTAAATGGATGAAATGAAATAAAGGATCCTTTTTTTGTCACCACTCACCCTCTATTAGGAGCACAGTGCTGAGGTTGCTTTAACAGCGACCAGATAATTGTCGTGAAACATCACACGCAACTAGTAAAAACAGTAAATGAACTCTGTCCTTCTGTATTTCAACATTTGTACAGGCGAAGAGTATATTTTATTTCTTCTATTAAACTCAATTACTTCCTGTGTGAACCTGGGCTTGACAAAAAGGGTCCCATAATTCAGTTCTGGAGAGAGAGAAAAAACAAAACATTGCAACATGCTCGTTTTTGGAGGAAGAAACTTTTAATACCCACAGCTCTTAATGACGGCACTGCAATTAGAGTGGCTGCATTTTTGCTCTAGCCGCGAGTCAAAGGAAAACAAATAAAGCTGCTCGATTTAGAAACCTTATTAGACTTTGAGTCCCTGAGCAATTAAAGTATTACAGCTGAAGTGCTTCTGTGAACCCACCGATGGAAAGCATTTATAGGTGGTCTCTACTTTACTGGTGGTCTGTTACTGGGCTTTTTTCCTCTCTCTTTTTCTTATTTGCACCAGTCAGAGCTGCAATCGTCTCGTTGTTTATGTGTAAGCATGTTGTGAAAAGGTATTGGACAATAAAAGCTCTTGATATTTTACAGTGTCTGTCAAGGACAAATTGCACAAACGCAAACTTGTCTATCCTCTGCTTGCTTCAACATACATTGATTATGACAAGATATAAAAATGCATAATAGGGATTGAAACATCTGCTAAAATGTAATGATTTAAAAGCTGAAAATAAACACAACTCATGTTTTGAAGCATTCATTCTTTAATCTTCAATCTGCAGTGTTTGCCCCATGTAGTGTCTAAATTGGCTTGGCTGTGATGATGCCCTTTGCAATGCAATCTCTCCAATTTGATGCCTTATCAAATTACTAACCCAGAGGAAATGAATGGTATCATCTGTGTCAAGGCATTGATGTAGTTTCACTTAGCCTGAAACACTATGGTCCTAATTGAATGATTAGATTTCTCTAGATTTTCTATCCATCCTCATAGTAATTACAATTGAAGAGGGAAACTGAGTGCCTTACATTTCAATTTAACAAATAAAAGCAGGTAAAAAAAAATAAATAAAAAAAATGGATATTTTAATTACACAGAATTTAATAATACATAATTGTAATTGGCTATAATTGGAGTGGAAGTGTTCTGAGACGAGCAGAATTTCATTTCCTTAGATATATTTTATTTTAATGAGTTGTAATACATTTTTGGTGAGAGCACAGTGATAAAAGACTAAAACCTGACATGCCACTAGGGGGGGTGGTGAAGCTTTTTGGGGCCCGAGCAAGCACATGGGTTGGTATGCACTGAAAACACACTACATTCAAATGTTCTGTTTCTTATTTACACACACACACACACTTCCACACACATACTTTCCCACAAGAGAGGGAGAGAGAGAGGGTGAGAGAAAGAGACAGAGAGGAGGTAACTGTGTTTTAAGGGGAAGAAATGAAGAGAAGAAAAAAAGTAGGAGAGTGTAGTCACATGACTACTTGCATTACAGCTACAGCTCTATCTCGACTAACTTTGGCGTGTAGTTTCACCCTCCGCCTGCTAATACTATAATCCCCCAGTGGTGACCTCCTCCTCTCTGACCACTTCTGACACCTCCTGCTCGGCCACCTCTGCCCCGGCTCCTCCCCTCTGATCACTCGGCAAGAGTCCCCACCATAATTGACTAATGACCCCATATCAATATTTGGCTGTGGTCACAGGCTTTCAGTACGGTTGTAATTTAAAGTGGATTAGTGTTCGCCTCAGCACGTTTCTTTTGGCAGCCAGCCAGTGGGACGAGCTTTTGATAACAGGTTCCTTCTTGCGTGAGTGTATGTGTGTTTCCAGTGTAAGTGTGTGTACGTGTCTGCTTTGTGTGTGTGTGTGTTTGTGTGAACTACATAAGCTGCCCATTGCCCTACGGGACTTAAACACCAAAGCAGCAAAAAGGCTGCAGTTTTTCCTGATGAGAAGATGGGAAGGCACACAGACACACAGACATACACACACATGCAGGCTCTGGCTGACTGACTTACTGCCTGAGCCTGTTCCTGTTAAATGCTGAGGTCCCCAGTCCAAGTATTTATGCTGCTCTCCCACTGCAAACTACAAATGAAGGTGGAGACAGCCACAAACAAAACGACAATTTTGATGCTTGTCTAAAGAGAGAGAGAGAGAGAGAGAGAAAGAAAGAGAGAGAAAGACGGTTTTCTTGATTTATGAGACTGTCTGGCATGTTAATTTATGTGTATCATCAAGTAAGATAATACTTGTATAGCTGACTATTCTAGTTCTGGATCAGTGGTTCCCATTCTTCTAGCTTCTGACCTCTTATCACAGGTATTGTGGACATGAATTGGGAGTACTTATAATCAAATTGTGAGTTTTTCCTCCTTGTTTGTTTGAATGGATTTTGGGAGGACTTAAGTCGTGAAAGTATCCAGTATTTCACAAGAAAAAATAAAAGATAATAATAGTCTCCTTCTAAACATTTTAGTCATCTTTTGACCCCTCAGATTTATCTAGGGAATGCTTGGAAAGATCCTGATCACTGGGTCTTAATTGGACAAAAGAGAAGTGTTCAACCCTCCTCTTATTTTGTTTAAATATATAAACCACATTAAGATGTACAGATTTTTTTCCTCTCAGTGTCTTTTGATGTCTGCACTGCTGTGGCTGATCAGACACAACCAGGTCCAGACTTGTCAGGATACACTGTCTGCCTTTTTGCTCCACTAAACAAACCGCGCAGCTCTACTACGGCAATGCCGAGACAGACAGACGGACAGACAAACAGAGAGAAAGAGTCTGACCGTGTCTTACCTTGTCCCCGCTCCTCTTTCTGTATGCAGAGTGCAGAGGCAGAGTGTTTATCTCGCTCGCTGGTGGAATGTTTGTGTAACTGAACGCTACGCTGATCGAGTTCAAATCACGGCATGATAATTAAAACATGTTGATCCCTTCAGTCATGGGAGAGGGGCAGATTTATTAATGATACACTTACCACAGCCCGTGGACTGCGTGCGTAGCTGAGAGATGGTAATATTGCATGAAATCGTTGGTTAGATTGTCATTTACCTGCAGGCCCGTGCCAGTATGAGTGGTCTTTCATGTAAATGAATTTGTCTAGAGAATGAGAGAAATGAGAGACAGAGGGAGGAGTGAGAGATGGAATTAATAGCTTCGGGTCATGGGGATAATGATTTCTTCATGGACCCAGTCAGAGTCAAATGGCCCAGGCACCTCGTTTGGTTTTTTTTTTCAAAGGAAGAATGAACGTAAGGGTGAACATTACATCGAACAGGGGCATTTACTGAATATGTAAACGCATTTGGTTTTATGGCAGGGTCTACATGCCAACAACGCTTCCAAATGACCCACTTTGTATTCACGCAATGCAAATTTGCCACCGCATCGTTAGATCTTGTTGATTGAGTGGTACACCCATATGTTGAACAAGAGAACATATAATTTGCTCATGATATCAAAATATTGTGACACGTGGGGTGAAAAAAAAAAGAAAAAAGGTTTTCCACAAGTCGGACTAAGCTTACCTGGTCAAATTCAGATACAGCAGACTGTCCTATTTCAGCCTTATTCAGAGTTGCTTTCAGACTTAATTCTAAACTTCCAAATCACCCAGAACAGACATACCCCTCTGGCATTAGCTATGAACCCGTGCACATAAAGGTGCAGGTGTGTTTTTCCACCCATGCTCATTCATATCTGAATGGGGGTGGCCGCGTCAAAAGCTGCTGGTCAATCTCTTTGCGCGTCTATTGTGAAGGGGGCAAGTCTGACAGAGTAAACCAGCATGGACACATGTGAACATAAAGGGCGTACCTCACACCCCCACTGCCCCATACTGAAAGGACCCAGTGGGGGTGTGAGCTGGAGGAGAGAGGAGGGGGCAAGGAAAAAGGGCCCAGGCCAGGGCCTAATGGTGGGAACAGTGCGGAGGTGAAGCCGTCTTTTTGTTCGCCGTGGATAAAGGAGGCTTTTGAGAGGCAGCGTGTGTTTTTGTTCCACGGAGGGCCATCGAAGCTGCAGGCCATGCTTGTCCTGGGTTGTGTTGTTGGGGGGGTGAGGGGAGGGAGACAGGAGTGTGGACACAGGCAGAAGACAGAGTTACTTGCTCCAGGGAGAGAAATATGCTACTGCGAGGGTGTTGGAAGGAGGACAGCGTATCATCTGTCTATGAAGAAGAAAAAAAAGAAGGGGGGGGTGAGAGAGTAAGACATGGCTATAGAAAGAGACAGATGGAATGGGGAGGTGGGGTTAGAAAGTGAGACAGAGAGAGAAGGAAAGAGAGAGAGAAGGAGAGGCGTGAAGGTGCTTTATGGGGTACTTAGTGGCTCATGTATCCAAGCTGCTGTCATTTCAGGTCATCCATTGTGCTGTGGGCAGCTGTACACACCTGATTTTCACTCCGAATGAAACACAGTCTACAATATATTTGATTTCTGAATCATCCAAATAACTGGCTTTGATTTTTGGCCCAAGACTACCAATTAAATTGGGACAGGCATCTCTATCACACTGTGACAATGACCTATTGTTCAAGATGACGGAGAGACAGCTTCAGGCAGCCAGCGGTGAACTCTCGGTGCTCCCTGACCTGTCTGACCTTTCCAACAGTTCAACTTCCACAGACCAGCCTTGATTGATCTGCCTTCAGGGCCCTTAAACTTCTCCTTGTCTCCTCTGCTGACAAGGAACAAAAATATGTGATTCCTCCACTGAAACCTGATCTTTATATAAAATAAAAAGAACACGACCTGGCACTCTCACCAACTGAGCCACTGTATCGGTTTTACAGATCACACTTACACTTCAACCCCATTAAAGGGTCCCACAAGTCCTTGTCAGTTTGTTAGTGTATTCAACATAAAAACACAAAAACGTATTTACTTATTTTGACTAGTTTTGTGGTTTTATACTGAAATGCTCAGTGACAAACCAAAAAATTAGTTAACATCATAAGATCAATAAATCCTGTTTTGTCTGTTCTCAACCAGGCTATTTACTTTATAAACTAATAATTTTAAAATACTAATTTTATTCTGTGTTGTTTATTGCAGGGTTCCTATGAATGCAATACATGATTCCTCTGTTCGCAAAACATGCCAATATAAAATTATGTTTCTGTGCAAGTGACATACAGACAGATATACTGAAGGATGGAGTGTTTGTACATGGCTTGAGAAAAATCTCATATCTCATTTTTAAACTAAGTAAACCATTTAATAATCCACTGAATTATTCTAAAAGTGCATCATCACAAAACTGAAAAACCAATGAAGTTTGATGGAAATGATTGGGTAAAACCATTCACTGTATAATGACTTGTTCTACATTGCACTTACATGACATTGCACAACAGAAACATGTCAAAAGCCCTTACAGGTGTTAGGTGTCACGCTTCTCTTAAATGATCTCAGGTGACTTCTCGTCTTTTAACCTTTCAGGTGATTGTCAGACATCTAATCTCCCAAAATGTCCATTAAGGTGTGAGGGAGAGTTTGTCTGTAGAGCAGATTGTAATTGATGGGATCAGGTGACATTTGAAACTGGTGAAGGACGGGTTCCTTTATGAGCTGCACAGAAATGGAATTGGATGACTAGAGGACTGTAAAAAACTGCTGCTCTTTTGGTGTAAGTACACAGCAGTGAATAAAAAAATAGAACATCTTTCTATATTTTTCCTACGTCAAATTTGTTTTTACACATTTAAAAATTAAAAAAAAAATTATATAATGTAATATTGTTATGTGTACAAATCTGCTCCAGAATAACAGAACTTTTCACAAAAGGTCTGTTGCTACAAAATGCAATAATTAACACAATTTTGCAATAACTCTCTGTAATAGAATGTAAGTTAGGACTAAAATTAGCATATTTTAATTCAATATATGTAAAAATGTCACATTAAATAATAATAATTGCAATTGAACAGACACTTTTAATCTTTGGAGAATTGCACCAGACTTGACCATAAATGACATGAATAAGAGGATTTTGTTAGAGTACTGACCTTCCAAATATAAGTCGCGATTACCAGAGTAAGAATCTGCGACGCTAATTAGTCTACAATACGTTTTCCACATTTTACATGGCAGTATATCACAGTATGATATATTCTTACACGGCCAATTAGCATCTCATAATGCTCAGTCAGCCACAGAGCTCGGGGTCAAAGGTCATGTTCGCTTTAGTCCAGAGAGAGAATGAGACAGAAGCAGAGGCAGTGCAGCAAATAGGAAATGGAAATCGACTATTTCAAGGCTCATTTTATTGCGATGAATTAAAGATAACAGGAACTCCTGCTATTACTATTATAAATAGCACTCGATACAGGCAAATGTAGCAAATGGCAGATGATATCTCACCACGTCATTGTGTGAGAAACATCACAGTGCCTAGATAGACTGTAGATTAAACACTGGCTTTCTCAAGCCATTCCTTATCTTGCATTAGATTGTATCTTCACACAGGTACTGTGTAAATGTTCCTCGAAATGACATTACAATGCACACAGCCATCTGTAAAAGGTAAATGAACTCTAATAATAGCCTTTATCTCTGGGCTAATTGCTATAATCCATAAATCATCCACAAAGATTACATCACCTAAGGGCTGTCAAGTATCATAGATGCATGATAAAGCATTAGAATAAGTTAATCACCACTGACAAAGTATGAAAAATGACTGAATGACTCCTCTTTAAAAGAAGCTTTGTTTGGATAAGATAGGACACGCAGAGAGTGAGGGAAAAGGCCAAGTGCATAGGGGCCTCTGAGCTGGTAGATTGTCTTTGGGTGTGTAGTCTATAGCACTGCTCATTTGCCATTGGTTACAGCCGACACACAATACAAACATTACAATCATCATGATAGTCGATGATTTCACTCCATCAGCGCTCGTAGTGATCAGGACCCTCCATTAGCCTGCCCATGTGTTTACATTCCAGGAACCTGTTCACAAATGATTTAAATGTATTTTTGCTGGCTACTGTTATTTATCACATGCAAAATGGCCTGGGACACAGTGATGTATGCTATCAGCAGTGACAATGATAACCAGGACAATAATTACACAAAGCCCAGCTCATCCATCACCGTCACTTATCACTTAAACAATCAGGCATTAAAGAGAAAGAGGGGTGGAGAAGAAAGGAAGGATCCTGGACTGGGAGTTTACCTTCCTTCTGTCAGTCAACGATGATCCAGTATGGCTGCCCTTATAAAGGTTTGTTTATTAGGATGTGGGTATATTAAGGTAAGCTCAAGAGATCAGAGATATAATTGAAAAGCCCTGTAACAATGGACGTTTGCAGTGAAACTGTGGTTTCCAAGGACAAGATTTAATTTTTGCACCTCACATTGCTGATTAATATTTTTTGTGAAAAACTACACACATACAAATTTCTCGTGATAAAATTTGGGCTAAAATGGTCGCATGTAGAAAAAAACTGTGAGGGGGGGAAAAAAGGCAAAACAAAAGAAAATAAATATTAGATTAGATTTTTTTAAAAATTGTTGCAAAATAAAAAGAATTCAAGTAAAATAGCCAAGCCACACATGATTGCACAACATATACAAACAGATCAGACAAGATTCACACAGTGTTTTGCCTCAGATGGAGTCCTAGATGGCCTCAACATGTCTGGACTGGGATGACAGTGAACTTGAACCCTTAAACCCCTGGAAGAAGGGAGTAAACTGGAGACTGAAGGACGACTTGAACGACAGAAAGAGGGAGCCTCCCCGGTAGCAAGAGGTCAGGGGTTACGTAAATACTAAAAAAGCCCTCTGGGTTAGGTTGATGCTCTCTGGAGTAATGAGGTTGACACCTCCTGGGACTCATAACCTCTGAACTCTGAACCTACGATGTATTGGCCTGTGTGGGGAAATGAGAAATTTCACTAGAGAAGACACACCCACATTCCTATGGGGGAAAGGAGATACAAGGGGAATCTGGCCTTTAACCCATTGTTTTGTACTGTGAATCCTTAACATCATCAGTTTAACAGATCTTTAACGGTATAATGTGCAGTGGCTATGTGACCTGTTTTAGAAAACGTGGTGAAAAAATACATAGAAGGAGGCGTGAAGTGCAAACATCTGCTCCGTGCAAGCACCAAATGAAAAGCACTTTACTTCAGTGTTTCATTCCCTTGTTTATTGCAGCAGAATTGTGAATAAGTTTCCTTTGAACATGATGGATCATTAAAGTAATGGTGTACCGTGGTTTTGTTCTTTTTTGCTTAGATGTTTCTTCTTTTTAATACAAATTTCTATCTGTGTCTGTGTCTCTCCTGAGAACTGCCATTGCTCCACTTACCAGGAAATACTTTCTAGATATGCTAATTTATAGTCATGAGAGATAGCAAAAATGTGTGCATGTGCAATGTGCACAGAAAAAGAGAAAGGGGGAGGTACATGCATGGTTGGATATCTTGTAGAACAAGTAAAGGGGAGCATTTAAGTAAGCAGCACATTTCGTGTCTCTGAGTTCATGTGCATATACTGTACATGTGTGTGGGTGTGTCTTTGTGTGTCTATTTATGTACACACTTGCATACTGTACCTACAGGGCTCATTGGGACAGTGTGTCATTGTGTGTCTGGAACTCTGTGTACTTTTTTCTTCTTTGAACTTCAAGGAGTAGTTCCACATTTTTTAAATATGCTTATCCGCTTTTCTGTTGCGAGTTAGATGAGAGGATCGATACCACTCTTGTGTGTCTTTCCATTCAATATTAAGCTACAGCCAGCAGATGTTTGCTTCAATTAGCAAAGAGACTGGAAACAAAGGTAACAGTATAAGGTAGCCTGGTTCTGTTTAAAGGTAACAATATCTGCCTCTAATTAACACATTATATCTCATTCAATCCATATAAAAAACAAAGTGTAGAGAAACAACACTGTAGTTTTACAGGGTCGGCTGGATTAGATGAAGCTTCTTCCTGAAGTGTCCCTGGTTGCACGAAGAAATTTTTTTTGTTTTATGTTTTTTATGCTTTAATTTATAAATGTGTTAATTAGTGAGCTTCAGAGGTGCTGATAAACAGATTTTGTTAGATAGAGTCAGGCTAACCATGGCCCCTTTTTTCAAGTCTTTGTGCTATGCTAAGCTAAAGAAGTAAGTATTTCATTAGTGTCAATCTCTGGGTAATATACTAAACCATCATTCATGAAACATGTGACAAAAGAGAATGAGGGAGCATCACTGCCCATTTGTGATTCAGTATTACCATCACAAATACTGTCATATCTGACTGTGACATTTTTTTAGTAATGGTAGTACGGTCATGTCTCACCCGATTCCTTGACCCAGATGACATAATATCACTCCAGGTATGAAAGACCCCCTAGTTCAGCTTCACTGTCAAGAGATCAGAGACCACCCTCCCTCTCATGTTTGCGTGTGGTCTCCTTCTGATTTCCTCTGCCTCGCTTTTGAAGCTCAGGGGAGAGTTCATTAGTGCTAAATGACAAAGACAAGTGCTGGGGCCAGTCAGTCTGTTTCACTATTGATCCGACTCAGCCCACTCTGTTCTACTCCTAAAATATGTCAAACCCACCTATTGCTGCTGCTGAAGGTGATAGGGAGTGACATAGTATTTAAATGACAAGGTAACATCATGTAACATATGATGGGGAAAAAGTAAGAGGAAGAACTCGTAAAGGTTGTTACATCTCAGTGAAAACCATCTGGTAAGCAGCCTCATGACCACTGGTGCAGTTTCTTCCCCTGTTTCTATTCTCTATAAGCCTTTGCTTTGTGAATTCTGGCGGTAAAATGCTCCATGACCACAGCATCCTGTATGCACTGTAACTCCCCAACACCATGAAGCTTATGTGTTGGTATCCATGGCTGAACAACTCATATCTTTACTACTGTGAAGCTTGCCAACAACTTCTGTAGTGTTGAAAAAGCTGCATAGAATTGTGAAGCAACAGTAGAGTTGGTTGCAAAAGAATATCTTTTCCTATTAAATTTGACAGTACATCAATTGCATTGTTGGAAAATGACAGACAGATGGACACCATATGTTTGTAAGTCCTAAGAGTCCCTTGGAGCACAGATGAAAACTTTTATTCGAAACTAACTTCATATTGTCGAAAGTGGCATCTAATAAATCTCATAGTGGAATTTGAAGGGAATCAATTAAAGTTTTCTGGAATTAAAATTTTCACCCAAACTGTCTCCCAGATGATTCTCCACAGCAATCACATCTCAGAGCCTCTTACTGTTGAGTTCAACATAATTAGCTCAACACATCTGAAAAATATAAACCACAATCTTAGTGTAATATTCATAAAAGCCAAACAACACTGACCCAACAGTAATCTGTAGTAACATTTGCAGTATTTATGTTGAAAAAAAACTACAACCAGTGATTTTATGGGAAAATACATATGTGTTGTCTGAGGGTTTTTTTTTTTAGCTAACTTTGTCAATCAAATATCAAACTGTTTAGTTCTTTCTGCTGCTCTGCGTTGCACTAATCAGGTTAGCTTCACAACATTTCAACCAAATAAAAAATAGTTAAAAAGTAACTAAAGAACCTGTTAAAACAGCTGACATAGTATAAGTATGATCATGTGACCTCCCTTGGCCAGCTCTTCGAGTGGCCCAGCCTTGGTGACAAAAGAGACTGTGGCACCCTTGTCAGAAAGTCAATAATGTGATAAACACTGCCCTTCACTTGAGCCCCGGTTCACCACTTTAGCAGCCAATTGCCGTGACAGTCATTACCTAACTAGTAAATCACCACGACATGGATACAAGTAAATAACACTGTCAGTGAAAGAATAACTTAAAAAAAGAGGTGAACAGCAGTGAGAGGAAACATGTTGCCCTGCATTTTTACACAGATTCCTTCTTAACAGAAAGTGAGCATATGTTATAGAAAATGAGCCTGTAAAACGTTTTTTTGTATTTTTTTCCCCCCCTATGGCTCTGGCAGCGAGTGTCATTCAAGATATGGCCTTTCCACACTCATAAAGAACACATAAAACACACATTGTGCTCTCGTAAAGTACTTACAGAGGTGAGATTTATGTGCTAGGGTCTGGATTTCCAAAAAGAGACCAATGCTGTCACTAAAATGTTTTTGATTTACACTGCCAATGTATTGATGTGATTACAAGTGATGGAAGAAGTATTCAGATCATTTACTTAAATAAAAGTATTACTACCACATTGTGAAAATATTCCACTGGAATTAAAAGTCCTACATCCAACCAAGTATTATCAGGACAATGTGTAGTGTTAAAAGTATAACTTGAATGGTCCCTTAAGTTTATTACTTAATATATATTTGGACAATACAAAGTATAATATTTGCCTCTGAGATGTAGTAAAGTACTTCAGTAGGGTACTTAGTTATATTCCACTACTGGTGCTTCCCAGTGTGATTTAAAGTCTGATTGAGTATATGCTAAAGGAGGGTCCCCAGTTCACTCCAACACATTTCTTTAAACTCATGCACTGTTCATCACCCAAGAGCCCTTTTTCTACTCCCATTGTCATTTTGAGAGACAACCCAGCTCCTCCCATAGGCCAGACTAAATGTGTGTGCTATCAAGCATACAGTCATTAAACACTCCTCTGTCCATACAAAACCAAATACTCTACAACTACAAAGAAGTCAGTGCATCTCAAACCTGCTGCAAGAAAGAGCACAGGTGCTTGATCTCTGCTTTAGCTATGCGAACAATGTATTTCTCATTTAAGAAGGTGGTGTCACTAACTTTGCTAATGTGCCTTTAATGTGGCCCTGTTACACCCTTGGATGTGAATATCAAAACGTTTAAATCGACCTGCTCACGGGAGGCAGCAAGTGAGTCTTGTAAAATGAATTATTGATGCCATGCGAGGCTCCTCTGACTGTGAACAATGTAACTTGCTCTGGTGAATTCATCTGAGCTCTTTAAAATCAAGGTCTCTCTGCTCACTTTCATGTTCTGACAAGGGTTCAGTCTCCATGCCACAAGACATTCTTGATTACCGGCGATGTCCAAGTCTTTCTCAGAGACACCTCAGTCCTGTCGGGACAGAGCACGTTATTGTTGGGATACCTGCATAGTTGCATGATTGGTGTCAAATAAACACGGTGCTGAGCTACAGTGCTAGAGGTCTTTTTACCTGTAATTATGGCATGGCTAGCTTTCCACTGTGGGACGGCTGCCAGCTTGCTTTGGCTTTTATGGGGCTTCTGGTCCTTTCTTGTGGTTGTCATGCTGCAATTAAAACTGTCTCCAATCGCTGGGTGGCAAAAGGCGCTGAGACAGACTCTTGTCTCTCTCACACACAGACACACATATGCATGTGTATGAGTGTACACACACACACAAACACACTGTGGAGCCTCTGGCTGGAGGCGATGGGAAAGCGTATGATATAGGAAAAACATAGTTAATTACATTTGACAGGTATCTATTAAAGTGCATTCTTAGACCTTAGAGGCCTTCACACATCTAATGGAAATACACACTCAAATGCTGCCCATGAATAATAGGGCTTCCCAGCCAAAAGCTTTGGCTTTTCTTCCCTTATCTCGCCAACATCAAGCGTCTGTCAGCGAATAGACAAATCACCACTAATCAAATCTGCAAAAGTATAAACCAAGGTCTTATACATGGTATTCAGATGCTTTTTAATTAGTTATTCAGGGATTCTTTTCACTTTTAAGTGAACAAGCACTTGAATCCCTCCTCCACAGAAGCACCAGCTTGCCTGTTTATTACAGACAATAGTAGTATGATTGTAATCACAGCACTTTCCCCTGATTTTGCAGCTAAAGAGAGGATGTATGCATTGCAGACATACTTGAATCGTAACCTGCAGGTGAAATGTCCAGATGTACGAGTGTACGCATCTGTACGATAGGGCAGTGCATGACCGGGATACTTGTCTGTGTGGTTGGTCTGCCCTTTTCTCTGTCATTCCCTCCTGTCTGCTAGTCTACCACTCTGTCTGGTTTGTGGGCTCCCCATCCCGACTGTCTCCCCATTCTTTGCTGGTGTTTCATCTAATCTGCCCGAAGACTCTGCCAGATCAGCTGTCTTCAAAATCCAATTTAGGTGCTTCATACAAAATATTCCAGGCAACAAAAAAGGAGAAGGATTCATCATGCAAAATATATATATTGCAGAATTTCTTGCTTCATGCTCGTACTTACATACATACATATACAGTAATTTTAATATTTCTCCATTGCATTCTCCATTAGGTTTCTTACAGAAACACCTAATGAAACCTGATGTCAGATATGATAGTTCTGCAGTACAAGTCTCTGTTCAGTGTCAGAGCTTTCAAAATTCTCTACAATATCTATGCAAAGCAACTATGGCTAAGGTTATGGAAAGATGCTAGTTTAAAAAAAAAAAACTATGGTTGAAGGAATATCTAAATATTTTTAAGAAATACGCATATTAACTTAGAAAATAAGCCCCTCCACGATTTAGACAAGGACCTGGGGCAAATTTTCCAAAAACTGCAAAGCATGTGACATTTATGCACGCTCCCGAGTGCCTGCTCTCTGCTTCCTTACAGTGTCAAGAGTGTGCAACACTAACATTATCTTAGAAATGGAGTCCACTAATACCAAACAATAACTGGCATTCACTACAATGCAGAGTCCAACACCAAGTCCAAAGTCAAAGACATTACTACAAGAATGTGAAATATATTTACTTTTGGGTGGATAACTTCCACTAATTCATCTGACTCCCAGGGATGATCTGTCTGGTAATGGCTGGCTTGATTTTTGCAGGTTACTTTGGCGACTGATGTTGCAATGTGGCAGGATACATGCAGTGTCGCTGGGTTGTAGTTAACTGGTTAACCTTAGCTTGCTCGCTAATGTTATCGCCATCAAAATACTTTCTAAGATGGCCAGTTACATTACAATCTAACATTATGCCTGATGCTAACTTATGTATGAAGACAAACAGTGCTGATTTTAACCAACAATAAATTGTGTAGTGGTACAAAGCAAATGTGTAACTAAAGCTTGATGTCTACTAGTCAAGAGCAATGCAAGGCAGGGGCCAACTAGTTAACTGTACCCAAGCTAAGTTGGGGTTGGCTTGCTACCTGTGGCTTGGCTGTGTGGCATAGGTCTGGGCTTGGTTGCGCTTTGGTGTTGGCTGATGAACAGCAGCTAGTTATCATAATAGAGTCTATGCTACAAATAAAATACAGGAACATTACAGATAGTAACAATATTCTAATCTGATTTTAATTTATTTTCCAGTATTGTACTTTAGTGTTCAGTGTTCTTTTGGCTGATGCCCAGGATGTTACTATAGCTCACCTATCAGCTGAAGATGTCATTATTAAAGGATTATCAAGGATTTTTTGAATGTTACAAAAAGAACTATAAGGTTAAGGTTAGCCTAAGGCGAGGCAAAGGATATGGTTATTAAAAAGGCAAACGTTAAATGCACAATACAAACTCGTCCAGCAGGGCACACTACTTTCTGCACTTTCACTGGATGTGCGCACTGGACGTAAAGCTGCTGATTAATCCAGTATTGATATGCTATCTAGGAATATTGGGCTGGACAGATGACATACCCAAAATTCATATACAAGCACTGATGACTTGACCAGTACGTTTGAGACTTTTTGTCCTTCGAAGCATACAACACAGTCCAAACTTGATTTACAGTAACATTTGGCAAACCTTGTTTTGTGTGTTTTAGACAAAATGTTGTCTTGACCTGAAAGAGGATTCATGTAATGTATAATGTCAAAGTCAAAGAGTCATACTGGGTGGCCACCACATTTATACACCTGGTCCCTTATGAGCCTTGAGGGAAATATTTGGTGTAACGTGTAGTGCTATCAGACACATTTGTGCATGCTTTTGGCTGTAGGCATTTACTGTGCAACCTGGAAAACGTTTGTAATGACTGTTTGTTGGCTCAAGCCAACTCTTTTCACAAGTTGTTTGTGAGGTCTACAGTTTGGAACAGATGAACTGATTGATGTATTGATGTTATGTCTTTGATAATTAGCCTAACCCCAGATAGATAGTAGAGCACAAAGATATCATCAGTAAGTGTGCAAGATTTTTCATTCTATTCTAATTTGCATATTGATCCCTTCCTTTACCACTTGCACTGTTCTGTATTTTCTGTTTCACAAAACACTTTTGTGAAGCTCCTTTCTTTCACTCCTCCCACACCTCTATGTTCCTCCCCATCCTATCTCCTCTCATTAGAAGGACTTGAGGATCACACACAAAGCCAGGGAGAGATTATGATGATAGTTTTGTAGCCTGCCCCCCTTTGTCTCTGTCCACATTCCTCTAAAATGAAAGACGGCAACAATTACCTTCACGTCTGATGCCTCAAGTCTGTTGACATCCACTTTGAAGAGCAGGTCTGGTTCCCAGCCTATGGCTAAAGGTACACGTTTGTCTTTTGCTGCAATTACTGTCCATGTCAAGATGGCTGACAAACTGGGAGCGGCCATCTCCTGCAAAGTTCCATTGGTTAAGAGCCAACATTTGTTGGCATGGAAAGCTGTTCTTGTCAAAATGTGCGCTCTTATGAACAACTAATAGAACAAGTTCTTTATGTGTTATGGACAGCTAGTCAGGATTCTAAATATTACCACAGGTCAGGGGAAAAGGGAGTGTGTGGTATTTAAATAGACCGTACATCAAAGCGTAGCAATTTAAGAGTGACATGTGAGTCTGGAAAGTGCTAATAGCCTTTCCGAGCTGATTCCATCCAACCCCCTGCCAATGTCAGAATCCAGCTGAATTTGCTCTCCAAGATGTTCTTCTGAGGTGAAAGCCAGCAGTCAGTTGTAGCTCCACTGGTAGCCGTTTCCGATGCTTTGGTAGCGTAGCATCAAAGTCACGGGGCACACATATATTCCGCAGGATTAGAGTAGCGTAAAAGGACAGCCCCAGCCCATTCACTGTTGGCACGGCCGCCACAGCCTCGGCACAAGTGAGTTTTTAATGCATTCCATTTAACTTTAATTACTCCAATCTCTGCGAGGGCACACAGGAAGAAAAGGCCCGGGCGTTTGTGCCGAGCAGATTACCCCACTGCCCTGCCAAGTCCGCGGCGCGCTGCATCCTAAGATAGAATTCAAATTCAAATGTGGGCTAAAGAAAGTGCAGCTGTCACCCCTCTGGCCTGCGAAGCCCCAACCGGATCAAAGATGAGCTGTCCTCCTCCCCTGCCCGTGTAAAAATGAGCTGTCCTGGCCGTGCCAGTGTCTCGTCCCCCTGGGGCACCTAATCCTCCTCTCCTGACTCCACACTGACAGTCTGAATAAAGGCATTAAACCCCGCAAAATAATTACCAATTAAAACGGATGGAGAAGTCATCAGGTAGTGACTGGGGGGAGAGCAGGCAGAGGCGGCAGAGAGGGATGAAGCTTCGGTGGGTTTCTCTCCTCCCTGCCAAGAACAACCTGTATTTTCTCCTTTATGGGTTATGGTTTTGTAGTTCTGGATGAGTGAGTGACCTTACAGAGTGGTATCAGACCAGGAACAGACATCTGAAAGCTTCTAGGATGTCGAAGAAAGTTTGTGTGAGGCATCCCAACTGTGCGAAAGCCAGAAATCAGTGCAGGAGTTTTATAAAACCACTGGAATTAAGAGTACTTGTTTTACTTGCTGCTATTTTATCTGGGCTGCGGCTGCATAGATCGGAGATGTTGTGAAACTACTGAGATCACCATTCATCATCAGGCATTTTATTGTGTGTAACATGTAGATGTGTTGGCATGTTTGGAGGTACATTTGGTGCTTATGTATGATAAACTTCAAACTTGCCTCTGTGCATTTACTGGCCACTGTGCTGTAAATGAGCATGCATGTGTGTTTGTACCTGTAGAACAGTGTTATGGGGGTGTTTGCAGACTAGCGTGCCATGAGGCCCGGGGCACTAATCCACCAGCGCCACACTGCCGAATCCAGGTAAAGTGATCCTAAAGCCTTCTTACCCCTCTCCCTCCTCTGTTCTCTCTGCTCCCCTTTGAGCTCTGTCTATTAGCAGTGGCGGAGATCAGACTAGTGAATATCCACTCAAAAGACCAGTCTGGACCAAGACCCACATTTTGACAACTTAATCTCCTCTTTGACGGCAGGCAGAAAAGGAGTGAATTGCCATGTGACAAAAGGGTTCTGACTTGACCATATTCTTTTGAAATTCCTTCCTCTGGTATAGGAGACAACCTGTATTCTTGTCCTTTAGATTCAAGCATAAACATGTGGTGCTCTTAAAAAGACTGCTGCTCTTATACTTTCGAGTGCTCAGTACTTTATCATGTCTATGCAATCAGCGACTGAAAGTTTCAAATATATATTTTTCTCTTGACTCTTTTTAGTGGAAAACATATTGGGACACAACATGAAATTAAAAACGTATACTCAAATGCATGTTTATACCTCCCCTTTCATAGCGTTGATTGAGCAAGATGGCTCATTCCAGCGTTTTCTCCTAACTGCTCCTCAGTCTATAACTCGCTGTGGTATTCCACTGATGTTGATCACTTTTGACCCGAGGGATGGTTTGCATTGCTGATATGACTTGTCTTTTTCTTTCTGTATCTGTGCCAATATCACCTTGGGCTGAGTACACTGGGCGTGTACACCGCTGTAGACGTTGCAATGTGTATGATGCATACACACACATGTGCTATATGTGCAAGTGTGTGAGAACAAGGAAGGAATATTTTTGTGTCTATTCTGTGGAACCAATAATTAGGCCTCGACTTAGACTGTCAGCCAAACATATTTGCTGTATGGGTACATACTGTACGCAGACATATTGTACACTACCTTCAGCAGATTTTTTTTAAATGATCCCATGTGGGTGTTTTAATCTGTCTTTTACTGTGTCTGTCTCTTTGTGATTAAGGCCAGGATCAATTTAAATCTTCTCTTGTTTCATCTCAGTATCCCACAATTATCATGTTATGGTCAAATGATCATCTTGATTTACAAACTGAGCTGTTCATGGGCCAAGTCAGCTTAAAGGTGTAAAGTGCAGCCCAGCCATTTTATGGCTAAAACCTTGATCCTCTTGAGATGACAACTCTGTTGTATTCAATCCTCATCCAAACTTTAATTCAATATTATGGGGATATGCAATCATCAGGAAAATGACTCACAGTTATCACATAACTATGAAAAAAACAGGTTAGCAGTTCTATCCCCGTCTCCTCCAGTCCACATATTATTATTTGGGCCAGGTAAAAGCCTTGCATGACAACCTTGTTGTTGCTATTGGTGTGAAAAGGTATATAAAAGTATATATATATATATATATATATATACTGTAACCTTTTGTCTGTGCTAACAGTTTGATTAACAGGCCAATGTGACATTTTCAGACAAACTGGTGGAGCAGCTTTTGTGCCACGGGCCAGCTGACGTGTGAATGGACAAACAAACTGCAACATGCCAGACAGCATGAGTGAGCTATACTTTTTAAGACAATCAAGTAATATTTTGTACAAACAGGAACAGGAAGATTTTAAAACATCGATTAATTAATTCAATCTATGATTGACTAGACTGGGAACCAAAAGTAAGCAGTGCAGTAAGACTGTGCTGTATTTTCCAAAAAGGCTCTTATAAAAGTGAAATATTGATAAATGGTTTAAAAAAAGGGGCCTCCAACCTTAAGATGAAACCATCTTACAATCAGCATTGTGGTAGCTGAGAAAAAAAATCATTGTGATTAATAATGTAATTACCAATTTGAGCTATATTGGTACAGCAAAAGGTGTTGAGACATACAATAATGTATATGATGCTAAAATGCAATTATATTGAGACTGTCAGCATTGTCCAAAAACTACGCTGACAGCAAGTCTTTCCAGAGCGTGACTTGTGCAGTGGTTTTAATTAACTTTTCTACTGAAAAGTGTACAGACCTGGCAAGCATACAACAGTGTTAGAATAACATGAATTGGTTTAGTCATTAGTGCGTTATTGTTTCAAACATCTGCTAAGGCCACCTTCCATTTGGGTCACACAAATATGCTACCTAAGTAAACATCTCATTCAATGTGCTTGAAAGTGTCTTTCATAGAAAGATGAGAAACTTTATGACATGCTAAGGTTGAAGGACAATTTGATAATTTAAGGAGGGCAAGGATTTCGCTTCATAAAAAGAAAGAGTTCCATATAAAAGAAAGATAAGGCCTTCAGGCCTTGTCAACCATCTTCATTAGAAACCCCACTTTAGTCTTAATGCTTTTCTAGTCATTAGCCAGGGCACAATATGTCACAATCCTCTTCAAAAGAGTATATACACATTGTTCAAATAATTGCCCTGCGAAGGACAAACAACCAGCATGTAAAAAGGCATCATTATTCAGGTGCAATCACTGACAGAGACTTTGAGGCCTTCCCTCTCCTTTGCCATTTTTGTAGAAGGCCATCTGATGTGCCTCTCTGCAAAAGTAAAAATAAAAGACATGGTGAATTGCCAAACCGCAACATAAGAGCGACTCTGTGGACTTAAATACTCTTTAATCAGAGCTGCTTCTAGGATCAACACTTGGAGATACATAATTATAAGAATCACATTCCCTGGTCTAATGATATTGTTTCATACAGGCCGTGTTAATGTAAACATAGCCAAAACACTGTATCCGTCAGTATTGCGGGAAATTTGACACCCTTTATGAACATCACCCTTCTGGTTGTCAATCAAACTGTTATAGATATGGAATTTGTCACATTTGCTCAGGTTTTTTAATTGATATGCATAGTTAATGAGCTGCTTTCTGTCAGACAGTAGTAAAATGGCAGCTTGCTCAACTAAAATCATTCACCATGCATGGATGACTGCCATATTGTCTTGTGTGTTATCATTACTCTCATTTGAAGTCAAGGTTGTAACCACTCACAGAGGTTAAATACTGGTGACCTCCCCCACCAATCAGCAGAACTAACAATGGCTTGTGAAATGTCTTTAAAACGACACACCATGTCCAGATGCCTTGACTTAACATGAACAAATACCCCCACAGACACACTGCACATTGTTTTTACCTCTTGTGGGAATTTCCACGGCTTTGACAGTGTACTGTAACCCCCTTAAGTGATGTGCAAAAGGTGATACACAGAAGCAAACCAAACAAAAAACACACACAAAATAACATTTTGTGAAATGAAATTATTGCCAACAGTTAGATGAGAAGATTGATACCACTTTTGTGGTTTTACAATAAATGAAATTAAGCTACTGCCAGCAGCTGGTTAGCTTAGATCAAACAGTTAGCCTGGCGCTGTCCAAACAAAACTAAATATGCCTACCAGCACATCTTGTGCAGGAAGTCCCTGCCCCCAGCTATAAAATAGCTGTACACATAACTGCTGGTAAAACCACAACCTGTTGTTCTTTACACTTCTTACAGCTTTTGTATGACGTGTTAATATTGAGTTTTAAACGGACAGAATTTGCTACATTTAGTCACCTGTAGGCTATCCAGTCTTTGTGCTAAGCTAAGCTAAGCTAACTGGACACTAGTGGTAGTTTAATATTTGTCATACAAACATTTGGCTGGATTTATTGGCAGAATATGACAGGAAGGGAATATAATATTTATAATGTATGTTTTCATTAGTGAATTGTCGCCTGAAAATAAAATGTTGTGTTTTCTTTACCTTAGAATGGGCATTTTATGTCAACAGAGGGTGCAGGTCCTCTCCTACAGAGCCCTCACGTTGAACCACCATATTTCTACTAAGGCCAAACCAAACAATGGCCCTACATAGGGTCTTTTGCAGTCACCTTAATTTCTCCTACATACTTGGAAGTGGAGGGTGAAGCAGATCAGTATTCAGTTGGTTGCATTCTGTAACTTCGCCGCTAGATGCCACCAAATCCTACACACTGGACCTTTAATGAGATACTGGAGTATTGATGAGACCTACACTTTCTTTTTTTTAGAAACCCCCAGTCAGATACTGTAGGAGGAAGGTTGAAACTTAACGTTTTTTTATTTAGATATTCTCGAGCACTGATTGCAGCATGAAGAACAATTAAATAAACTCGCATCAAAGCTGTCTTAATACGTATTGAACACACTGAATTTTGGACACTGTTAAAGTGATATCCTTTCAAAAACTTAATAACAGCAAGAGAGCCAGGGTGACTACGCAGATGTAAAGTTTAATACCCACAATCTGTCTGCCAAAACATGAAAAGCAAGGGTAGAAAAGGACACATTTTTGGCAGCCCTTCATCAAAAGCATAAAGCAGTGGCCGCAAGGGGAGAAGTAAACAGATTAGAAAAGCTATTGACATTTCCACGTAGCAAGGAAAGGGTGTCAAATGGCAGCAAGGATGATAAGGTGTACAGGCATTCAGTCCCCCCCCCCCCCCCTCATGTTTTATGTATCTGTGATCACAACTGATCGTGAGAGAAATTAATCAATAACAATGCCGCCGGGATGTGTGGATGACACATGCCACTGCCCACCCCCACCACCACCTTGTGCTGCCCCCCTACCCTCCTCTTTCAACACCCCTCGCCACACTCCTCTATTCTCCACCCTCCTTCATTCTCCTCACCCCATCCATTTTGATTCGGGGGCCTGTTGTTCGCCCACGTCTAGGTGAGGGATTTTTACATCCCCAGCGTGCTTGGAGGAACTCCATATGGCCGGGATCAAAGGTGTTGCTGGGTGCATGGTTCTGCTTGGTTGCCAGCCACCGCCGTTAATTAGAAAACAAGATCAGAGGCGGTATTAAAATCCAATTAAGCCCGTATGAACAGATTGCCAAGTGATGTTCACTAATGCATTACTGAGCACCATGCAAATTTTAGTGGCAGCATTTGGCTTTATGTTATGTGTTTGTGTCATTAAGAGTGCGCGTGTACTTGGGAGTGTATCTGAGTGTGTGTGCGGTAGTGTGTATGTCTATGTATGTGTCACTGGTGGCACTGCTGGCTATCCAAGGCTGTGTGACATTGCCTGATTTTTTTCGTTGATACACAGCTCTAATCTCATATAAACAATCAGCTAAAGCTCTGCAGAGCAACAACACCTATCCACACAATAAGATTGGATGATATTGCTTCTTACAATTAAAGCATAATTGAGAATGCTGAATTATTGATCCATCATAATTGAGTTCTCTTCATTTGATTTGTATGAGAAACTAATATGATGCACAGAAAATCCAGCAGATTTGGATAAATTGCCTGAGAGTATTCAGGTTTGATACAAAGATCTATAGCCTTTCTGTTTGGTCTCCACTGGCCACTCAAAGACACAAATTACAAGAGGGACAGGAGCTTTCCATTTAAATCGTTTTAAAATTTGAGATGGCTGTCAGCAGATATAATTAAACCATGTTAAGGAATTGGATGAGGCACATTAAAATGCGTACATAAAATCATTCTGCACAATAAGTGCCAATTTAGTCCATGAGTTTCATTCGCCACAGCAGACAGACAGGGCATCTGTACCAAAGACTGACAAGTGGATGCAGCTGGTGGCCTATGGCCCGAAGCATCCACATTATCACAGACGAGGGCTGTTAATGTCGGGCTGAATGGATCCCCTTTTGAGATACAAAATAGCATTCTGATTAGAAAGCCAGGAAATACACATCTGAAGTGCCGGAAATTGTCACAATGCACAACCACGGCACATTTGGCACAGTCTCAAGCTGGGTATAGAGGGGTAAGATCTTAATGAAGGGATGTGCCACTATCAAACGCATTTAGATTTCTCATATAGTTGTGCTGTTTAACAGTTTCTTCAGGATATGTTTGTCAGGTCATGCTTTTGGGTCAAAACTTAATCTTCTTAATGTGATTATGTTTGTTAGTAGTTCAAATGTTTCCAAGATATAATGTTTATTCTTCACGTTATATATTTCTTTGTGTTTAACTGCTAAGCAATTAAATGTACTAAAAAAATCTTCCCTTATAAATGTATAAGTGTAGGCAGGTCACACTATTTGGCAAAAATAAATAATTCATATCCGACAATTTAAATGAGATTGCTACATGAAAAATAGAATTAAAAAAAGAAACACCACAACAATAATACACAGAAGAAAAAAAACAGAATTTAGTTATGCTGAAAATAAAACTATAAAGGTAAAACATGGTGCACTTCTGTTGCAATGCAGTGTAGCAATGTAACAAAAATGAGACATGTGGATCAACTTTGATACACTCACTGCTGCAAGTTTCAGGTGGGGATCCACCTTCATCAGGCTTCATTTACTAGCAACTGTGTATCGTTAACCCATGAGGTTCTGATTGGTCAGAGCAGGTCACACTTGCAGTATAAATCCTTCACAGTGTGTTAGAGGTGATAGAGTTAAACAGTTTGTGCAACATGGTGGCTGGTTGTGGTGCCTCAGGGTAAGTGGCAGTTTCCTTTGTGATGTTTTGACCCTTTTCTGTTAACTAGTTATGCTTTGCCTGTCTTTCAACAGGGCTTTGCTCCTTCTTATGCTGCTGGGCACAAGTTACAGCTACCCCAAGAAGCAAGGTAAAGTATCACTGATTGATAATCAAGCATTGTCTGGGTCTTTTTAATTTTTTTAAACTTTCTTTCTCTTTAAGGTTTTGATCCTAGCTCCTCCTATAGCAGTAGCTATGGTGCAAATCCTCCATCTACTGCTACCTGGGATATGCCTTCTTCTGGTGGCTCTACCCCTGTGGTTTCTGGTTCTGTGGCTGGGTCTAAAACTGTCTCAAGTTCAGCCCACCCTCAAAATGCTCCCAGGAGAGAACCCAGTTACCCTCAACCCAGTGAGAGGCAGCAACCAGCAGCATCTTCTTACAGCTCTAACTCCTTTGCTGCAGCACATCCAGGACGTGCTAGCAGCTCTTCTGCAGGCTCAGCATGGCCAAGTTCTTCTCAACCCACCTCTACCCAAGGTAACTGGTTAGTGACTTAAACAGATTGCGCAATGGCTAATTAACCTTGTTGTATTGGCCTTGCATCTTATTTGTAGCAATCCTTATCTCTTCAACTTCTGCTCCTAGACATTGCCTGGGCAGTTGCACCTCCCAGTCTTGGTGGCACAAGACCTACTGCTCGCCGGTTTGCCAACAAACCTGCCTCTAAACCACTTGGCTCAAGCAACGTGGGTCCGCCTGGCTCTCGTCCAGAGTTCCAGGCAGGTGAACTGTCTAGCTATGAGAACCGCTTTGAGCATGGCAACTATGAATCTGAGACTGAGGAGCAAGGCTTCCAGCCAGCACCCCCTGAAGTTGAAGTTTCAAAGGGACGATACTCTACCAGTGAACGTCGGCCATTATATCCTGGCAGACGTAGGGGGCATGTTTTTCCTTATTATGACTACATGTTCCTGACTGGCCAGTATCCTCAAGGCACTATCACTCACTCCAGCAGCAGCTTTGAACAGGGAACGGACCACTGGCAAGATGCTCACTACATCAGATACCATTATCCTGCCAGCCCTGGTATTCCACAGGTCAAGACCAGTGTCCAGCAGCCTAGCCAACCTGTTAAGCAAAGCATTGACAGCAACTACGGCTCTGGTGGGGCACCTGAACAAAACCAACCCTCTGGAGCTGTTGGTCCACAAGCTTACTCTTGGCGCGACCCAGCATTTTGGATTAACTTGCTCTAACTCTTTTCTCCTGTCTTTCAGGTTGGATACTAAATAATCCTGCTGACCTTGTTCTGAATAAAGATGTTTCACTCCCTTGAAGTGTCCTATTCTAATAACTTGTGTGATTTAGCTTGACCTAGCAGTGGAGCTGTACATTGCAACCAAATGACTTTCATGTCTCACCCTCATTTTGAATGTAAAAGGCCATATCTAGCTCAGTGCTTGGTTTGTCTGTTCTAGAAAAATGGCCTCCTCCTGAAAGGAGGACCTGCTCACTGTAGATACAAGTGAAACAAACAATTCTTATACTTTGCTTCTACATTAAAGACAACCTAATGGCTATTGTATTCCATTCCTGCAGAGAAATACTTATCACACTAGCTCTTCAATATCAGGGCTCTGGTATTGTGACACAATGGCACACAACATTTCAGCTATAAGTCTCTGGTTTAGTTCACAAACTCTTTCTTGGCTCCTACCTCCTGTGATGCATTGCATATCTGCTTACTGAATCAGGATATAGGAGTGTGCCTCAGGTTGTCAATCCTGACTACAGCTTTAGACTTATGCCACTTATCCATCTTGTGATGCAATTCCAACATTTAACCATGTTGGCTGCTGTTCAGTGAGTTAAAGGTATACAATGTCAGTCATGATCTATAGTTTGGTTTAGGTGGTTTCAAACAAAGGTGAATCAATATCCCAATCTGTTAGTGACATTGCCTGATGTCATTAATGGACAGTGGGCATCCTAATTCATATAACAAATCACCCCAAAGACTCTCCATTGATCTTTAATTAGAAGCAGCTGTTAATCACCTTTATGACTTTCCTCAGTGGCACCATAATGGTTTCTGCAATGAAGCCACCGCAGTCTGTTCCAGCTAAAGAACAGCCACATCAGCAGGCCGTGTTTACTGTCTTATGTACAGCACACACCACTGTTAATGAATCTGCTCCGGTTTTCAGAATTTCTTTTTTTTAGTCATCTCCTCTGCCTTTGTAGCAACCTAAAAATCCTTTCTAATGGTCTTTTCAGGCATAGGGACAAACAATGACCCACAGGAGAGAAATGGCAATTACCTCTAGTAAGGTGCCCACTTCACACACCTGTCACAACACAGATGAACCCATCATAAAAGACCGGTGGAGAGGGACAAAAACGAGGGAGTTCTCCCTCAGTGACCCTTCAGCTTTCATAGTCTCCCCTCTTTTTCCAGCTCAACTATTAAGACATAAAGGGGTCAGTCCCCAGACAGCGCCATCCTTTATCCCTCCCTCACACACTCATCTCCGACATAAACCCTTGCTGTGTTTCCTTATTGGTTGCCACTGAGCATTGAGAAGATTATAATTGTACCCCCGTTCTGATTAAAAAGCTGCCTCCAGATTTTGGATTTTGTCTATTTGTTTTGTGACTTTCCTGACCGAGATTTTTATTATTAGAATTATAAATATTAGAACTTTAAGTCCCTACTAACCTTCCTCAGTGTCTTAAATATAAGCATTCCGTTTCAGATATTACGTATATAATTTGATATAATACAAATGATTTAATTGTTTGAGTGATTTGAAGCAGTGCTTCAAAACATATTGCATGAAGCAAAGCAAAAATTAATATACATTTTGCCATATGTTGCGATTTGGCATCTGGCGTCCTCCTGTGCGAGTTGATGTGAAGGTGGAATCTGGTTTGACTTAGCCATGTGGCAAATATAGGCCTAAATAAACATGTATTTCAGATGTCTGGCTGTAAAAAAAGCAGATAAAAAAAAAAGCCGTGGCTATATGGGGAAATAATTTGCTCGTAAAATTCATAGATCTTCATACTTAAGTGTTATTCCTTCAAGTGTTTTATGGCTCCCTCTTAAGATGATGAAACAGAAATCAAATCCCACAGGAAAAAGATCTAAGTTTTATTTACAGTCGTTCACATCAGCGTGATTTCTTTTGATGAGATTTGGTCATTTATTGTCAAATTTACCTATTTATCTGTCTAACCTCACACACTCAATTTGAAGTGCACAAAGAACAGCAAATCCTCTATTCTTACAGAGATCCCTCACATTTGAATACCTTTGTGGTATGAGAACCATATCATTAAGTGCACCGCAGAAATAGAGGAGGCATCAGATTCCATTACCATGTACAACTGCATAACTTTTTTCAGAATTCGCAGGATGTGTACAGACCAGTGTTAAAATCTACCCCCAGCCATTGCAAACGGCCCAATTGCCTTGTGATTAACGCACAATAAAAGAATGTGATGGCTTAAAGAAGCAGCAGGAAAAGCTGCCCAGTGAAAGATGGGTGTATGGCGCACTCTATAATTAAGCCAGTCTGCACTTGATGAAAGTAGATCACACTGGCGGGCCACGGCTTCACAGCCAGTTTGTTTTTACGACATAATTACAGTCCAAATCAAATGAGAAGATTTAATATTGCACCACGACAAGCATGTGCCCAATGCCAACAATGACACTGACCCCCCTGAGGCGAGGTGTGCCTGTGCCTGCGAGTGTGTGTGTGTGTGTGGGGGGGGGGGGGGGGGGGGGGGGGGTCGGGCGTCAGGAAGCCGACAGGAGCGAAGCTTCCCCACCGCGGTAGCTATCTACCTGTGTCTGGGCCCACCTGGGAGGTCTGACACCAATGGAATTACACTGACAGTGGGACAGAGGGTAGGAAAGAGAGAAAGGAGTTTGTCTGTGGAATAAAAGGGAGGGGAGGTGAGGAGGAGAGGGAGTTAGAAGACTCTACGAGGAGAGAAAGTTTATCTGGAAGGAATCAATCTAGCAGAACCAGGCGAGGGAGAGGAAACAGAGAACAAAGAGCTGAGAAATGAAAATAGATGCAAGTGAGGTTATGACAGTCGGAGCAAGTGATGAAGAGACTAAAAGAAAAGAGAAGGAGCAGACTTAAATATGCAGACAGTGAGGGTGTGGCTGGAGCGCAAAGATAAATAAATGTTTTGCTTCACTGTGTTTCCATGGCGAGGTGATGGCCAGTATGTACGAGGGCTTGTGCAGTCACGACCCACTGACTGAGTTTTTTAGTGATGAAAAGAGGATCGGTTAAAGGCAAATCAGCACTAAAGTGGATTACATCAGGTGTCTGCTCACTCTTCCTTTGCAATGCAGAAGAGATTTCAAAAAGATACTGTGTCAAACAATGGATACTAGTTTTATAGTTAAGGAACTGCCTGAATATAGGGGTGGCAATTATAGCAACCATAAGTTGTCATTTCTGCTTTGAGATGAGTTCCGTTTTGATGCTTGACGACATGGTTGTGCCGTAAACGACCAAAACCTCCCACTGAGTGGCTTCAGTGTTTTTCCTCCCTCTGAAAAAGCCTGCATTTCCTGTCCTTTACTTACACGCTCGACATGACCACAAAGCCTTTGTTCCTCTGGGTCAGAGTCTCCCAGAAGAGAGAATCTTCCCAAGCCACAGCTGTTGAGTGACCACGCTCGACCACACTGCTCTCTGTCTCCTGACCACCCTTCTAAATTGCTCTCCCTGCTCTCCCTCCATCCATTCCTGACTCCTTTTTTCCCCCTTTTCCCAAGAGCAGCCAGCTGGGCCAGATTTACTCTGGTCTCTGTGTCGCAGGGCGAAGCCCATTCTGCTCGTTGGGCGGGCAGCGTCATTTGACTGGGTACTGGTCAGGACTGGTAGATTAGTAACTGGATATCTACAGAGAGGCCAGTGGGGCCTGAGCCCTGTGATCCAGTGGAAAGAAGGGTCTCTGCGGTGGCCTTGTGGTTCTGTGTGGCCCAGGACGTGAACCGCAATCCCTGCTGACACCCTGTTCCCCGAGGACATGGTTTTACTCCAAACCATGATTTCCCATCTCCCGCTCCGCGACTCACTGTCTGTGACTATATGGCCTCTGCCCAGTGCTTTCTGGTGAAGAGGATACGGCACCTCCTCACCACTGGTGCTGGAGGCCACTTTTCTCCCACGGAGCTGGGCACACAGGAGGGGGCCTTTTCCTAAACAAGCTTAAAAGAGAGCTTTTTAACCTCATGTCACATGTGAACTGAACAAGATGAGCTGGTGGCAGAGAAGTGGCCGGAATGGGTCTGTGAGCACACATTTGTGTGGCTTCTGATTATATGGAGAGTAGCCCTTTAAAAAAATAGACAGTTGTGTGAGCATAAGGTCCTGCCAAAATAGATTGTAAAATAAGACGCTTGAGGTTGTAATGTGATTTGCAATTGTGCAAGACAAACACAACTTTGTTCTCCAGCATGTCAGTTTGATAAGAAAAATATGTGTAATACCATGGAAATGTGTATCCTTTATGTGTATTAAATACCGAACGGAAAGCAATAGATAAAGTGCGCAGAGATCATTAACATTTTGAGCTTTAATCAATTTTGTTTTACCTTTTTTGAATAATTAAAAACTTATGCAGCCACTAATCACTGAAAGTCATGCTGTTCCACTTGGTATGTCGATGAATTGTTATGCCACTGCTAACATAAGAGCTGTGGGAATGTGACATCTTCACAACATGCACATTTCTGCTGACCAGAAGACCAGAATCATCAACATGGCACCCAGATGTCAGCCTTCAGGCACACACACACAAACACACACACAGTTGGGAAAGATGAGATCCCTCCTGCAGACACCAAATCCTCCAAACATCATCTGGGTAAGTAATTTGTAGCTGCATGTTTGATTATTTTCAGAATATTTTGACATAATAATTATATTTTTACATTGAATCATGCATAATGTTAAGACACTGAGACACTTCATGGGTCGTTGTGTGTGGCAAGAGCTGGCAAGCATCAAGAATTCCTCCTGATCTGACTTTCTCACACAAACCAAGCCTTCTTTCCTTTCTTCACTCCTCTATCTCCACTCTATTGTGTCTCTTCTCCCTCTGCTCGCGCTTTCTCTTTGAGCTAAAGCACACACACACACTGTACGTGCACTATTTCTGTTATGGTATCCAATGGCCTGGAGGCTCAAGCGAGGACAGGCTTGACTGCTGTTGGCCTGATATCAAGAAATACCTGATGAGTCCCCATACTCATGCCAGGACTCATTTATGAAGCATGAGACTGTCAACAGCTTCCTTCAGAAATAAAACCTGTGAGTCACATTCTCATTTGTATTGTTTTCTATCAGTCATCTCAGTTCAACGTATAGGTCTGGTATTGAGCACAATGTGAAATATTATTTGTCTGATCAAGATTCAGTACCTACCATCTATCTGTGTCTTGTCTTGCCCCAAGAAGATTTGGCCAAATAGTTGCAAGCGAGCAAGATTCCTCACTGACAACATGATAGGTATTTCTTCAGCTCAACCATAAAAACAACAACTCAGAAATCTTCAGATGTCACACGAGAGCCATCAAACATCCACTGCAGTTTGTGTTCCCTCTAATGATTGAAAAACACTGAGGACTTTGAGTGTTACAAAATGTGACTCTGTAGTGCTAATTAAAGCTTCATTAAGGTATAATGTTTTGAACATAATTTAGAGAATATGTTTATTTTATATCATCGTTTAAAAAATATTAAATAAAATATGAATTTAAAAATTATTGAGCAACAACACATTTGAACTGTGGTGTAGTGTTGCCTGGAGAAATTGGTAAACTCTGAATTTATGCTCCCAATTATTATTATTATTATTATTATTATTATTATTATTATTATTATTATTATTATTATTTTAAAGCTGTCTGTCCAGCAAAGAATTAACACCCTGTGACATGTAATGCATATTTAGCTCATCCAAAAATGGGCCAGTAGTATTTGCACATTGCCACTTCTGCTGCTTGACTTCAGGGAGTAAAGATCATTATGAAATCAACATTAGCAACAGAAGAGCTGCAGAGATGTATTTTTTGTGAAGTATTCCTTACTCTATCGACTCATGAAATAGATGACTGTGTCATACTTCACCATCCAAGAAAATATCAGCTCATAGAACACAAAATATGATGTACATCAGAGTCACTACACAGGTTATATGTTAAGGTTAAGTTAAGATTAAGGCATACCCAATGCTGACTAAAAGATAAGTAGGTATAATCTTATATATCATACTCATATATATGTGTATATTTTGCACTATACCACTGTACTTGAAGCCATGAAGATGCTCCTACTGTAAAACCATAATAACATGACACAAGACAGCATCAGTGTGAATGCGGTAGTTAACATGTACCGTCTTCTAACTATTTCCTACCAAACGAAGCATGCTGGATTGTTGCAAATGAGTCAGCATGAAAGATTTCATCTGGCTTGTCCACTCTTCTCTATTGAAGAGAAACTACTGTAGGAGTGGAGTCCCTGTTTTTATAATAGAGTAGTGGTAGCCGTTATCAGTGGTCAAATCCTGACTTATTGTTCATTATCATAGCTTTATTGCATATTTTTTTAAGTACACACCCTGCATGTTTCAGCCACTGCTGGCTGACAGTTGGCAGTAAAGTAAGGTTCCACACCCTTAAGACAACATTGGATTAGGAGTCATACCAAATTATTAGCAGCCGTTTCTAGTAGTTAGTATGTAATTTTGTTCATGAGCATAAGAATGCATGATTCACTCATGTGGGGACACCATTTCCGGTTTGTTTTTGTTTTTTATGCATGCTTGCTTAAGTATCTATTTTTATCAACCCTTTAAAGAAATTGAAAAAATATATAAATCTGTCTTTGCAGATTTACAAGGAGTGGTGTTATATATGAGAATTCTGCATTATGATATAGTATATGACATTTAGTATATGATATATAGTTACACTAAAATTATTATGTTTCTAGTGTTTTCAGTTGTGGTGGTAGAAGAAAAGGAAGATTAAATAATTCAGAACGAAAAGTTGCTTCAATCATAGAGCAATTGCAACATTTATTGAAGTGTTGGCTTTCTTGTATTGATTTTTCAACACATTACAAAAATACATATATGTTCAAAACAGCAGATGTGTACTGTTCTGAAATCACTTTTTTCACAATGATGCACTCCCCCCAAAAAGACCAAGGAAACTATTTTGTACAAAGAGTGTAAGTGAAAGTTGTGAAAAGTGAAATATGAAAATGTATTTAAAATTACAGTTGTAAGTGCCATCACAAGACCTTCAAACAACCATGAGGAAAAAAACAAAATGTTCATGAATGTCTCATGAAGTTGATTTGGAAAAGCGTTCTAACACAAAGCATCATTTCCCTCCTGCTTTCAAGATCAGCTCATGCTTGTAATTCTTGATTTTGAAATCATTTTGTTTTATATCCATGAAGGATAGCTTCACCAAACCAACAACAGGAAACTCATGCAAAAATTAAATAAAAATTAACAAAAAGATTGAAGAGACCAAAAGTCAATAATGGCACCACTCTTGTTAGAAAAAAATAATAATCTGGCATGAATCTGCAATATTACATTTCAAAAATTGTCTTCCCATACAGTGAACAAGTAATCGTACAGAAACATATTCATGAAGATAAAATCCCTCCACCAGGATAATCATACAAAACTGCTATGGCATTCAAAAACATCTGAAAGAACATTGGAGAAAACAATACTTTATTATCATTTTAAACACTTACACAGAGTATTTCATTAATGGCATACTTCAACACTGTAAACATATTGTAAGACTGAATGTCCATGTGGGATTTAGATCTCTCTCAGGGTTTCACTGTTCATCATTTGAATGTGATATATTTCATAGTCGTATGGCTCATTTTAGCCTAACTCTGAGCTGAGTTTTCCTGGAATTAATACACTGTGCGTTTACAACAGAATCTGGATTTTTGCACTCATGCATCAACATGTGTAAGCAAGTTGAAAGCAGCTCTTCGGCCGATCTCACTTTTCGCGTTAAATTGCTAAAATATATCGAACTACGCGGTAACTGAATAGCTTATGGAGATCTGCTGTGACCTCATCGTGATTTCATTTCTAAAAAAAAAAATTAAAAATCACAAATTGCATTCAAGATACAGTATAATCCTTTTTCTATCCAAACAAAATGGCACAAATAAAACCTGACAATAGGCCAAGGAAGCAGGTCGAACTTTCAAGTGAAGATGATTTTGATGATTGAGAATTGCAGTACTAAAATGAAATATGTAGTCTCAGTCTCCTTTCATGTGGCTTTGCTGTCTCCCTCCCTCTCACGCTCGCTCTGTCTCACTCTGATGGTCCATTATAAGATGTGGCCAGTAGATGTGCATATGGGTACCAAAAAAACACACTTTTCATATGCTTCCAATTTCATTTGAATGACTCTTCTCCCTGGTCAAGGTCTTGCTCTCTCTCCCTCCATTTCTTTCTCACATTTCTTCATTTCTCAGTTCCAATCTTTCATTTTTACTATAAGAATAGCCCCTACTCAAGGTCGCCCTGCCATCCCCCATTGCAGCTGTGCTCAAAATTATCATAACTCATATGACCATTTTTTTTTTCTCTACCAGATTCATTTCAGGATGAACGATGCAGAAAATAAAAACCGTAATCCCCAAAAGTCACGAACATGCACACTGTCTCAAAATCTGTTACTGGGAGTTAAACCCATATCACTTTGTGAGGCGAATGAACAGGCTTCCTTTTAAAAGCCGCTCTAATGCATGAATCTGAGCTAGTGAACTGTGAAAAGACGCCGTCGGAGGGAGGCTTAGAGCACACTGCAGAGAGAAGAACACACACGCTAACACACACATTGATATGAATTTCATTTGAAACCATTTTGTGGATCCTTTGGGGGACATGGGAAGTCAACCTGGGTCAGAGAGAGATGCCACGCCAGACATCTCTCTCTCTCGCGCCAGAGCGAGATCGAAAATTATTTAGAAAGTGTTACAATTGCTGAAGTAGCTTGAACAAATTGCCTTTCAGTAAGCACACATGATGTGGGGGAGTGGGGCGAGATAATCAAGTGGGTCTGATAAAGCAATAATGAATGGTAGTTACACTTAGCATATACTGTGGATGATGCAAGCAGCTGGTCTTCTGATTGTTTAGGCCATCTTTCACGTACAGTCGGGGCTACTTTAACATATTAAAAAAAGAATATATTTACAAACAATAAACAGGACTGTTCCCCTTCTCACATTAATCACAAGTAGTCTTAACTTATTCAACATATTAAATATTGTGGTTTAATCCTACATTGGGAATGTACTGAGCATCAGTTAAGGGTGTCTCCATTAAGTGCAACCTTTATTTATGTCCTGACTAAAGGCAGGACAGCAATACAGTAACTGCATTTTGAAATTATTCACATGCCAATATTTTAAGGACAAATCCCCTGAATAAATTAAAATAACTTATCAGGTTTCTAAGATAATGTTGGATTTTTTTACAATCCAGCATGATGTTTTATTTTCAGGCTGACATTCAGTGCTTTAGGCCTGGAACGGGGGAATGGATTGTAGTCCGCTGCTGCAGTTAATATAAAAAAACAATTATTTTTACTTTTTAAAAGCTAACTGCTTCACACAATTTTACTCTCACATGATAATAAGTTTCCTTAAAGGAAAAAAAAAAAGAAAATTTGTTTTAAGGATGACTTCTTTCCAGTTATCGCATTTTAGAAAAAAAAAATGTTTTAGCACATTTCAAAACTAACTCCTTATGAAATCCCACAAAGATGTACCTGCACATGCCAAATATCATTACAAAAATCCAATAAATACAGAAATTATTGCACAGTAGAAAGGCTCCATGGATTCCTAACTGATAAAATCCTCAGACAGTTTGCCAGGAAACACCAAGTTGGGCATTCCAGACAAGTTCTCATTAAAGTTTCCCTTTGTTTATATTCTCAGGTGGCAGTTTCTGTGACAAGAAAAAAAGATGAACATCAATCAGTCTCAAAATATTTTAAGAGAGAGATTATCCAGCCAAGCCCCATAGCTGAAGAAGTGGTTATAGGGATTTTGTGTGTTCATGTGTGTGTGTGCTTTTGTGTATGCATGTGTGTGTGTGTGTGTGTGTGTTTGCTTGTGTGCACTAGGCTGTATAACTAATGGTTGCTGGCTTAACCTCTGTCCGCCTGCTCCAGTTTGACCTCACTGGCCATCAAATGTTCGCCATGCCATTTCTTCATGTGTTTCTCCAGCGTGCTGTAGACGCTGAAGGGCATGTGGCAGATGTCGCAACGGTACACCTCCTTCCCAAATTGCCCGTGGGTCTTCATGTGGCGTGTCAGCTTGGAACTCTGGGCGCAGGCGTAGCTGCACAGGTCACACTTGTAGGGCCGTTCCCCTGTGTGGCTGCGTCGGTGCACCGTCAGGTTGCTGCAGTTCTTGAACACCTTGCCACAGTACTCGCAGGTGTCACTTCTCCTCTCCTTAGAGCTCGGGGGCCTGCCGGGTCCAGGACCCCGCAGGAGGTGAGGAGTGCTGCTGCCGCTGCGGCCAGAGGCGCTGCCACCCTCCATCAGCTCTCCAGGCGGAGTGGAGAAACGGAGGCTCCCCGTCTCTGAAGAGGAGTGCTCAGAGGAGGTGGCGAACGGCGACTGACGGGAATCTGTGAATCCCAGGAAGGGTTCTCTGATGAAGTGGCGTGAAGCAGCGTAGCCAGCCAGGAGTTGAGAGTAGACATTCTCTGGGGAGATAAGGGGTATGGTTGGGGGAATCTCCAACTGTTCTTTCTCTATCTTGATCCGCTTGTTGTTGGAGGGGCTTGGGCTGGTGATTGGGGTTGGCCGACGCTGGAACAGCCCAGGGAAGGAGACTGCTTCAGATACACTGATCCTGCCATTCATCAGAGGCCTGTGGTCCTCCTGCTCATCTCGGTCTCTGTCCTGCTCCCTCTCATTCTCTCTTTCCCTTTCTACTTCAACCCTCTCTCCTCCATCTCCATTAGGTTGTCTCTCCAGACTTCTCTTGTTAGGGTTAAGTCTAAGGTGATTGTCCAGATGGTTGTATGGGTGCATGATGCCCACCCCACCACTGTCATTTACTCTATCCCCACTCAAGGGTTTCTCCTCAGGAGACTGTCTAGGACCATTCTCCCTATTCTGGTTGAACTCCTGAGAGTCCTCACTTAAGTTGGAATCTGGCCGACTTCCATTCCTCAGTTCTTCCTCCTCTTCCTCCTCCTCCTCTTCTTCTTCCTCCTCTTCCTCCTCCTCCTCCTCAATGTCCATCCCCATCCCTCTTGACTCTCCCTCTCTACTCTTTTCTTCACCCTCTCCTCCCTCTCCTCTATTTCCCTGTTCTGGGGAACCACTCATGGACCCAGACTTGTTGTGCATATGTGTCTTCATGTGCCTCTTAAGCTTGCTGGCCTGGGAACAGGCATGATCACATAGATGACACTTGTACGGCCTCTCTCCTGTGTGACTGCGTCTGTGAACGATCAGGTTGCTCTGGAACTTGAAAATCTTGCCGCAGAACTCACAGGATTTGGACTTTCCCGGGGTCTGGTTTTGTCCCTGGGTGTCAGGGGGGCTGGAAGAACCATGTCCGCCCTGAGAGGTGGGTGGCTGAGGGGGGTAGGTCAAAAACGCTGGGGGCTTGGCACCAGGCTGGAAAAGCGTGGGACTCAGCAGGCGGTGCATGGGTGGCACACGATTGGGTGAGAGAGGAGGTGTGGGCCCCCCATTATTGGTTGTGTTGCCAGCCAGTTCCCTCAGACGTCGGGAGAAATCCATAGAAGGAGGCTCCATGGGGGTCATCCGCATCACCCTCTCAAAGGCACTGGGATGCTGGGACAGCAGCCCCATCTCTTCGGGGCCCAGCCGCTCTAGAGGGGGTCTAGGGGGTGGTGGAGGGCTGACAAAGGGTGGCGTTGCAGGCAGCCGAGTCTCCAAATACCCCGGGGGAGGGGGGTGTTCCCTGAGCAGGGGCGCAGCCATGCGGAGGAGGTGGAATGGGTTGTTGGTGTCACCAAGGAACGTTGGAAGAGGGGAGCGGGGCAGGGCTTCAGAGCATGGGGGTGGAGGCAGAGCCATACGGGGAGTGAGGGAGCAGTTGACTGGGTGGTTGTCCAGATAGATGCGGATGCCATGAGTGTGCTGGGCATGCTGAAGCAGGAACCAGGCGCTGGTGAAGGTCTGCTTACAGGTAGTGCAGATGTAGCTGGATGGTTCATCTTTATCTGTTGGTCAAGAGAAAGAAAGTCCACATTAGTACTGTCAAAATTTGAATTCAACAATTTGAAAGAACATATTTACTTTAATGTCTTCATGTTTATTATCAACGTCTGTGTGCAGGGTTTAGGAAAATGTGTTTGTGTCTGTCTATGAGGGTCTTTCATGGGCTTTGTCTGTGTTTGTATGAAATTTTGAGTGTGTTCGTGTGTCTATGGGCTAATGCAGATGGCAGGTACTGCCCTAAGGCCACGACACATTATGCTAATTCTAATGTCAGCTAGGCTTTAATATACAGATCCATCTCGTCTACTCTGTCATTTCCATATGGAGACAGGGGAGGCAGCAATGGAAAAAAACACACACACACACATCATTGGGGAAAAAAGGAAATATGGGAGAGGGGGAAGGAGGGAGGGTAAGATGTGGCATTAGAGAGAAAGAGAGGCACACAAAAGGAGACGACAGGAGAGGTGATGGAGACAATGTGTAAACAGTAAAGACCCCTCCGGTCTTAACGCAGCATCCACATTAAATAAAGCTCTACGTCACTGGTGTAATAACAAGTACAGTAAAGTGATTTGCTGTGGCTGCACACATATACACACACACATACAAAAACTGTACGTCACTCATTGACAAATTGCCCCTTTAAATGGCATGACTTAATAATGCCAAATGAATCTATCAGTCACTGTGGCATGGCCCTGTCAGACCCTCTTGTGAGTCATAAAAAGAGCCCCGGTTGGGACTCGTCTAATTCAACACAGGCTAGCACTGAAGAGGCATTTCCACAGTCTTGTGTTTGCTTGCAAGGCATCTGCATCTACTTTATCATCAGCGGCTACCGCAAGCAGAGTCAAGTTGGTACGGTGGTCCCATAACTTGAAGCCCGGAGGGGAGAAAACAAAGACGGAGAAGTTACTCTTGCCCAAAGTCTTATGTGATCAAGAAAATAGGCCTGGAGATGGCTGACTCAAAGCCACCCATTGTCATGGAATGTAAAACACACATGCAGACACGGATACATGCGCGGCAGTATTTTCTTTTCACTTTCCTTCTTTCGCCACTCTCACAGCGCACCTCGGTACACTCACTAATTCACACACTCGCACACTTGTATCGTGCAGAACAGATGAGCGAAAGCTGATGTTGGATCAGTGTCTAGTACAGGAAGCTGATTTGGCGGTGTGATTGGTTTGGCTTTCCCCGGGGGAGACAGGGTCAGAAGAAGTTAATGAGGGGCTCATTTACTGATTCTGTCTGTTTTTCTCTGCTATTAGTGGGGCTCTGGTGTAGCCATCACTCTCACTGTTTGTGTGGGGTGGGACATGACCTGACTCCCGCTACTAACGCGTGTGTGTACGAGCGTGTGTGTGTGTGTGTGTGTGGACATGTATGTGAATGTATTTTTGCGCTTGTATGTCTGTGCATGTGCTTGGCGTGTGTGTATGTGTGAGGCGAGTGGCGGGCTGCCTGCCCGTGTTTAGTTTGGCTAGTCTTCACACAGCCGCTTGGCAGCGGAGAGCTGGACGGCTTAACAGCTTGGACGGGGAGAAGAGAGCGAGAGAGGGAAGGGAAGAGGAGGAGGAGAGGGGGTAAGAAGAGAGGTGGAGGGACTTTAAGGGCCAGACGTGCTTGGGCACATACACACACATAGGCACGTATAAACTGTGATACACACATAGAGGGTATTTACATGCCCCTAGGGACAAAGAGGGGTCTATAGACTTGGGAGCTGTATAATCTCATCACCATGTGAGGATCAATATGAAATGAAGATGTGAGATTGGGAGAGGGATTGACGATCTCTCTCAATTAATAAAATACTGTTGTTTTCTTTTCTTATCTTTTATCTGTATTTTGGTCTGCAGACATGGCTTCAATACAACCTACCCAATCATATACCACCAACACCACCCCCCTCACAACCTTCCACCCCACCACCACCACAGCTACACATTTGCATCTTGTCATATCTTACCCAGCTGTGCCATATGCTGTTAAAGGAAGCGTGGCAGCTAATAGAGTGGCAGCTGATGGCTGCTGCCTAATGACAGCCAAAGACAAATTTCATCAACTTCCCAAACAAGCAAAGCGGGCGGGGGGGAGGGGGAGGAAAACAGAGAGAGGAGAAAAGAAGAGAGACTGGAATAGTGAATAAGAGAATCAAATATAGACACATGCACACATATCTGCGTGAGGATGAACGCACATTAACTCGCAGGCATCCTCACGCACACACCACTTGCGCACATGCTGGTAGAATGTGAATGTTGTCGCTGCTTAGTGCTCCAGCCAATAAAAGCCTTCATTAAAGAATCACGGTGGGCCGTGTCATGCTTCAGTTTGTAGTAATTACAACCGCTTGCCTAACACGCAAGCGGGGACCCTTCCACTGCTGACCGCCAAGGTCAACTACCAGTTAGAATAGTTGCATTCTCTTCTCCACGCAGTCACTGATGCTGGACCTAATCGCCCAATTTACTCTGGCACACCATATGCACACAGACGCACACGTACTGACATATACACACACACACACACACACACACATTGTTCAGTGAATGTGAATGAGATGAAAGGTTAAACGAAATGGAGTCACAGCAGGATCCTGTAATGTGCTGTTGCATTATGAACTGAATTCTGCTGGGGTTTTTTTTGTCATTCTGCTAGCAGCAGAGCTGCTTGTAAATGCTATAGTGTGATGGCAATCACCTGAAGTAGTGTGAATCTTAGACTTTTTAGTTATATTTCTGCCCAGGTGTCCACCCAAGCAGACTTTCCCATGAAAGAGACAAACGTAATACAGATCTGAGACCAGCTTAGGAGGGCAACTCTTTGTCCTGTGCAACAAAACAAGGGCTAAGGGCCAGGAGGCCTGGAGGAAGTTATTAAAACATTGGCACATGCGTGGAGCTGAGGTGGGCCAGCAATAATGCTCTCCTTCTCTCCTGGGTTGGGTTTTTTTTTTACTAAACCACCGGGCCAATTAACCCAGTCTTCAGGGACCAAGATCTGAGCTTTACATCAGATTTTATTCTTTCCAGATTGCCTTTTATAGCCATTATTTTGCCTTAAAAAGTACAAACAAAATGCCAGTGAATGAAGGGGAGCCATGGTATTGACTGTTTGCATATGGCCAGTGAGGAAAGTTGGTGTGAGCTTGGAGGGGTTGAAGTAGACACCAGGCATTTGGTGCAGACATGTGGATTTGTGTTTAATTTAGGAATTCACATATGCCATCCCTCCAGCCTGAGTTTGATTTATATTTTAGAAGCACAAGCTCCCTCCATTTACATTACACTTATATTTTGGGGCTTTTATCAGATTCTCTAATCCAGAGGGACTTATAATAAGACCACAGAAGAATAACAAAAATCCACAGGCTCAGCGTTCGACAAGATGGGCGAACTGGAGCTTCTCAGCTGACAGCGAACAGTGAGTGGATGGTAATGAATGCTCACTGATGCCAAATTAACTCTCACAAAGCTTGGGGGGAAAAAAATCATAATTGAAAATAAGTAGCATTTGAACGCTAGCCCACCAACTTCTCCGCTGTACAGCATTCATCCGTCATGGACAGTTCTACAGTAGACAGGGTGAAAAATATTACATCCAGGGAGCAAAGTTTGGAGTGTGTGGAATAATGTTGCTTTACTGCAGAAGACAGTGCGGGTTGTTAACAAGACGGCGACTGGGGAAGCAGAGGATGTGCTACAGTAGATGTCTGTGTAAGTATACGTCTGTGTGCATTGCAGCATTCCTGGGGTTCAAGTTCGCTGTACTGCTCCAGCATTCCATCAAGGGCGACAGAACGCCACGGCGACAGATTTGCATACGGAACAAAGCCGCCCGCAGGCTAGGCCACTGGGACACAAACCTGCCCCTGCAGCCCCTCCCACACACACTCTCGCAACATACAGGCGTGCACACCAGGCACCAGCCCTGGGAGTACGCGTGTGTGCACCTGTCAGGGGTTAGCTGACACCTCTGCTGCTGGCAAAGCAGCTCCTCATTAGCATGGCTGTGATCTAGGGGTCCCCAGGGGTCCCAGCCTCCTCACCTCGCCCGCTTGCCCCCCCCTACCCCTCCCGTCCCCCTTACACCTCTGCTCCTCTCCTCCTCCTCACATCTCCCATCCGTCCCTCCTGCTCCTCCTCCTCCTCTTTCTTCAGTGCTCCGCTCCCCTCTACTCTGATGGCTTGTTTGTCATAGAGGAGGTTAATCAGGACACACGAGGCCACGTAGATCAAGCTTGTACGTCTGCGGGTGTGTTTTGCAGGGCGTTGGGTGCCTCGGACGGTAAAAGTAAGGCCCCAGCGAGCAGTGGCTGACTGTCACACATATTTAGTGAAAGAAAGAGAGAACGAAGGAAAGAGACTGTGGAGGGTGGCAGTAGCAGGCAGGGGGTAAGGCTCTCACACAGTGTGACTGGCTCCATGTTAACTCAAACCAGCTTCGGCCTCCTAACCATATACATCTGTGTGTGTGTGTATGTGTGTCTGCAGCCAATATGACCAGCTGAAATGCCTGACAGCTCCAGAGAGGATTTAAAGAAACAGTGCTCCTTAATGTGCTTTCTGGAAAAGTGTGCGGGATCAAGAGCCTTTCACCTCCTAAGTGTATTTATCTCTTCAGTCTTCCCTCTTCAAGTCTTCCTTTTCTCTCACGCACACTAAGCACCTGTACAAGGTATCTGGGTACTCCACCCTGACCCTCATGCCTCCTGGGATACGGGTCAAATGAACAATAAAAGGGATCAGGTATCTCCAACAACTTGATCACAGGCACGCACACACACATTGAGCTAGACCAGCTGTACAACAATGCATGAGTGGAAGAGGCTCTCATGTAGCACGACCGAAGGAGCACGTTACCGCCATGAGGCAAGCTATCCCAGCTAGGGCACAGGGGACGCACTGTGAAAAATAACTGGAAAGACCTCTCTGTCAGTAAAGAGCTATGACTTTTGGCTCGGCTTCTAGGACAAAGAGAGAGAAAGAGGGAGGGGAAAAGAAGGAGCGATATAGACCAAAAAAAAAAATCAAAAAAATAAAAGGGAGGGAGAATGAAAAGAAAAAGGGAGCTCCATAAAGTGCATTAGCTAAGCTCTCTGTGGCATTTCTCTAAGCCTGACTCATCGCCATCAGCTCCTAACTGGTCCCAGCGCCTGTATTTGTGTGTGTTTTGGGGGGTATGTGCACGCACTTGTGGGGTCTGCTGTCTATCATGTGACATTGACAAATGGATGACACTCAATCGTGCTTGTGGTTGCGAGAAGAGAGAGGAGCAAGATGGAGGAGAGGATGAAAGAAGGAGAGGGAGGGCGGCGGGAGAAAAGGAAAACAAGAAAAGAAAGAGAAGACAGCAAAAGTGAAAAAAAAAGAGAGGATCACAGACAGTACGGGAAATGGGATGAGAACGACACTTTGTTTATTATTATCACCTGCATTTCCATTTAGAATTACAACCACTTTAATCTCTCATTCAATCATCTACTCACAGCAGGAAAAAACAATCCACTACTAATAAATAGGATAAAAACAAAGTGAAATATTTTAGAGAAAAGGTCCCCACTGACACGACAGGCGAGAAAGAAAACACCGAAATGTTTGGATAGGTGATGGCATCAAAAGACAAAAAACTCAAGCTGCTTTGACAATGAAATGGAGACTGACTTTGTGGACTCACACAATGTTTGTTCGAGGTTTTACATCCAAATGAGCTCCAGTCATACCCCTCGGGCACTCTCACTTTGTCCAGAAAGTTAATTTCCTATTCAGTGGCAGTGAATAGGAAATTGACTTTGACATGTGAGTGACACTCGAATTCTGTTTTGTGGGTTTATTAAATTTTTCATCGGATCAATCATTTTATACAAACAGTGCATAAAATGTGATTTTTTTGTTTTTGTTTTTATTATTTTTTTCCTTGAATGGTCAACTAAACAAAACTAGATTTAATTAAACAATATCATGGTGTCATACACAGATATACAGTGCTCATTTCAACCTGTGATAAGCAGGTGCAAATTCCTCCACGGCAGCACCTTCTGCAGTGACATGTAACACGTTACATCTTCTGTGAACGCATTTGATTTACCTCACCTCTGTGTGTGTGTGTGTGTCAAGAAGACAATATGACAGAAAATATGAAAATAGAAGCAAGGAAAAAAATGGTGCATTTGTGGCTCTGTTTGTGATGTATGTGTATGCATGTATAAGACCCGGCTCAGTGTTTATATGTCGGGCTACCATCATGTGACAGGGTGCTATATTCTTTCAGCAGTAGTAATGGTCCCCAGCTGGTTTTTGCCCACTGGAGCCAAGCAGCCAGTCCCACTTAACTAGCAGCCCACAGGAAAATACCACCGTAGCCCTGAATGAAGCACACGGGCCCTTCCAACCCAATCAACCCACAATAAAACTTGCCCCTCACATGCTTCAGACATGGCGTAGAGTCCATTCTAGTGATTGGGAAAGAGAGCTCGAACATTCATGATCTAATTCACCATTACTCCACAATTACTTTGGTGTAATGTGTAATTCTGGCCACTTAAGTCTGTGAGAGGATACAGTGCTTTTTCCCCACGCTCCAACACAAAGCAAAGGCTGTGAGCATCACAGGAGAGAGCACAGAAGTGTTGCATCATTTGACGCCAATTTGCAAGCTATCTAATTAGTGTTAGCTTACTAAAAGGAAGTAACAAAAGGGGGAAAGTGTTAAAAATAAAAAATGGTCCAGAGATATTAAGATATTAAGCTCTCTTTATTTAACCGCTCTGCTCGATCTTGGAAAAGAGGTTTTGGAGCCTGTTTTGAGAAGCAGGATGTGGGTACGTGATATGCTTGGAACCCCTGAAGTAATGGTTTGACATTTTAGGAAAAACGTGTATTTGCTTTCATGCAAATAAATTTAATGAGATGGCTGATACCATTCTCATATTTGTCCATTAAATATAAGGCTACAGCTAGGGGCTGGTTAGCTTAGCAGAAAGACTGGAAACGGGGGAAGCGACTAGCCTGGCTCTGCCCAAAGCTAACAAAAATCTAACACTTCTAAAACTCACTATTTAACACTTCATATCTCCTTGGTTTAATCCAAAAACAAAAACCAGGTGTTAAAACGACACGTTGTGGTTTTGCAGAGGGTTATGACTATTTCTCGGAGCAGAGCGGTGGCTTCCTGCAGTCGTGCCTCTTTGTTTTTACACTGCAGTTGTTGTACGAAACGATGAAATGGTGAAACGAGATACGGCGTGTTAATTAGTGAGTTTAGAGCTGCTGGTAGGGGTTGAGTTTGTTTCTTTTCAACAGAATCGGGCTAGCTATTTCCCCTAGTTTCCATTCTTTGTGCTAAGCTAAGCTAACCAACTGCTGGCTGTAGCTTCATATTTACTGTGCAGACATAAAAGTCTCATTTAACGTTTATAAAAAAAATATTTTTAAGAAAAGCAAAAAATAAGCATAAATTTACGCCTCTCTGAAGTTTTTTTATCATTATTAATTAATTATTTTATCTATAACACTCAAGTCATGTACTTCTAAATGTGAGGCGCTTATACAATTTAGGATATTTCAAAATAAAGATGAACTAAAGATACAGTTAAAAATGAATTTACTGTTTCTTCCTACATAGCTTTTATGTACAATAAGATTGCACAATATCCTCTTTGTTTCCGTGTGTCTGTATTCTCTCTCGACTACAAGGTGTCCTTATCCAGTACAAGCCGGCGGCACAACGTAATTTTTGTCATGTCTCTAGGTGAATTCCTCTCTCACTCTCTCTCTCTTACCGGTCTTATACATACTCAGGTGTGAGTACACCTAACCTCAAATGCTCCACACACACACACCCATAAACTCACAAGACATGCAGAGATGAACATAGATTCATCTCTCAACGTACACACCCAACACATATTTATGAAGTGACATTTGTGTGTGTTGTGTGCGTGTGATTGGACTCATTCTGGCCTCAGGCCTCCCCCTGTGGGTTCCAAGTGGCCTCTCCCTCTCTCTCTCTCTCTCTCTCTCTCTCTCTCTCTCTCTCGCTGTCATTTCTTTCTTTTCTCTTTCTCGTTTTCTCTCTGTCTTTCTGGCTGTTATCACGCTGATACATTTCCTGCTCCTGGCACGGCTCCTGCATAGCTTATGGTTAAAGAAAGCTTTCATCTATCCAGTGCCTTTAGGACACACACACGCACACACACACACACGCACACAAACACACACACACACGTACAAACGCTGGTACGGGCCAGCGCTGCCCCGCCAGACCACAGGCCCAGACAAGCTCCGCTGGCACCAATCACCCTGATAACATCTTAGGCTTTATTTCATTTTGGCTTGCTCTGTTCTGCTCTGGGGAAGACAGACACAGAGAAGAGGGCTTTCTGGAAAAGTATGAATTACGCCAGCATACAGGGAGAGTGTAGCCCCTTAACCTTGAGCAGTTAACTCTCCTGTCTGCAATGCCATCTATGGACATGACAGTGCAAGTCCTCTTTCATCCAAGAAACAGACCAGAGCAGATGTTTATTCCTTGTTCTCAGATATGGCAGTGAAGGTTTTATAAATAGCGCAAGGTAATTAAAAAAACATATTTACATGTATAGTGAATAAAGCCAGGGGAACAAACGTGTTCAGCCAATATATTAAAAGAACTTAAATATTCTTGGTTTTATGTAGACCAGGTTTTGAGATATTCATCTGATCTTTCTTCCGCGAGTACGTCAATGCATTGCTGTGGTGCTCACAGCATTGAAAAAAAAAAAACTGTTTGAAATGTTCAACATCAACGTCTCTTTTCAAATGAAATGTCCCTGGTACTCTGGATAATCCACAGACTGACAGTGCTGTTAAAAGTTCTGCAGTTTTACTGGAAATGGAATGACTTAAAGAACAATAAAAAAAAATAAATGAATAACTGTGCATTCTGTAGATTATCCACAGTAGCACAGGGACTCTGTTTCTGAAAATTTTTAACTGTATTTTCTTTTTCTTTATTTTAATTTAACTTCAACTAATAATTGGGGTAGAAGTAGACATCTCAGAGATGTATATATCAAAACCTTTTGGACAAATAAAACTAAAACTACTTGTATGACTAGATATGGTAATGAAAATTTAATTTTTTCCTAATTTCTTTTGAATAGATTCTTTAAAATTACATTATAAATAAGCATTTTCCCATGAATTCAGCTTTTATTGCTTAGTAGAAATAGCTACTGTATATAAAAGAATACCATATTTTAATGTTGTCTGCACGCTTGATATTGGTCAGGGCACATCACAGATTTATATTTAAGTGACAAACAGACATAAAGGCAGCTTATGTTCATCATGTATTTGTCCGTGTCCAGTGTTCTCTCTCAAAGTAATTGCCTGAGACAAATAAGTGGATGAAATAAGGGGAATCGTAAGTGTAGCATGAAAGGCTTTCAATATCTCTTGCGGTGAAGCAGCCTGTAAAAGGAAAATACGGCCATAAACGCTGTCTCCTCATTTTGTTCTCCTACAATCCTGCCCAATCAGAGCCGGGCGCTAATAAGATAAGAGGAAAGGAACAACAACAGTGTAGCAAGTAGGATTACCCCTGTCTGACTGGCTAACAAGCACCATCTCTTTTCCTTTTCACAGATAACTAATGGTAGCCCTTTTCCTCCCAAAGGCAAAACACTGCGATACTTTTCAATAGAAAAACCTGAGTGAACGCCGCGGTCAGAAAATCTCCCCATTTACTCCTGAAAGGCGCATATTATATGTTATGCACTAATGTCTGGCAGACTCAACAGTAGCTGAACACACACACAGACACATGAGCATTTTATCTGTATGTCCATCATGAAGACTTGTAGGTTTCTGTAAGGCGTGTTTCCAGAGCGGCAAAAAAAAGGTGTACATGTTGCTGAGCAGGTTCTCCTTTAGGGTCTTACATGTGTGCGAAAGTGTACATACTGTACTCTTGCGTACTTCTGCTGTCATTGCAGTGGGTTCCTTCTAAAAATTTGCAACATTACCCAGCACTGATGAAAGCACACCTGTTATCAAAAGTCAGAATAACTGCAGTGCAGCTGTCAAATTACCTTGATTATAGCTATTTATGCAAAGAACATAAACACATTCACAGATTCCCACTGACACAAGACGACTTATGGTCCATAGCAGCGAGACCATGAACTTCACATCAGCACTTCACTCAAAGCTCCACACAAAGCAGTGTGTTTGTGTTGAATACCAAAGCGCCATCATCACTCTCCATGCGTAGCAGGGACGGGGTGTGAGGTTTCTAATGCCTCTTAAGTAAGGCTGTTAAGGAGCAAAGAGTCCACACATCTGGAAGACACAGTCAGTCGGCACATGCTGAAAGTTAGCGGTGGCGCTCGCAGTCCAAATTAGTGGCGAGTTTTATTCCCCCGCTGTGGTAGGAAAATATCAAATCTGCTGCCATATGAGTGCCATAAAGCTGGCTGTGGAGCGTTTGATGCCTTCATGTGGGAGCCTTTAAGCTGTGTGTGTATGTGCATGTGTCTGTGTGTGCATGAGTGTGTTTGGTGGGAGATGCAGGCCTTTATGTGAGATGGGAGTCATTGTATGCATTCCTGCATGCACACATGTTTCGTGTGTGTGTGTGTGTGTGTGTGTGTGTGTGTGTGTGTAGCTCTTATCTGTGTGTGTATTCCTGCATGCATGTTGAGTTTCTGTTTTTTTTTCTTCTGCATACATGTTCGAATGTACATCGCGCGTGCGTGTGCGAGCGTGTGTGTCAGGTGGCTGTGGCAGTGTGCATGTGCAGCTGTGCCATTTTAGCAGCTCTCTTACAGACCTAGTTGACCCTGTTGGATATAGCAGACAGACACACACAAGCAGAGTCAGACGGCCCCTGGGGTGGTCCTGTCTGAGGCGCAGTGTTATGAGCCAACAACTCTAGGGGCCCATACACAGGCAGGAACACGTATACTGTAATTGCACACACACACACACACACGCACACACACACACACACACACACACAGATGTGTATGTATGTAAACCAAAAATGTTCATACAGAGAGACATATAAATGGTGAATTAAATGGAAATGATTTAATTATTTTACTCAATTTTTTAATCTAAGACAAAAGCTTTCTTTTGCTGCGGGTTTCCACAAGATCACTGCTCATGCGCAAATTTCTGAAAAAACATGCTGGTTGCTCTTACCGTCATTTGCAAGTGTTTAAATTTTAATTGCAGTGACGGATAAAGTTATTTTCATGCCATGAATTATTCCCCTTTTAGTTTCAACCAGTGCCTACAAGTAGCTGTGCAGGGATGACTGTACGCTTACACATGAGTCAAATGCAGCATTCACTTACAATTATGCAAATAAACAAGATCTTTTTTTTAGACTGTATAAAATGTATCAAATTCAAAAACAAAATTCAGCCTGAAAAAAAAAAAATTAAATGTCTAAAAGTAGCATCCTCTATTATATTTTTTATATAAGCAACTACATTGTCTATAAAGTCCAATAATCTGCATCATGTTGACATTCTGAAATGTGTTCTCGAACATCATGATATCTTATCTTTCACTTTCTCTTTTTCTTTTCCCCTACTGTAGCGTGAAAGTGCAAAAAAGAAACACATGAGAGGGAGATACTGTATCATGAATAAGCGCGTGTTCATTTTTCAAAAAAAAATCCATGTATTTAAATGGCGGATGGAGTACACTCCTCTTTTTTTCCCACAGAGGAATAAGGAAATATTTGCCACTCAGAGAAACTGCGAAACACACTCACAAATCAGAAAATGAAAAGAGACACACGTGCCCAAAAGCAGACACAAGATAAATTCCCTGGCAAGCATTCAAAACACTCATGTAAGAGCACATAAACACACACTGAAATGCACCAGTAATGCTAAAGTTTGAACACACACACACAAGTGTACACACACCACCTACACAACTGCCACCATGTAACCCCTAATCACAACCCCAGAGCTTGGACATCAAATGAAGCAAGTTTAAAAAAAAAAAAAAAAAAAAAAAAAAAAATCAGGAGTAATTAACGCATTTTCATATGCAAATGTGATTAATGCAAAACTACAAAGTCATTATGCAAATCGACTTTTCCTTGAGCCTCTGTACAAATATTCGCAGCTCAAATCAGGGATCAGTCTCGCCATCTTTCTTTTTTTATCTCTTACCCTTCTCCCTCTCCCTCTATCTCTCTCTCTCTCTTAGAGTAGAGATAATGCGTAAGTAGCATGTGAAGTTATTTCTAACTCACACAGTGTGTGTGTTTTCATGCGATGGGCCGGGGCTATGGCATTACGCCGCCTGCCTACTGATTACTGGCTGCTTGGCACTGGAGCGAGACAGGGAAGCCGGCGTACAGGGGAAGGTATGAATATGCAAAAGCCTGATTGCTTTTCATGATTAAAGCCTATTTAATATGGAAATGAGAGCAAGCCAGGTGATTAAAGGAGCATTGGGTGGTGGGGCAAAAAGAAAAAAAAAAGAAGATTGGGGGGAGAAACAGAGAGGGAGAGAGGGGGAGAAGAGAAGAGAAGAGAAGAGGGGAGAGAGACACCTTCAAATCCACACAGGTGGTGAGGTGTGGAAACTCGAATGTCACATTTATTTAGTGACAGCACTGAAACAAGTGTCGAACATTGCAGATTTGACCTCTTCTGTACAAAGGTCATCATTGCTTTTACGTTTTGTAGGTTACACCACAGGTTTGAATCCAGAAACCAAGATTAGTCATTTCAAAAAGCAAAAAAATAAATCACCCTCGTGGCAGATTGGCTCAAGAACAGTAACTGATCTTATCACCTTATAAAAGCTCTTGCGTACTTTCACACCCGCAAGAGATGCTCTGCATATATGTGTGACGGTTCTAAAGTGGCGGATGTCTCATTTACATTCTTTGATCATAAATCCAGTGTCACTCTGGTTCAGTTAAGAACAGCAGTATCGGTATTGTATCGAGCGTGAAAGCGGCTTTCCCACAGAAAGAAGAAAAAAAAAAGACACACCAATGCAAAATCTTCCACAGTATGTTATCTTAATAGTGATATGCCCACAAAAATGACAGCGGAGAGATCAGAGGTGGACGGAGAGAGAAAGAGAGAGAGATGTTTGAGGATGTCACTGTCGTTCATATGATCTCATGAAATATTTACCATGTGATCTCTGTACACAGTGTTTGAGAAAGAAAAAGACAGACGGACAGACAGAGACAGACAGACAGACAGGAAGAGAGAGAGAGAGAGAGAGATGTTGTCATGATGTGACTTTGCCCTCATGTACTAGACATCTTTAAGTGCTCCAAGGGGGCCCGGCAGCCGTCCTGGGAGGGGTTCAAAGCAGGGCCAGGGTCGTCTTAGCATGGTAACACTCCCCTAGCGACAACCTCTCGCTTGCCTGGTGACACGCATCATTCTTCACAGGCACTGGATACACACAACGTACACATACACAAATTCACACACGCGTATTAACATACTCTGACAGAGCCACACACATACACACACAGAGTGCATGCATCAGCAAGAGAAACTCAAGGAAAATAAAATAGGGCACAGAAGGGCCATTTTTCATCTACACCGTGTGCACGAGAGAGAGAGAGAGAGGGAGAGGGAGAGAGAGAGTGCGCATGTGCGTGCATGTGTGTGTGTGTGTGTTTGTGTTTGTGTGAGTGTGTTTGCACCTTTTGGGGTTGAATCTGCTAGCCTTGCAGCATGTTTGCAGTTTAAGCAAGCAGGCTGACAGACAAAGAGGCCAGACAGGATGTTATAAAACACAACCAGGTGAAAGAGGGAAAAAAACAATCCAGGAGAGGAGAGGGTTAAGAGGTTTGCATGCGGCACAGGTAATTCATGCACGCAAGAGTACATTATGTACATTTCTGTACTTATGTGAGTGCAGGTTTGTGTTATGTTCCTTGCATATTCTCATTTTCTTGTGTCTTTCACCTGTGCTGCAAACATTTGAAGTGCAAATACCACGTGCAAGCAAATGTGATGATATTTCCTTATGTGTGTGTGTGTGTGTGTGCCTCTAAGTGTGTGTGTGCTGCTAACACATTGGACTTAATTAGACCTAATAATGTAATCTAATTTGGTTGAAACTTGAGACTGCCTTGAGTGGCAATCTAATGTGTTGAACAAAGCTCTCCTCCTCTCTTTCATTTAGGGCTTCAAGTGCTTTCATGTCCTGTTCTCTTAGTGATAAGACAGTCTGTCTTACTGTCTTTCTGTCTGTCTGTCTTTAGTGTGTGAGTGAGTGACTAACTGACTGCCGCTCTATCAAGGCTGACTCACTCGCTAACTGCCTAAATGTTTTTCCTCCGACCACCTAACAGACAAAATGCCATGTAAAATTCTTTTTCACTCAGCTTCCAGCCTGGTTCATGTTTTCCTGCTGCAATGAGGCTTATAGGTGGGTTTAATGTTCATTAAATTACAAGTAAAACTGAGAAAATTGGCAATTAACAAAAGTCACATCACAATCTGAAAAAAAAAAAACTGATAAACTGTCACAACTTTTTCTAATTAAGAGAGATTATAAATAATTCCTTTCGCCTATCTTTATTCTTGATTTGAAAAAAGGAATTTTTACAAAATTCTCAGGCTTTTTATTATTTATTTGTTTTATTAGCTGTGACATCTAAAACTGCGCTGTCACATGTTGTTTGTGATTTAATACATTTTTTTCCCCCCCCGCTGCAAAAGACGGTGACCACACACACAGCTGCTGGCCACACACAGACACACAGAACAACTGTGCATATGTGCTGATCTCTATAGTGATGACAAAAGATGTCTCCGCCAGCTTCGATTGGGGAAATGAACAAAACGTGCAAACCTATAATCTGTGGCCCAGAAACTTATTTTGCAATATAATTTACAGACCAGCTTAATCAGCAAAACACTGAACGTGTGTGTGACACTGAAAGCTAAATTCAAACTGAGCTACGTTTAAAGGTCTTTCCTAATGCGTTCGTTTGCTAGTTGCTTGCTCCAATTTTAATTATATAACAAAGATAAAATGTTCAGCTGCAGTGAACACGTACAACCACAGCTTTATGTTGTGACATCTACACAAAATGTACACATTTTACACGAGTTCTCCTAGTCCACCATTGCTTGCGAAAATACATTATAGACATGCTCAGTTATTGGACGTGTGGTGGCACTTGTGTAAGGACTTTTTTTTAATAAACGGAATATTGTTACGACTCTATTATGTCCCTCTAATGTGGGAATCTTACAGCATAACTCTGTGCAATGTTTACCGTCTTATAGCATTTATTTATAGCATTTATTTTTTTAGGACTACTACTCTCTATAAAGACTTTTTTAGACTCCAATAATTCCAAAGACTTTACATTAACATTATTTTAAACACACATACATACAACATATTATAATGGATTGTATAAGTCGACCCTTTACTATGTAAGTCCCTCCATATACCAGTTTAAGACACTGTGGTTACCACTTTCAGTGTTAACTGTATAATCTTTTTTCATGTAATTCTGGCTGGTAACTTCAACAATACAGCCGACTCCCTCCTCTAACCGAGTCCCTCTTAGTCTGCTGGAGTCTGTGTAATCCTGGATAGCCTTCCCAGCTCTCGGGTGTGATGGTGACTGTCTCCCCTGATAACTTTGAACTGGTTTCCCTGCAGCGCTGGCAGTCTACAGCCCGCCCCTCCCTGCGTCGCCACCCCCCCACCCCACCCCTCATCGCCCTATAGCCAGATGAACGGCCTTGCTGCTTTATTAATCCCCTTCTCCTCACCACGCACACAGATGAATTTTAATCAGCTTTCTTAACCTCTTCTTTTTTCATATGCTGCGGGATTTCTTCACAAAAAACGCTCTGACACGTGATGTGCACTCACACGGGCAAAAAAAAAAGAAGAAGAAGAAGAAGAAGAAAAAAAGAAAACACAAACACACACACACACATACACACATACACACACACACACACTAGGGGCGGCTCCTCTATCACCTTCCTATCACCTTCTTCCTCCTCTTTCACAATTGGTTTCAGCTGAAGAAGTCCTTCAGGCTTGCCAGTGTGTGTGTTTGTTATGTGTGTGTGATTTTTGTGTGTGATGTTTTACTTTTACGGAGCAGAATAGACATACAGTGCAGCACTCACTCACTCTAATGAAATCATCCCAGACTACATTAATCCCTCCTGAAGGCCACTGTCAAAATAACAAGCAGCTGGAATTCTTTAAGGAGAGCTATCAGTCTTGGACAGGTGAGAGATGTGTGTGTGCGTGTGTTTTGCACCTACATGTGTGTTTAAGACATCTATACTGACAAAAGATATCCCTGCTTATTGGTTTTTCTAGCATCCTCCTTTAAATTTACAGTGTTTTTTCGGCCTCCGTACCTCCTCTCTCCTGTTTTGGGCAGATCCCCCTGGCAGGCGTCAGCCTCCTCTCCACATCCTCCTCTCTGCCTGGGGTCACCTGGATGCCCACCTCCACCGGAATGGACCCTCTACCCAGCTCCAGCGACCTGGCCCTGGGAGAGATGCTAATGCCTGTGACCCCGCCAGTCTCTCCAGGCTTGGAGAAGGACCCCGGTCTGCTTCCAGGCCCTCGGCACAGACGGCGCTTGTGCTCGATGAAAACCAGGATATCGCCCAGAGGGAAGTTGGTCTGGCACTGACCACATGTCAGCAGATCATGCTCCCCGCGTCCCGACCTCAGAGGGCTGGGGGTAGATGGCTCCGGAGATGGAGATACTGCCCTTGAATCATGATTGGCCTCTGCTGTAGAAAGGGGAAGGAAGAGGAGGGTGACAAATGTTATCAGTTGTGTTTCTTTTCTTAGAGTTAAAAAGGTCAAGAAGAAAGAAAAGTGAGAGACAGAGAGAAAGAACACACAGCAAGGTTTAGTTATTCCTGATAACATTACCTGATAAAAGCCATCTCTCCCTCCCACACATGATGATCATTACGTTCACACTTGTGTCACTTTCATGGCATAAAACAACGTCCCTGTAATGCTACTTCGCCTAGACAAACACCTGCGCAGCTTATCTGTGAGAGATCTGCGTAGGTGGGACCCAGCACATACACTGCATGTATATGTGTGTCTGTGCTTCTATTTGTGTGTGTGTGTGTGTGTGTGTGGCCAGGAAGCTATTCATCTCACAGTGCAGGCTGGGTTTCCGGTGAGGGCCTTCGCTGCACTAAGCTGTCATTGCTAGACGGCTGCCTTCACCACGTGGGAGCCCCAGCTTGTGCAGAACAAAGTGTTGTGTAGCGGAGGCCATATCCACCAGCACGCGCGCGTGTGTGTGTGTATTCATGTTTGTGTGTAGCAGAGAATAAGACATGGAAGAGAAAAATGAGAAAGGGAGTAAAAAAAAGAGACGTCTAAGTGTGTGTGTGTGTGTGTGTGTGTGTGTGTGTGTGTACATGAATGGAGCAGCACACAGGTGAGTTCGAACACTGTATTCTCCACAGACAGAAAATCTATAAAGCCAAACCCGGGGTCCTGTTAAGAGAGTAAATCTCATTCTTCACAGATCTGACACAGTCATTAATAACCATTACACATTCTTCCCCCCCCCCCTTGTCCCCTATGGCGTAGACTGAGTCCCGCAGCTTAACGTAAATCCCTCATGGACAACCTCTTTTTTTTTTTTAAACACTACCCTGATGTACCAGTATGAAGATGTGTCCTCTTCTAAAAAAAAAAGCCCGGAGGAAACCCGAAGCTCCAGAGACTCTAGGGGTGTCAGAGTGAGCGGGTACCCAGGGAGAGGTGTTGATGCCTGGGAGAAGAGCATAGCAGCGCCTGCCCGTCTCTGTTGCTGCTCTTCCACTTCTAGCAACCACCCACCCCCTCCCCTTTTGCCCCTCCTCTCTCTCTTTCTCCAAACATGACACCCTAATAATTGCAAAGATTAGACAAAGAGGGTGTGCGCTGGTTTGTGTGTCCCTGTGTCTCGGTGGGTAGTTATCAGAGCAGAGATCCTAAACTCTCTTATCACCCATCTCAAACTGTCAGGGAGGGCGTTGCTCCTCTAAATTTTCAGTTGTAACTGTTAGAGTCAGAGTTTCGGCTGACTGTTACGCACATTTTTACCTAATTTTCCAATATTTCTTTGCAACTATGAAGCCAACCCCCACCCCCCCCTCTCTCTCACACACACATACACACATACGTTCCAGTCCACTCACTTCGCCCTGGAGTGATGATCCGATGCCAAATATCTTTTCTCTAAATGGAGATGGGTTCCTGGATGCCTGCCAAATAATTTCCATCTCATAATCTTTGGCGGCAAAGAAGGAACACAAACACATATTTACCTACAGTTCACAGCTTGTGACCATAATTCACATGAAGCAACGTTCCAGTGTGTTCACACAAGCCATGTAACCGCGTGTGCACGCATGCATGTGTGCATATGTGCAATGCATATAAGTAGGACTGTGCAGGAGAGCGCTTGCTAACAACATGGCCCCCTCTCGTTTCTGATGTTGAAAACAAGACAGGTGGCATAAGACCCAGATTGCTCGTGTGTTGAAAAATGAGAAAGAGACAGCATCAAGTCAGCGAGATGACAGACACCTGGGCATTTGAACTTGACTTTCTCTCCACAAGACAAATAGAGCAGTTTGTTAACCTAAGGTTGAGTAACATGGCTTGAGGGGCAGAAGGCAGTAAATTAGTAGGCATTGGTGCTGACACAATATACCACTTGAATATCAGTTGGACATCTTCTAAAAACCGCACCCCTCACCTATCCCGAGGCTCAACTGTGTGAGAAAAACACAGGTGCAAGAAGGGACTGAACATGGAATGCTTGCAGGTGAAAAAAAAAAAAAAAAAAATCAACCATGGACACAAACATGCCGAAATGGAAACACACACACACACAAAAGAATAACACTCTAATGTAGCCTATCATCATGACAGACAGTGTCTAATTCATCTGTATAAACTCCTATGTGAGAGGAACATAGTTGATAGGTAAGGGAGCATAGCAGACGCACTGTCAAACATGCCATCGTTGAGAAGGCGTGATGATAGCAATGAAACCCAGCTGTCTAACACGATACCACACATACTTTATTTCTCACTCTTGGTCTCTTTCTCTGTCTTTCCCCGACACACACACACATACACAATTACACACACACACATATATATATATATAGTTATGAGATAGATATATATAGCTTATAGATTTATCTATATATCTATCTATACTATATTATATATATATATATTATATATCGCTATGTTCACCCATTGACAGTCCTGCTACTCTGCCTTATCAAGTGTGAGTTAAGTCAGGCAGCCTTAGAGCACCCCCTATCAGCTTGATGAGGAGAGAGTCAGTCAGTGACTCCACTGCTGCTGCCTGCTCCCGCTGCACACTGCCACCGCACAATATATACCAGATGGGAGACACAGCTGAAGACAATGGACCTCTTTCACCAATATTTCCATGTTGTGTAAAAGGTGGAAAAATATATTCAAAGGCCAGGCCAAAAAGTATTTAATGAAGAAATATTGTGGTCAGAGACGAGTGACTGTTTCATTTAAAAATTTGCAAATATTAAAATGTTTGTCATACAGTGTCGGTTAGAGTTGTGTTGTAATTTTACGATCATATGATACAGTAAATGTAAGTGTTTTTCACATTTGTAGCCAGGTAAAACAAGCTGTGTGTGTGAAACATGCCAAGGTGCATATACGTCGTTCCTCTCAATAATTGTTCCTATAAATTAGACTGATCCTTAATTCTCTCTCCTTATATGCTCTTATTATATCGGTAACTGTTTGTATTGCTTTCAATGTTGCCTGAGGCGAAGGTGAAGGCAAAGAAAAAATTTCGCAGCGTGGTTCGACAAGTTCTTACCCTAGATAAGAAACTGAGAAAATGTAATTTTGCGAAATTTAAAACGTTTGTTTTTATTTAATGATGTGAAATTGATAAGATTCTTTCGAGCGGCGTTAAACAGAAACCATGAAACTATTTTCCGTTGATGCTGGAGTCCTGACCTTACACAACATTTTAATACCAGCTGCACTCTCTGTTCTGCTGGTAAAGGCAGAGTAAGGCCAGGGGCACTCATATGACAGTCGACCATACTGTATGGGTCCAGACCTGTCTCCCTTTCTTTGTTTTCCCCCTTCCATTTGCTGAGCTAAAAACACTTGCACACACACACACACACACACACACACACTCTCTCTCTCTCTCTCTCTCTCTCTCTCTCACACACTTGTAAACCCCACAGGGAAAGTCGGGTAAGATTCACGCTGTCATTGAAAATAAATGACACCAGCAACGTTGCAGATGGTTGCAATCAAAAATTCAAACAACAAGCGGCCTCGCTTAGCCTATCCCTTTTTCTCGGCTGCGATTGCCAAGGAGAGCTGCAACAGTGTGTGTTGTGTAAGGCCAAGCCTGTGTGTTTCATTATCTTATCACCATTTAATCTGTAGCAGTCTCATTTCTTATCATAAATCTTAGATTATCCGTCTGAGAGTGAGCAAAATACGGCTCTACAGCTGACTGTGACTTGTCACTAAATTACTATAAATGACTTGCAAGCTATGAGGCATGACATTTGGAGATATAAATCAAATTTGCCAAACAATTTTAAGAGATATAATAAGAATAATAAAGAAGCTTTATAGCGTTGCAAAATTGATTAAATGTGTTCAGTAATATTGAAATGTAGAAAGAAAATCTGAGAACAAACTGCGATGCCTCACAGTAAATCACAAGTCGCTCACCAATCATCTCCTGTGAGATTATCATCCGGTTACCACAATGTGTGTGAATATTTACTCTGGTGTTGCAGTGCGTACGGTGGGTTTCTCCCCCAGCATTTGACAGCCATATGATGCAAATGAAGACGAAAACATTAACTGTTTCACAAGTAGCATGCCCATTTTTGAGAGTAAACAGTTATCACGAGGTGTTTCCGTGGCTGGATCCAGAAAACTGCTCTCTGTAATAATCCTGATATTAGATTGCAAAAAAATACCAGTATCTGAACAAGGGAGGCCTGTGATACTTAACGCCATTCGTTCCACCTTAATATGTGAGTAATTCATAAGGATATTCCTGTGATGGGTTTCTTTGTCAGGGATGTGACTCCAAGCTGAATCACTGACTTAGGGAGCCTCAAAAAAGCCTAAAGGGGATGTTTGCCTTAATAAAACAATGGATGAACTGTAAACTGAAGGTCAAATTCAACTTACACAGAACAGCTCGGTACACAAGACTTGTTAGTGTGTGAACATATACAGTTTACATATATGATCATGTGTTTTGAGTGTGATATATGCTGTTTTAAAGTATATGCTGAGTCTATGTGTGTGTGTGTGTGTGTGTGTCTGTGTCTGTGTCTGTGTGTGTGTCACTGTTTTCCTTGGCTTCTGCATTGTGCACATTCATTTCAGTCATTTGTACGGCCCTTCTGATGTCTGGCCTGGCAAGTAAGATTTCCAGTACATAGCCTGTCCAGAAATATGCTGATATACAGGTTCTCTGCACTCCCAGGTAACGTATGACCTGTAAGCCTATGGCTGCAGGGCACCTGGCTGAGTTTAGTTACACTGAATAACCCCTGATCTGACATGTGGTTGATATATGTTGTCACCCTACAGAAACTTCATATAATTACTTTTGTAAGGAGATACCTTTCTGATGGGTCTTGACAGGTGACACTGAAATGTTGCACGACCACATGACAGTGCGAACCTTTTGACAAGGTCATATTAAAAAGATAAAAAATAAGTCCACTTGATTTTTCTGACTCAGTTTCTGTAACGTGACAATAACAATAAGTGTGAACGCAAAGCTTTTATTATATGTTGACTCAATCAAATTATGTTTTGTGTTTCCCTACAGCACTGCTTAGATCCTCCAGCCTGAGGAGTGATCCTGGTCCTCTCCAGAACCGCCCATCTTAAGGAAACAGCCCACAGCGGCATGCAGCCTCCACAAACTAAATGATAGGTACATTAAAAGCCTCCCATCCATCACAGCTGCCGATGTGCTATCGTTATTAAGATATCCTGTATGTATGGTAAATACAGCTTAGGCGCTTCATGCAAATACAAGTGCATCTGTGCACACACTCGCACACAGGCACACATTGTTCTCACAGAGAACAATTGATTAGAAAATACAATGCTTGCTTTTTATTTAATTTCTTTTGGTCATCTGTTTAAAGTCCAATTTTAGTATTCGACCTCCTTGATGACATCACGAAGAAAACAAAGAAACAAAAATACCTGCAGGTCCAGTTCTTCCTTAAACTTGCACTTGCCTCTCAGGTCATTGTCACCGCTTGAGGCCACAGATCATAAAGCAGGAGACAGTGTGTATCATGTGAAAGAACAGGTAGGACAAGATTCAGGCCCAGGTGGCCCAGCTTTCTGGCATCCTACTGTACTCACTCTAATAGCTACGTTAACATATCGTTGACCTCTGCACGATCAAGCCGAACATGAAACATTTGTCAACATTTGCAAATGTCTCAACTTAAGTTGTTGTTTGACACTTACAAGTGTGTGCAGGGAGGTCAGCAGCGATTAAAAGGATCTCTAAAAACCAGTCATTAAAAGCTTCAGGCAAGAACAGATGCAGCCTGGAGACATTTGAACGCAGGCTTCAACTCAGGACAAGGAAATAAAGAAATTTAAAGCTTATCTGTGACAACTAATTTTTAGTCTAATTATGCACATAGCACAGGTTCAGTTTGAAGAATTTGCTGAGTGTGCAGCAGGTGCTGGGAGGTTGTGTGTAACTAAAGATGTCAAAGAAAATGACCCATGGCCGGAAGGAGGGGAGGTAAATATTTAACAGTTCATCCTAATTTGTATCAATTCCCTGAAGACAAATGAAAATAGGCTAAATGTTGCAATTATTTGTCCAAATTCATGCAGGTAAATGTTAAACACACACACATGCCTGAGGTGAAACTGTAGTTGTGTTGGAATTTCTTTTTTTTTTTTTTTTGCACAGTCGAAAAATGTATCGTGGGGGATCAACTCGGTCTCCACCTTAATTAACTGGCAGACAGTGACTGTGACAGCCAGCAGAGAGAATAAACTGTCAGATTAATAAACTGGATCCATATTTTAGAATGTGCCTAAAATGTGCTGAGGACGCGCCATAAGTTCTCAATTAGAAAGCAACAACACTGGTTATAGGAGCAAACATTTAGATTTCAGATTGCTCTTTACGTTTGAAATTACCGTAATTATTTCAGCTGGGAGGGAGAGAGTGGGAGAGAGAGAGAGGGGGAGAGAGAGAGAGAGAGAGAGAGAGAGAGAGAGAGACGAAGTGAATGAGATAAATGATTAGTCTAAATGCTAAATGTGTCGGGTGGGACGGAATGCGCCTAACCCTTTTCAACACAAAACACATTGGCCAAAGATTACATCATGAACTTCTGCAATGAATTAGACCAGATTAGGCCTCTATGAAATTGGATTTAGGCAAAGCAGAGCGCTGGGAGATGAAGGTTAGATTGATATAATTGATTTGAAATTGGATTATGCGACTTTTTAATCATTATGGCTACAGGAAAAAAAAAAAAAAATCTCCCTCAGATTTAATCTGCGCAATTTGATCACAATTTATGATCGCAGCTGTGAAAAGCTTCAAACAAGTTATGACCCTTCATTTTAAAATATGTATTAATAACGTTCTGATTGTTATGTGCGTGTAAATGTCTGGTGGTGTCTTCTTTTTTTTTATGTGTGAACTTATTTTTGTGCACAATTTGATTTGTATTTTGAAATGTTACTTGAAAGTGCAGAGAGGCCATTATGTGTGCAGAAAATACATTTTAAGTGCGTGTGTGTGCGTGTGTGTGTGTGTGTGTGTGTGTGTGTGTGTGTGTGTGTGTGTGTGTGTGTGTGTGAGCGAAAGGAAAAGAGAAATTATATTTAAATTAAAAATAGCTTTAAATTAAGAGAGAAGTTACACAGTGCACAGAGTTACAAAATAAAACATTCTGTATAGAAAACAGGTGAAATGTTGAATAAAGTGCACATTAATAGACATCTTGCCACATGTTGCAATATACTGGGAAAAAAATGCAAAATTGTGTTGTGATGAAATCTTGGATGGCACACTCAGACGCGCGGCACACGTGCGTGCACACGCTGACACACACACACACACACACACACACACACACACACACACACTCCCTCTCTCTGTCTCTCTCTCACACACACACACACACACAAACACACACACACTTAGCCAGACAGACCCAATGTAATTGTCATAAGGTCATATCTCATAGTAAAGTCTTATGAAGCTGCAAAAAGCGCAATTGTTACTGAATTGTGTTGATAATTTTGAAAGATGTGAATCAATAAATATGAATACATCCATACAAATTCAATCTGATTAGTATGTTTTAAAAAAAACCCAACACAGTGAAGTGTTTTCTTTGTGTGTAAACAAGTGTTATCACATTATTCATTTATTTTCACAAATCACAGTTATTGTCTGTAATTGCTTTCTTTTTCAAAGACTAAAAACAACCGGCATGATTTCAATCTATTCCCAAAGAATACTTTTATTTTTCCCTGAAAATGAAAATGTATAATAAACTATGAATCACTTCAAACAGAAAACTTAATCATAAATGAAGTGAGAGGTCTTAAAGGAATTAAACTCACCTTGTATTGTCTCCCTGTGCGTCAACGATAAGTGCTGCGGGTTCACCTGCTTGCGGCGGGACATTGCCCCGGCATTTACTCTGGCATCGCCCGGTGAACGGCACTTGGAGTCGGCTTGGACCGTGGTGTCGGTCTTCTCTGGTTCGCAGGTGATCAACTTTTCCCTCTCCTAATCCCTCTACTATTCAGTCTTCAGCTGTAACTTTGATGCGCGCTCGGAAGGTGAGGAGTCGGACAGGAGCGCGATAAGGATGGAAGACCAGTTTGTCCACTATGTCCTGCAGCGTCTTCGGAGGAAGCAACACCTGGATTGAGGAAGCCAAAGTGTAGTTTTAGGAAGCAGTTGGCTACTAGCGGCCGATGAGCCGATATGTGCGCAGGTAGGTAATGTTTTGCATTGACCTTTTGCAGATAAATATCCTGGACTGCCCACCTCTGAAGCGACCGTGGTGACGGATGAAGTACGGAGCACTCCACCGGGGATGCGTATTGGTTCTTATTTGGCTCCTTTCCCTTTTCCCTTTTCTTAATTCTAATGATATGATTGTATCATCTGGGGTCAAATGACTGCTGTTTATTCTAGGATTCCCTACAGTCCTTCCATTTCAGCAGTGGTGCGCTAAAATGACCCTTTGGCACTGACTCCTCCTGCGCGTTTTGGCATCGGTGCGCGGAACGGCAACTCTTGGCTCTGGTGGCGGTAGCCTCGTTGATTGAGAGAGAGAGAGAGAGAGAGAGAGAGCGAGAGAGAGAGAGAGACAGGCGGGCAGACAAGACACCTCCTCCTCTTCCTCGTCCAACAAGCAGAGGTCCAATGTTTCCTAGTTTCCTACAGAGTCGAGGCTACTTCTTGTTGACTCACACGATGAAAGAAAGAGGCTCTGTGTTTTGGGAGGACCCCGCGTTTGTCTATGTGTGTGTGTGTGTGTGTGTGTGAGTGCAGACTATATGCACCCTGTGTTTTTTGTGTGGGTGGGTGTGTGTGGTTGGGGTTGCCTCCGTGGAGTGGGATGGGATTCAAGTTCATGTGCGTCCGTGACGTTTACGCGTTAGACACAACACGGTGCATGTGAAGGCGGCGGACAACACGCGGGACACTGGAGGCAACTAGCGGTGGCTCCCCGGAGCTGAGCCCTGTGCTTGGTACAAAAAAGTAATTATCACTCACCAGTCTTTACTTCTTTTAAAGGCAGGGTCAATTTGTCTGCCTTTTTTTGAAGTTTACCACCCAGAATTTCCTCTCTTACCTTCATGTTTATCGACCACAATAGTCAGTGCATCTCCAGTCGAGTCTTATCACGTTTCCCCTTGTTTCCACACTGCATATTCCCTCTATGTTTAATCATTTGGCTGATATTTTCTTCCATACAATGCCAGCTGAAATGTCTATAATGTTTTAAAATGGCTGGAACATCACGACCACCCACACCTGGATCAGATTAAATAAACCACATGGGTCAAACCGGGTTCAAAGGTCACCTTTAATTGAGATAATTAATACTTTTATGTTATTGTGACATTCCAGACTGTGTAAAGGGCCCAATATCACTGCTACACTGTATAAATGTAAAGCACACCTATGTCCTCACGTTGAATCAGAGGTGTGGAGGTGAGGGGTGTGGGTGCGAGGGGGCTGCATCTTTGTTGTTGGGATAATTTAAACATGTTGTGAGGCAACAGTACCCTCTGTTGGCACAGTCAGGAGACATTGCAAACCTGCTTAGGGGGGTGATACCTTAACAAAGCGCTACTATACTTTATTCTTTATTTTTTGAATGAAGCCTCCTTAATTTGCCATTTATACAATTCAGAATGTAAGAGAGTCCTTGAAGAGCAGATCAGGTTCACTCAGAGGCAATTAATGGCACTAATGGGCAATAATTCTGCACATAATTCACTGTATTCATTTAGATCAGTGTATGCATAGATAAGTGCTTTGTACGGGCTACGGCTCAGCTAAGAACACACTCAAGTTCCTTTCTTTCCTTCTTTCTTTTACCTTACCATGCAATTCAAAGTTGAAATACATTGTTGAATGAAAATCTAAAGCTTAATACGGCCGTTTAAAGTTGACACTATTTCCTCGTGGATCAGCAGAGAAGTGTGCAGCTATAGCAATGCATTTTATAGTCTGCCATTAATAAAACATGGTGGGCAATTTTAAGAGCATTAGAAGTTTGATTGCTTCAGGGCAGGCCTAGGGGACTTTCAGGACAGTAATTATTTATATAAATGAAATGTCATCTCAGCTCTGGCTCAAGTAGACATAACCTCAGCAGACTCCTCATGGAAACACTGGAGCACAACAGCTATATTTCACAGATAGGCCGAGCATGTTGTCAAGCATATTGCTTTGACTGGAGCGCATAAATTCGGTATGTGATATTACATGAAATGTCTTCTTTTTTCGCATCGGGCCAAGAGAGCAACAGCAGTCGTGGACACACTGGATGCTGAAGGAAAACATTATCCTGAGTTCACACACTCTCTTGCTATCCCTGCTGGCTTGCGAGCAGCTCCTTGATCCTTACCCATGGGTTTCTCAATAATACATCAATGTCTCCATTATAGCTTGTATCTGCTGGCTCCGGGCAAAGGCAGTTTAAGCTGGGTTGCACAGGGCCAATATACCACAAATACCCTGCTTGTGGACACAGGAAAGGTTTTAAGTCCAAAGTGTTGCCTCTAAGGATACATGCATCTTGCGTGGTTAAGTGGCACCGCTTGGATTGGAGATACCCGAACACACCGCAGGGCAATAGCTACAAGAGAAGAGGATATGCTGAGATGAAAGTTTTGTCCAAGTAACAAAGAGACCTTATGCTGACATTTTGGCTCTTCTCCAAAATGACGTGGGATTTAGGTAGATTCCCAATGTGTATAATTTATGTTAAATCATAAAAATGAGCACAAGGACAGCGTTTAAGTCAGGACATCAGTGGACAGAAGAACATACAGCTTAACCAGCTTTAATTCTGGGTCACAACCTTCGTCACATCCTTTTATCTTCTATATTTCATGCCTCTTCCCATCTGTTTACTCTCTAAAGAATACTAAAATTACATTAATATCTTAAAATAGACCAGTACACATGAGGGGAAAAAAAACACTGATGTGAACACATTGCCGTTTTTAAGAACAAAAAAAGCATTTTTGGGTACACGAGGTTAAGTGTAAAAAGTGGTCAAAGCAGACATTTTGATGTGTTTAACCACACCAGACTGACATCAACAATGAAAGGTCCACTCCAGGACAGCTCATGGTAATATGAATATTGCTCTGGGATTTGCTTATAGTCGGTGCTTCATTATGCAATGTTTAATATTAATAAAGAAAGTACAAGTATATATTATTCATAAGCTGATTTACTGTGGTCGGTGTGTGTGTGTGTGGACTTGAGTGACAGATTGAGATGCTCCCTTGCTACCGGCGATACAACAAGACAGGGCTTTTACTTTTCTACAGGACACATCCTGACAATTTCTCCCACAGTTAAGAGGATTTGTCCGAGCATGGGTGAATATATAATGCATGCAGATTCCAAATTTTAATTTGGATGAGGTAAATGATTCAATGCTGCCTTTCCTCAGAAGTGAAGGTGGGGAGGAGAACCGAAGAGAGGACAACATGTTTCTTGTGGTCTGCTCTTACTCTGTAACAGTTAAAGCAAACAAAGGTGGTGATGATTACTGTGAGCTGCGGTCCATTTCAAGTTTCAAAGAGTGAAGTGAGTAAAGAGAGAAAAGCCAGAAGCGTTTTTCTTATTTACCATAAATTCCAAACATTTAATCCATATTTTCAAAAGATTATTTCACTGTATTGCTCCCATGCTCTGCAAAGGATGCAGCTTCAGTAGGCTCTCTGCATTTCATAGCCAAAGCCTACATTTATACAAAGGATAACATTAATTTTGACTTGATGTGTGTACAAAAGCATCCAAGCGTATGCGTATGATTGTGGTCACGATTGGCTGTAATATGTCACCTGCAGCTCATAAAACGAAGAAATGTCGAAATCTCAGTCTTATTTGTTCGACTTTTGTAATGACACAAATAAAATGTACATCTTAAGATAAAAGGCAAAACAAAAACTGTGGTGTGGCTTCAGTCTCTTTCTAGTCTAGAGCAGCACCTACCTCGCTCATTAAAAAGTTTGATTTCTTTAATATATATAGTTACAAAAGTTTATAGCCTATAAACCACAAAGAGAAAAGGAAATTGCATCCATTTATATGTTTAGTATTTAAGTAGTATTCAAAGAGCGTTAGAAATCTGTTGCCCCTTGTTGATTTCAGATTTTTATTCACGTTAACAAACACATCACATTACATGGTTTCTCCAATGACATCTAACTGGTTTAAATAAATGGACCTCTCAGTACAAAACAAGGTGTTTATTGCTGTCTGATTTTGATTTATTTTGGGTGCAGCTGTGCTCTGATCCACTTACTCACCTTTAACAAATATCTTTACATCAATAATGATAATTATCTCTATGTATTTGGGGGGAATCCATCCATTCATTATCTTTAACCGCTTATCCTTATCAGGGTCATAGGAGGCTGGCTTTGGGTGAGGGGTGGGGGTACATCCTTGGACAAGTCACCAGGGTGTTTTGGGGTAATGTTTCTATTCATTTATAGGGCTAATATATATAGCCCTGTAGCCTGAGCACAGACCCACACATCATTTTAAACAGGTACATATATATATATTTTAAAATTTGAACTATTCATAAAATGTGCATCAATTGTTTGTGTTGCATATGTAAATACGTGTAAAAAAATACGCGTTTGCTTTCTTCTTTATTGAGCTTTGAAGCCTTGTTCAGAGTAATAATCGTTGTTACAAACATTGTCCTGATCTAGTGAGTTATTTGGTCAAATCATACAAAGTGTTCGTGGCAAAAATCCAGTCCTGGCTGCCCATGCCCACCTTTAAGTCTTTGTCTCCCCCTAGTGGTCATTATTGGGAATAACATTCTCATTACGTTAACAATCAAATATAATTTCCATTTCTATGTATATGATATAAGAAGATATCCAGTAGCAGGAATGATAATTAAAGTGTTTAACAAATTAATTTAGCAGTTGAAAGATAACATTTAACGACAGCGCACGTGTGTCCGCTGCCCTGCGTCATGACGTCCGCTAACAAGTCTGTGACGTATTCTGTAATGGCGGTCCCCTGGTTACAATGGGGTCTGTTGTTGCTGACTTGTTAGCCGATTTATCGTGAAGAACTGCGGAATATTCCTCCAGCCGGCTGTTGTTGTTGTTTTTTGGGGTGCTTTAGTCCGACGGCTACATGTTAAAGGTAAGAGTCGCGGACAGAAAGGTGGATGACGGAGGTGGATGTGAACTCGTTTCAGGTCGAGACCGCGAGTGGAGCCAGGCTGCTAGTCTCTGCTAGCGACGAGTGTCACCGGGGCTGCTTCACGTTAACCGGCCACTATCAAAGTTCACGTTAACCTGTCAGCGTGGTGAAGGGACTCCAGACGGTCACGTCTTGGTTCAGACATGATGGTTGGTGGTCACGTTGGGTAACATTAGCTCCACGACGCCAGCTTCAGGTTAGCCTGGCTAACGTCGGCTAACGCGAGCTTTTTAAAAAAAAATCAGTTTCACTTCTGCTGACTCAGGGAAACTCTTCTTCTTCTTCTTCTTCTTCTTCTTCTTCTTCTTCTTCTTATTATTATTATTCTTATTCTTCTTCTTCGTTGTTTTTGACAATCACATCAATATTATTAATCATGTCACATGTACGTGTAGTTAGTGACCTGTGTGCTTAGCGATAGCCGTGATTCATGAATGAATGGGATGGGAGGTGCCATGTCAAACAAACAAACAAACAAACAAACATTCCCTGCTGAGTCGGTATTAATTTGAGGAGTTTTAATCTGTTAATTAGGAGTTTGATAATCTATACAGAAACTAGACATAAGGGAAACGCAGGCTGTAAAATGTGGCCCTGGAGTTCACTTATTTTGGACCATGAAGAAAAGATTTGTGAGATAATTACAGCCAGTGTAAAACTTGTTAATTAAAGTTTGTAGCTCCAGTTTCAGGCTTGTCACAGATTGCCAAAATATTAAACTGTCCTCTTTATATTCCAGATTTAAGACGGGGAGCACTGATTCTGACAGACATGACAGTTGGCTGGATACACCAGCACTGCTAGTATTCAGTAGATGTTTCCACTCATGTTGTTTGTAATATTGTGGACATGTTTATGCATTATAATGTAGCAGTCCAGTGCAGCGGGTCCATCAACCGTCGCCTCTCCTCAGCCAATGAAGGAATCCAAGGAGAACTTGTCAATGTCCGGCCAAGGAATTCTGGACCACATCAAGCCATGTTGGTACTGGGACAAGAAGGATTTAGCCCACACCCCCTCTCAGTCTGAAGGCCTGGACCCTGGCACAGAGGCCCGCTATCGGAGAGAAGGAGCGCGCTTCATTTTTGATGTTGGAACCAGACTTGGCCTGTATCCTTGATTGTTCGAACAATTTGAATACCGGAAAACTCTGAGAATTTAATTCACTTTGATTTTCAGTGGAAATTGAAATTGTACAGATACAATACTGTGTCCTGCTCTCATACACTCTTTTACAGTTTGTACATTAACATTTTGTCGTAAAGACATGCTTGTGAGCAGTGAGTTACTGCATGCAATGATCAGAGCAGCACAGTCAAAGTGAAATCTGTCGTTGAGATTCATTTTACATAGCTGCAAATAACTGTGTATGATTTCTGTCTTATCCTTGACTCTGACTGTCATCAGACATTATGACACGCTGGCAACTGGCATCATATATTTCCACCGTTTCTACATGTTTCACTCCTTCAAGCAGTTCCCCAGATATGTAAGTTCAGATGATAGTTGTTGCCAGTTTTTCCCTGTCCCCTGGAAGTGGACTAAATGTGTGGGAATAATGTTTTGATTTGTGTCTTTAACAGGTGACAGGTGCTTGCTGCCTTTTTCTGGCAGGGAAAGTGGAAGAAACCCCAAAGAAGTGTAAAGACATCATCAAAACAGCCCGCAGCTTGCTGAACGATGTGCAGTTTGCCCAGTTTGGAGATGATCCGAAGGTGCAGTTGGTTTGTATTCTTGTCCTGAGACATTTTCCCTGTTTACCATGGCAGCTGTAAGTTGTCCCTGACACAACAACATGTAGCTCCCAATAGAACAAAACGAAAGCATTAATCTATCATACCAAACGTCCATAATCTTATGTAACTGTGCTTACGTGGGACTATTTGTGGAGTGAGTGCAAAGATTTACTGAGGCAGATCTCAGGTCTGATGACACACTGATTTATCACGATATAATGGTTTGGAATGAGGCCCATAGTCAGTACATTTTGATTCATTGGTTGTTTGATTAGGATCAGTTTTTAATGTTACCTCTTGTACACAGAGTATGTAAAATAACATTGGACCCATTCATGCGTATTTTTCATATTTTCTCTGTAAGTAAAGAACGTCCACAAAAACGAGATGGTTAATCCTTCTGAATACATTTGGATATACAGTCGTCCCTCGCTATAACGCGGTTCACTTTTCGCTGACTTGCTGTTTCGTGGATTTGTTTAGTGTAATTTTGTATGCTTTTTTTTACAGCGTACTGTACAGTATGATCGCGCATTGTGTTCTGCGTCCTACATTGGCTAAGGGAGAACCGCACATGTGTTCTGCGCCCTGATTAACTAAGGGAGTACTGTACAAAATGCATGTAAAAAGGTGTATAAAAGTGTGTGGTTAGGGGTTTTACGGCCTTAAAACATATAATAATTGTAAAACTTACTTCGCGGATTACGTTTATTGCGGGTTATTTTTTAGAACGTATCCCCCGCAATAAACGAGGGACCACTGTAGTAGCTGGATCATTTTGACATGAGGAGTGGAAATTATCAAGTCTGTAATAATTACATATGTACATGTGTACTGTGGGCAGTTGACAGCTGTCACCATCTTAGCGAGTTTCATATATCATAGTTTAATTTGATCCTAAATAGACCAGTGTGCAGAGGCACAGAAAGATGCATTCATTAAAGATACGTTGATAGTATTTATGATGTGTTTTCATGCTCCAGATGTCATTGTGTAAAAGTCTGAAAAAAGTGGAAAGTTGGTCGCTGTGCATGGATGTGTAGCCTTCTCACGGACATGGATGTGATGTATCTGTGTGTTCTTTCAACAGGAAGAGGTGATGGTGTTGGAGAGAATTTTGCTCCAGACTATCAAATTTGACCTGCAGGTGGAGCACCCATACATGTTCTTGCTGCGCTACGTCAAGCAGCTCAAAGGTGAGACGAGATAAGTAGATCCACATAGTGTCGTACTTTATTTTGGTAGGAATCTGAAAAGGTTACTGATCTTTTTCTTCCTGTTAAAGGTGAGAAGAATAAAGTGTGCAAGGTGCTGCAGATGGCATGGACCTTTGTCAATGACAGGTGAGCAGTTGGTTTTTAACTCTTTGTATTACAGACGACTTCTTCTGTAGCGCAGTGCGTCATGTGTAGGATGCGCCCCACACATTTTCTGTCTGCTTGTCTATTGTCTGCTAACAAATGAAGGCAGTTGTACACTGAGAGCTCAACATGCTGCAAATTAAGAAAGGCTCTTCACCAGTTTGACAACAGATGTGCAGCGTTTAGAAAAGAAAAGCTACAAAGTGAGAACACAAGAACACAAGCAAATAAATACACGCCGCAAGCAGCGCAGATGAACAGAAACTGTTCCCAGGGGACAGAAGTGATGTTCTCCTAGATCTTAATTTAAAAAGCATTTTCCTGAGGGAAGACTGTAACCATATTGCCTATATCCCTTGCAGCCTGTGCACCATGCTGTCCCTGCAGTGGGAACCAGAGATCATTGCGGTAGCCGTCATGTACCTGGCCGGCCGCCTCTGTAAGTTTGACATCCAGGAGTGGACCGCCAAGCAGTCGTCACGCCGATGGTGGGAGCAGTTTGTCCAGGACGTCCCAGTTGAGCTGCTTGAAGGTGCTCCTCATGAAGCCATGACACACTCCTGCTGTTCCTACAATGTTTTGATTCATGTCTTATCAGACTTTGTCTCAACAAAAAAAAAAAACTTTTTTCTACACCAGACATCTGCCACCAGATCCTGGATTTGTACTCCCAGGGAAACAAGCCCATCCCTCAGCAGATACAGGAAAAGGAGCGTGCACCTGTTCCTCCGGTCCCTGCTCCTCCAATCCCACAGGGACAACCACCAACCACCAATCCTCCTCCCCCACCGCCAAAGAAGACTTCCCCTCAGGGAGGTAGCCCTGCACGCCAGCTCAAACGCTCACATGTGAGTGTATGCTTGGATTGCATGTCTTTGCCCTAAAGCCACGGCCACTGGACAGCTGCTAACTTACCTGTTTTTAATGTTCTACATTTGTTTATTCAAAATGTCCAACTGTTTTATAGCTTGTGTACATGATTCATACAAAGTAAAGAGCATTTGCATCCATCTCTTTTCCAGACATCCCCAAAAGATGAACCAAAGGCTCCAGGTAAGAACTTTGTTAAACCTCATATAGGCAAGATTCTGCTCATGAAGGACTGAAATCTTCTAAATGTCTGTTACTGTATGTATCTACTAAAATACCAAGAAACGTGACTTCAGTTCAGATCAAGTCTTGGTAAGATTACAGATATATACTGTGTGTTCTCAGAGGCTGGGATTAGTATTTTCCTGGCAGATTTTCTGAATGTCTGAGCCTCCAGCAAAGTTCCGTAATGCGTTCACTCATTTTAAAATAGCCTTTTTGCATCTTATGACCAGCCTGTTTTGATTTTACAGAACAAGTTGGATCCAAAATTCCTAGACTGGAGAGCCCCATGCCCCCTCTGCCTACAACGCAGCCTCCCCCAGGTAAGACTGTTTTTTTTTTTTAATGATTACAAATTGGATCAGAGCATAGGTGCGTGTTGGCGTCCTCTCAGGACCCCGCTGACAGTTTGCGTGTGCTGCCAAATAGGCCCATAATGAGCAGTCAGGACCCCCTGCCTGTGACTTGGGCTTAGAAAGCAACCCAAAGACTTTAGTCCTCTCAGCCTGCTTACATAACCAGCAACTCGTCTGGACATTATGTTTCCCAACACACGCATACTCCTAACCTCTCCCAGACCAATCTGATTAGTGCTTGAGCCTGATAATGAGACCTCCTCTGTGGCTGAAGCCTGGCAGTCGTGGTCTAGCTGTGCGCTCACTGTCTGGGAATGGAGAGGTTATTTGAGATCATGGGTGAGCCTCATGGTTTTTACAGGAAAGATGATGGCGACGTTTTAACGAGCCGTTTTTTTTTTCTCCCTGTCGTTTCCTGCCGCTCACCAGACCGCAAAGCCCCGGCTCCAGCCCCTCCCACGGAAGCCGAACCAGGAAGCGAAGCAGTTCCTCCTCCCCCGCACGCTCCACCCCCACATCAGCCCCCTCCCCTGCCCCATCGCCCTCCTCCACCTCCACCTTCCAACTACATCATGTCTACCACCAGCTCCTACATGTCCGGCGAAGGTTTCCAGAGCCTGCAGTCGATGATGAAGACAGAAGGTCCCTCCTACGCCCCTATGCCGCCCAGCTACGCACCCCCAATGCCGCCATATCACCCCCACGTCTATCCGTCTGCAGCACCACCTCCAGGCCCTCCGCCTCCTCCTTCTTCCTACCCGCCACCCAACTTGCCACCAACGTATCCGCCACCGGGCTATAACAGCTATCCTCCTCCGCCCCCTCCACGCATGCCACCAGGCCACGTACCCCCTCCAGGTTTAGGTCTTCCACCTGCTGGGTACCCTCCTCCACCCCCTGTGCCCCCAGGACAGTCACAGGTCCCACTGCCCCCTCCACCTGGCATGCCCCTGAACCGTGGTGGGTGGATGAGATGAAAGCGTGACAGCAGTCTATGAACTGAATCTGTGTAGAGCCACATCTGGGAGGTGGAAAGCTCTCTGGAGAGGGAGGACAACCGGGAACTTGTTCTGGTACAAACCGAGGCAGAGCGTTCATTGATGAGGTTCTTAATGAAGGCTGAACAACAAATAGACTTGAAAGGTAAAGTGAGGTCTGGACAGTTTTGTTATGAGAACCTGAACTGGCACTAAAAATGACTGCAGTCATAATATTAACTTTAAAAATAAAATAAATGATAGACATGTACATGATGGTACTTAAAGGACCAGTGTGTGAGATTTGGGGATTATTGTAACAATCAAATAAAATATAAATAACTAGTTTTCATTGGTGTGTAATCACCTGAAAATATGAATTTTTATGTTTTATTACATTAGAACGAGCCTTTTATATCTACAGACACCACTGGTCCTCACCCACAGAGTCCACCATGTTGAAGCGTCATGTTTTTTCAGTAGTTAGGCCGTTTGATGGCCACAGTAGTTTCTCTGTCACACTTGGGGTTGTAGAGCGAGTAGAGGGGGTTGCAATCTGCAATCGCACCGCTAGATGCCACTACACACTGGTCCTTTTTAATGTGCCTAGTTCCAGGATCTGACAACAAACACAGTGCACTCATTGTTTTTGTTCTGGAAATGTAGTTTTGTTTTTTTTCACACATGCTCATTCACTAATTGTAGGTGGATGAAATGTACCATTTTTACTAAACCTTTAAGTGGATAAAAGGTCTTCTATTTCCTTCTGTATTCTTTCACCCTGATTATGTGTTTTGGTTTTTGTTAAGTTCCAGTCATACTGGTGTCCTTTTTCCCTGCAATCTGTTTTTTCTGTTCTCCACATTCCCACGGAGCATAATAAAAGTTGAGATGGTTGAACAAACAGTAGTCAAACATAAAAAGGATAAATAGATTATGTCATTACTTTGTATTCTGTGAAAACATTAAGGTCTTGTTGCAAGATGCTTCTGCTACCATTAGGACTCATTTAGATTTTTATTTTTTAGTGAATCTGCACTGCAGACAGTATTACCGTTATCATACCAACCATGTCTAACACTGGACAGTCTGAGGTTGTATTTGTAGATATGATCTTTTCATTTAGGCTTTTTTTTTTTTTTTTAGAGTTTCTATCCATATGTGCCTTAGTCAGGCTTCTCTTTTCTGTATCCTGCTCATAGCTTTGGTTTTGTGTCTGAGAATAAAGACCTGCTTTTCCTACTTTGGACTGAGTAGTGTCAATCTGTACTAGGTGTTCACCAGATTTCTGTCTGAACTTTCACAGTTTTGACATGAGCTTGAGTACCATTTAATCTGCACCACCCATATGTTCCCATGCATGGACTATGAACAGGGTGATATTTGACACTTAATTAGAACAAACATAAAACCATTTGTCCTGCACTTTAAGGATTTACTCTTAATATTTCAACAGCTTCAGAACTTTTAACCAATCCACCTTATTTCAACTATTTATCCTTTTACTGTCGGCAAACAAGTTTTACTCCTGCTCACCTGCTAACACATTTTCATGCACTCAGTTGCAGTGGTTACTGTAAGTCTTCTTATGATAACTCTGATTTATACTCTTTATAAAGACTAGACTTTATTTGGTTGGGAATCACTCATTATGTACTGAACCTCATGGATGTCTGTAGTTTAATTTCCAGTTGTGTACCAGCAGAGGGCAGTCTGTCATCCACAGAAGAAAACATACCTGCAAAAAATGTTTGCGCTGTCAAATAAAGACATCACTTCACAATATCATTAACCAACTTTGTTTATTTTCTCCCAGATTTTTGTCTAAAAGTGGCCTATTTCATGTTTTCTTTCCACCTGCCAAATATTCATTTTATCAGTGAAATTCATGAAAAGAAGTTACAGCCATGCTAGTTACTACAGGAACTGACATTTACGCTGTAGATTCTAGGATTCTGTACTGTGTGTTTTAGCATATAGGCAGAAAAATAAAAGAAACACTATACATGTTTAAAAAAAAAAAAAAAAGACAGTTGGGTTCCAAATCAAAACACCATGCAGAAAAAAATGTGGCACATTTTTTTTTCTTTTAAATCAAATGCCATATATAAAGTATTCAAAATTGCAGTGCGGGTTCAAATCAGTTCCTAGAAAAAAAGGACACTTTTAAAAAACCATACTTTGATTTATTTTTGACCCATTATTGGAGAGAACAGAGGTGCATGGCGGGCAGCCTCACAAATGTTCTAATTTGGAACAAATAACACTAGAGATGGGAGAGCCTGAGCTGTCAGTCACTAAACTTAACTATCAAATAAGAAATCTGATACATTTAAAATATGACTGTCCAGTTACTGACAGCTCTCCCATCTCTATCTGACACCCGGCAATAAATACTTCTGACATCAAGAAATACTTGTTTTTAAAATGTTAGTGTTATCAGGAGACATCTAAGGGAAGACTTATATTAGACTCATATTCTAAGAAAAAAAGTTTAAGTAACATGCGCTGCATAAACACACCTGCTGAATCCATGGCAACAGAAAAGGACTGAGCTTAAGAAAAGCTACTTTTTTTTTTTATCTGCCGAGATAAAAAGTGGTAAACAAAAAAAATAAATCAAGTAAAGTCCAAAAAAATGCCATCCAAACTTGACTTTTAGGGGTTTATTGTTTGGCTTTAAAAGTTGATGGTACAAGGCTTTCTGTATGGATTCAGCAAATGCCTTTAGCAGTCTTCAACCGAGTTGTAACCAGGGTTTAACAGAGGAAAAGACGATTCACAGGCAGATGCTACAGCTGCAAGAGAATCATTCACTCTTCCTTCCACGCACGTAAGCCAACGCAAACACCCACCCACACACACACACACACACGCACAGACACACACACTCGCCGTCACAGATGGGAAAAAGGTAAAGCTGTAGCCCTCCCAACCTGAGAAAATGATTGTCAAGCATGCACACAGCATACAATTTGAGTTAATTTTACAAAATAAGAAAATTATCTATCCATTAGCCCATGGAGATGGTTTGATTCAGAATGGCCTTGATACATTTTCAGAGGTTACAGAGAGAAGGAATAATGGCAATTCATCTGGAAAAGAATTTAAAAAAACAAACAACAACAACAACAACAAAAAGGTTACATTTTTTTTCTTTTTATCCAAAATCAAAACCCTGTTTAAAGGTCCGGTTGTGTGTGTACTTTCCAAACTAAATAATTGATCACATGGCCACGCTAGAATACAAAATAGATCAAAGTAAAATGAACAATAACAATGAAGTAGTGCTATGGTTTTATACATAATATACACAAGTTAACAGTGATCTCTAGACTTTATTATCCATAGACTTGTCTTATGAGCAAAAGGCGCTAGGTCACAGTGGGTTTCACATTAGTTAACACTTGAGAATGCTAATGCTAGTTATACTTGTTGACCACTAGGGGGGGGCGATATATGTGTGAGGAGCTAGGGGTCTCTATGGGAGGTATACTATCAAAACTTATCTGACGATACCGCCACAATGCCGCTTTCAGATCCCAGCAGCACGTGAAGAGATTTCTGCCCCTGCGGCCTCATCAGGTCTGTGCTTGAAACCATGTCATATCGAGGGTTTAGTGTAGCACAACTATGCTGTAAAGGACTGAGGGTGGTGTGTGTTTATAGCTTTTATAGAGAGAGATCGTTGTGTAGCTGGAAGCCTTCGAAAAAAAATCAACGACAACAACAACAACAAAAAAAAAAAAGTGGCAAATCAGTGAAACTAGCTGCCAGTTGTCAATGCTTCATAAGCTCTGAGAGATAAAAACATGTTTGTACATGTGAATAACAGACTAACAGGTCCATTTAGTAGCTATCTTAGCCAGTCTTAAAAGAGTGTTTGTTGAAGGAATGCTGGGTGCTGTAGGCAGTAGGAAGCATGGCATGATGGGTTGTGTAGGCGCAGGTAGTAAGAGGTGTTTTCATGTGAGTGTAGATACTGTAAATCCTGATCTCTCCCTCTCTTTCTCTCTCTCTCTGTGTTGCCATGCTACAGCGGCCCTTTGAACTGGTTCCCAGAGAGGTGCTGTCTGATGGACAGCTTTGATCCCGCTGCATCACCCAGCTTTCTCCACACCACCTGCAAACAGAAACGAGAGAGAGAGAGAGAGAGAGAGAAAGTTGAGAGGGGGAGAGCGAGAACGAGTACAGAAAGAGACAGGCAGACACAGAGGCCGAGACTGAAAGAGTAAGGGCTAAGGCAGAAGAGAAGAAGAGACTTTCTTCTTCAAGAGTGAAAACTTCAAATGTTTAGTTTGACTTTGAGCTGCGCGCGCGCACACACACACACACACACACACACACACACACACACACACTATCTCTGAATCTCTGTCCTCCGTCACTGGGAGGCTGCTCTACTCCAGTGCTGAGATCTCTGTACGAGTGTGCAAGAGGGGGGCCCCCGAGGGACCCCAGTGATATTACAGTGGTACTATTGTAGTGCTCCCCCAGATTCCTGGCCTGTCACATACCTCTGCAGGGCCCAGATAGCCTGGCTCTCGTTTTCTTTCTAATCAGCGGAGCTTTTATCCTGGACCGGGCCTTTCAGCACCAGCATAGAAAGATGGAGGGAGATGAGGAGGAGGAGGAGGGGTGGACCGAGGGGACAAAGAATAGAGGGGTGAGGCTGAGGCACAGGGGGTGGGAGGGGAGTGCTCTTTTCCCTGCCGCTCCAGTTTAATTGCTGTGACAGCTCAACTACGAGCCTCTACTTAGGGCTTCCAGTTTGGATATTGGCCCTGGAGGGAGGAGGGATAGAGGGAACGAAAGAGAGGAAGAAAGAAACGAAGAGGGAACGCTGTGCCCAGGACACTGCTGCAAGTGCCATTCCAGAGCAAACGAGTCTAAATGAGGCTTCCTCATTAATGAAAGCAGCTCTAAAAGTGACCTGATTTGCACTCGGCGGAAGCGAACAAAAAAAAAAATTGACCCGCAGACAGAACAAACAGGAGCATCATGGGAATAAGAAGCTGTTTACAGAAGCTGTAAGCAGCGATCACACTCTCTTTACTACAACACAAGCTTCAGTCTTCTGATATTTATTATGACATGAAAGAAGATTCAAGAGCAATGTGTTGGAGAAGGAGAAAGACTGTCAGGGAGTTGGACAAATGTTGCACTTACGTTGCACATCTCTCGCACAATGGCCTTCTCTTTCTCACTGAGATCGTCCTCGTAGTCCTCGGGAACCTGCTTATCCAAGTTCTCGTGGACCTCCAGCACCTGATGGCAGACAGACACAGCGATGAGTTTGTGTGCATGTGTGTGCATCCGTACGCTCCGAGGTGAAGACGGACATTCTCGCACTAAAGATGATGACTAAAGATATTTTAGGAATGTTATAAAGGAGCAAAAACAAAACGGTGAAAAGAAGTTTTAGTTTTCATTGCTTTCCATCTTCCAGGCATTTTTGTACTTATGTGGTTTTAAACATTTTTCACAAATTGAATTTTGGAACAAAAAGAGCTCATTTTGAGCTTTCCGACATTATATCAAAAACTTTTGACTACAGTATCAATTTTGCACTTAACCAAGAGATTTTCAAGCATCTTAAGGCTGGTTCCAGACCTCTGAATGCGGATCCAGTTTCAGAGATGTGGACTGGAATCTCAGATTTGTTCCATGATTCATATTGATCTGTTTTTTTGTACATTGAAGGCTGTTTTTTTTACTGGTTAGAGAAACAGTTGCTGTTCAGGATTAAGAACAGCATATATAACAGCTATATTCATTAAAAACAGCAACAGAAAATGACAATATGGATGGATGAGATTAAAGAAAAAATAGAAAAACCTTTAGATTTAAATATTTGACAATCTGAAAAATGTCTCTCCTAAAATCTTGAGCCAGATTATGTTGAATGTAAGAACAGGAGTGCAGTGGAGATGACTTTTGCACAGCAGAGTACACAGTAAAAAGAGACGTGGAACAGTACAAAACTCAGTTTTGTTAATAGTAGTAAAAAGAAAACTAGGTATCAAGTTACAGTGATCAGAAAGGCCACAATCTCCCTTCAATGAATATTCTGTAGTACCTTCATGGCGTGCACCACGGCCTCAGGCTTCTGGACACAGGACAGGTAGCCTGTGGCAGGAGAGGACTCGCTGGTTGGGAGGCGACCAGTACCCTAAAGGAGGTGAATGTAAAAAAATGAGGTTAAGATGGTGCACAGCAAGAGCAAAGACGTGAGAGAAGACCTGTGACAAAGGAATACAGATGTAAGACCACAACATCTGGTGGACATTTTCTGCAGCCTGTCAAACCATTTCATCACATCTGCCGTCACACACGTTTAACCATGCAGTCAAATAAGCACCACCTCATGGAGAACGAAGACACTTCACTCAAATAAAAAAAACCCTCTCCTAATCAAAGGGTGTTTGGATCTGATTTAACAAGATAGGTTTCCTTCACTGTAGCAATGAAAATGCCATCCCTTTCATCCCGACTCAAATCACCCCCCCCTTCCATTTCTTCCCCCCTTTGCATTCACCGCGTATTCAACTCAAAGCCAAGTTTGCTACCTGCACACTGTGATCTAACCTGGTCTGATGGGAGCAGCCAGCCAGGAAGAGGACCAGGGGGTTGCCTGACTCATCCTACCCCCCAGTTAGTTCCAGACAGTAGTTCTCTGTTAGAGGGGACACAGAGATCTCTGGGACATACAATGGCACCATTCACAGTAACCTGGCATCAGGACCCCGCATTAGACACAGCTCTGTGGGTCTGTTAGCTCGGGTTCAATTCTCCACTCACTAGTGATGCGTTTGTCAGTTCCATCCGCACCCCCCTGGCCCTGTTTAGGTGCCAGAATGAGCCCACACAACCTACCAGCACAGAGATAAAATAATAATCCCACTGCAGCTGGGAGGGATACTTGGTGGAAACTGTCTGATTTCTCACTGGTCCTGCAGGTTAAAGCCTGACTGCTCACAGCAACACCACAAGAACTATTTGCAGTGTATGTACAGTGATGGTTTTATGACACAAAATCATTTTCTCAGATTATAAAAATTCATGAATATGCCTAAACTGTGAGAGAAAAAGTTGATGTTATTCACTCTGTTTTGGTATTTAAAAAAGTCAAGAGAGACTGAGTCCCCTGCCCTTGGATATTTCATTCATGAGCTTTGATATCAGAAAATAATAAACAATAATAAAATAAAAGGTTAATATGAATTTCTTTGTTGTATTAAAAAGGTTGCCAGTCCACAACACACTCATAAGTCTCAGTGTTCTTTGAAAGCACCAAGAGTTTTCAAAACCGTCCCTCCTTTCAACTCAAGTATTGTTAAAAAAAAAGTATATTAATGCTGATAAGATAACTGAAGTTTTGGTGCCGATACCAAAACAATACATGCTTCAATATGCTGCTATGAGAAATACAAACTGTAAATACTGTTCTACAAAACTTTGATTTCACTTAACAAAACAAGTGTTGAATGTTATCTACAAGCAGTCATACAAGAACTAAACTGTCTTCATACGGTCTAAAATAAAATCAGGAACTGTATGGTCAGACATTCACTGACTTCACTGATATTCTGTGCTATGTAGTGGTATAATGGAACAAATTACATGTGCTCAAGTAGCATACTTTAGTAATAAAGTAATATCTAATGAAGTTTGTTAGTCCATGACGGTTTATTTGACAACAGTAAGTTGCTGTTTACTTTGCAGAATGCAAAATACGTAATCAGTTTATAAAATGTGATGCGTTGTTATATATTAATCAACTTAACAGTATGTAAAATGAATCAGATTAATCAGAAATAATAAGACAATATTATAACATATAACACTTACATGAGTACTTTTTCTTTTGATCATTTATAATAGTTTACTGTTATTTTATTTTTTTTAGTCTGTAATATTTTTACAATGCACTATTGCTACTATTGATACTGTAGCAATAGTGATATTTTGTAGGATTTGTAGGAATAAGGATTGGAGTGATGTATAGGGTCGTATACATCAGATTAAAATGTGTTTCTTCTTGTTTAAGGTCACAGCAGCAAATGTAACATCTTAACTTTCCATACAGCTCTTCTGCATTGGACTTCGAAGTCAACTATAAGGGGAAAAAAACATGTAAATCTCTGTCGCCTCCTTCGGATGCTCTGCTCCGTGGGTTAAAGCTATTTGAAATGTGTAAACACTTCCTGCTAGCATCTGGGCCAGGTTCTTTTCAGTTTATTTTGATTTGGAGCCGTGTAGTAAAAAAACGTATTTGGACAGCTCAGAAACACAGCCAGCCCCGGGCTGTGTTTACTGTTCATATGGATGTGCATTTGGGGATGACTTGCCTGCATAAACAGGCCTGATTTAGGCCTTGCAGGATGAGGGGGGAAAGCAAACGCTGTCAGAATCAATAGTTTGTAGTCTGAGCATACAGAATCAGAGCCGACTGTTGAGCGTTTGTGAGAATCAAACCGCCCGTCCCACTTCCTTCCTCTATCCATCTTTTATTTTCTATTCCTTTCTTGCTTGTTTTCTATCTGACAATCTCTCTCTCTCTCTCTTTCTCTCTCTCTCTCACACACACACACACACACACACACACTGACTGACCTGAAACTAAGCCTGTATGAGACAAAGGACTAAATCTAAAGGATGAGCTGATAGATCAGGACGGGTAGACACAACACAGTTCTGCTGCTATAGTCCTCACATCTTTCATCTTCTTTTTCACTCTCCACTCCCTCCATCCTCCAACAAGGGCATTCTCTCACACTGGAGGGCAGGCCATTGATCACCGTACAGCTTTACAACTACAGTACGTAAAGTTGTCACGGCAACAAAGGCTTTGGAAAGACAAGGACGTGGATCAGAAGTTATTTTGTGCAGGATGCAACTGGTTGTCCAGTATCTTATCATTAGCTTAGGGTGTAGTTTTATATTTATAAGTACATTTTCCAAATGTAAATGTGAATATGTTTCATACAAAGATATATTTGTGTTACAGGGTTAAAAGTATTCATGCAGTTTATAGTGAGATGGAAATCTTAATTTGGTCGATTAATTAAATGTTATTAACATGTTTCAGATTCTGTATCGTGTTGTTTTTGTGTTCGTTTGTCATTTCATCACTTCCTGATAGATCAGCAACCGAACATGAAAAGCCAGAGGGACATCAGGGCATATTTCAAGGGATAGGGAGCCATATTTCATTTCATCACTTGTAATATTATCAAATGTTAATGTCAGCTAGAAGTAGTTTAATGTTAACTATTAGCTGTTGTCCAACAGTAGCTAATTGGTTATCAAATATATTGTTTAAACTTGAAATATCGCCAGCTGTCTCACCAGATTTTCACAAAAAGCTATGAAATTATAAGTTAGTTTGACTTGCTGGAACACAGCAGTACTACTAATAAGAAACTACTATTTGAACTTTCCACCCTGAACATGACATCAGGGGAAAATGGCCGCAATGTAAATATTATTAAAGGGTTTAATTATGAAATTAATACAATACAACAGAGTGTCTATATAAGAACTAGTTGATGTGGTGTAACTTGTTTTAATTCAGCGATGCATAAAGCGCCAGTGAACATTAGTTTTATAACAAGGCTAAGTCTGAACTTGCGACTGATGCACCCGTCTCCTTGACTGAAACTAAATGACGTCACACAAATCCACTTCCACTTTCCAGTCTCAGTCAGAATGGCGTCAAATGTCGCGCTGGCAAGGAGCCAAAATTCACACCTAACGTCAATATCATGACCTTGTTTCATTTGAACCCACACTGTGAAATTAAATGCAGAGACACAACCGTCAAGATAATTTGCAGTTTATCCTCCCTCCTGCGGGGAGAGACCTTTCCTTGGATCAAGGTTCATGGACATTATTGAACTGCACGAACTGCAGAGCGAGCCGGGTTTGACCCACGAGCTTAAAAAGGTGCGGTCTGGCTCTGAGCGCAGTCAGCCTGCGCCTCACACTGGGCCTGTGATTAAAACACAATATTGATTTTTACACAGGGAAGCTTTAGTCCTCTGGTTAGTGGCATAGCCTGGCTCTGACCTTCCTTAAGCAGTCAGAAAACAATTACCCAGCCTCTCCTCCCCAGACACTGACAGGGTCAGGAGGTGGCGGTGGATTGGAGAGGATTATTACTTTCATAGTGGAATTCAGTTCAAACAGGCTCCAGGGAGGAGGAAGGGAGCTGGAGAGAGAGGATATGGGAGGAAGAGAAGAGAAGGCCCACTCCTCTTCATATTAAATCTCTCTGTCTTACTTTCTCTTCTTCCTCCTTTCTTTTTTCCAGTCTGTCTCATCCCCAACTCTTTTTCTAACCTCTCTCTCTTTCTTCCTGTGTGTGAGTGTGTTTCACTTCCTGTCATATGTAAGAGAGTGAGGTTGCCTGTGGAGGTGTAATTGGAGCGTTAGAGGTAAAGTGAATTAGAGCTGACTTGACTGTGGAGGCACCGGCACAGTCTTCCCTACAATTAAGAGTGTGTGTGTGTGTGTGTGTGTGTGTGTGTGTGTGTGTGTGTGTGTGTGTGTGTGTGTGTGTGTGTGCAATTAAACCCTGTCTCTATTCGTAACCACGTTTTGTATGAGCCGTGTCACAGTGCTGATCTTTGACTATGACTGTTTAAGTAGTTAGGTATGTGTGGGAATCTGTATATGTGTGTGTCGATTTGAGTTTTTACCATTCTTGTGTTGTTCCATGTGTGTGTGTGTGTGTGTGTTTTAGCCTCCCGGGTACTGACCATGTGCATGGCGTCCTGGCGCTGTGGCAGTGAGGACAGCTGGGACTCTGAGTGGTAGAGGGTCATTCCCTTCCTCAGGGCACGAAGGTCACCTGGGTTACACTGCTGAGCACAAACGGGCACAAAACAAACACACACACACACAAAAAAAAAAGCATAGATATGAGGCTTCAGTGCCGTGTCAAATAAAAGTCGTTGGGCTTTACTGCATGCTAAGGAGTCCAAAATATTAATCCAAAACAAAACTAACAACATAGGATACTTCCTGTGTCTTATGATTTATAAGCTCTTTCACTTTTGAGGCTAAGTAATAATTTCATTATTTTAAATTCAATGTTTTTATCAATGTTAATGATAAAATCAATGGATTGGCATCTGTTAGTGTCAATACAGCGACACATAGACATTACTCTATTGGAATACTTAAAAACATTCAACTAATTTGACTTTGAGCCCGAACAATACTGGATTTCTGAAGCAGATAATAATATGAATTCAAGAGAATTACAAAAATCTAATCAAACATAATGACCTATATTTATGTTTTGTTACCTGCAATACTGCAATATTGCAATACTGGGTTTTTGATGTCGATACCAGTTATTAGATATTTGAGAGTACAATCAATCCAAAAAATCTACCATCTTAACATAAACATATCATTTCGATTAAAATAATTAAATATGGCTGTTTAAGAATTCTGGACATGGGCAAAAAATAAACTTGTCAGTGCTCTCTGGTGGACAAGCTATGTAATCATGTTTCTACGCTTCACACATATCTTTATGCATTTCTTTACAATCTGCCATACTGCTGTCATCAGATAATATACATGTTTATATATTGGTCAGGCTGTGCATTGACAGACATGCATGCAGACACAGGCGTATCAATGATAAGCTGATAGTTGATGCTGGTTGAGATATCTGCCTGACAATTTATTGCTTATAAGATATTTCACAGCTGAAACAAAATAAAATAGTATTATCTATTATCAAAGATCAACTATGTTTTATACTAGAATAAATTATATTATTGAATTGATTTATAACAAAAATCAATTCAAGTTGAATTGAGAACATTTACAGTTAAAAGTATGGACAAAAATGTTGCCAGTAAACATTTATTGCTCCAGTTTACAATTTTTATTTGCATAGTTGGCAACATAAAAGTGAATAAAAACTTCTTTTTTTAATTTTTTTTATTGAAAGGACCAAGTATCGATTCTTTAAATCCAGAGATCAACCTAAGCATTTCCACTGTTTCTAAAGAAACATGTATTCTGCATTAAATGCATTAAATGTTGCTAAATGTGTTGGCATGAAGAGATTACAGCGTTACAGCTTTATTCAGCATTGGTATTTATCTGATGTAACTAAATCAAGATTTGAGTCGGCTGAACTGAATCAGTGCCAATATCCAGTCTTTCAACATACACACTAATACTAATACTATCTCTCATAACCTGCTGTCATCAGATAATATGCATGTTTATATATTGGTCAGGCTGTGCATATTAGGTGCTCAGTGATGGGTCATTAGGTTCTGCCCCCTCCTACACTTGCACCTGCACTCTTATTGTCACTGTGACGCAATTGCTTCCAGCACTTCATTTGCAAAGCTGATCTTTATTTGAGGCTTGCTATGTAAATGGCACTTCAGTGCGCTTGGCTGTATCACGTTGTGTCACCATCAAGGGCCATTACGCAGGAACAGAGTTCCTAAGAGTTGTCCTCATTAGCAGCCAAAGACCACTGGTTCCTGGAGGCGGTAAACAGCCTAGCTTCTCTCTGCAGGCAGAAACACGGCAACACTACTGTTCCTTATGACATTTCTCATGTCACGCACTAGTGTTCCCTCTGCACGGGGTGCGGCGTGTTAACACACGTGATGCCTGGGAGCACTTGGGCAATAAATAGCCCGGTGAGCTGAGGGTGTGTGTCTGTGAATGCTTGGACATTGTGCTGTTTTGTCTGCCTCTGTATTATCTCTCTGTGAGTCACACAGGTGCACTGTCACATACAGAGTTAACACACACACACAAAGCTACAATCAGCATTCCCCTCGTCTTCTCTGTCCTTTGATATTCCCCCCTCACCCTCTGCTCGTCTCCTCTCCTCTTGGAGCTTAGTATCACACTAGCGTTCCTCTAACCTTTCCATCCTTCCCATGGCACTTTCTATCCTTTGGGTTTCCATATTCATGACCTCAATTCTCTTTGCAAACATCTGTGTCATTTCTCCAGGCTTTGTGTCTGTTAGCAGGCTCTGCCCTAAATGTCATATCTGAAGGAGTGATATAAGCACACAATCCATGAAATGAACACATCTGTCAACTAAATAAGAAGACTTATGCTGACTCTAGCTTTTGCAAACCAACGTATGTCGACAACTTTTTTTTATTCCCTTCCTGAATTGACCTTGACCACTGAGACCAAGAAGGCTATTTGTTTGCCAGACAGCTGGGGACAGTTGACCCTGTGCAGTCTTCTTGGCTAAATCTCAGGCCCCCGTGCCTATCCATCCATCACAATGTTCTTGTTCTTGACAGGGAGAAGCCATGGACCGCACACTTCATTTCCTGTTTGAGTTATGAGGGGGCAGGGGTGATGCCACCTTGACAAAAGGGTAGAGAGGAGAGCAGCTTGCTCCATGAGTGTCGTAATTTAGCAGAATACAGAACAGAATCTGAGCATCCTGTGCTTATTTCACCTTATACTTAAAATGGTAGGGCTAACCAACCCAACACTGCAATACAGCAACAATGCAACAACCTTTTGCTTGGGATTGTAGCTTTAGTACAGGTTTTCCAGCACAAGATGATTTCTGTGAAGATCAAGTACATATTAAGACCCTTTAATGGGGTTTTCAAACATTGAAAAGTCAGACAGAGATAACGTTTTTAACCAACTCAAGGAGAAAATGTCTAACTAGCTACAATTGATTAAATACGTGTCTACTTATGTCTCAAATCAAGGACAAATCATTTTAAAAAATTACTGAAACCTGCCACCGTTTTGATTGTTAACCACATGACGTTAACGTGTGAGGAATGGACAGCTTGACTCGGCATGGCATCAATAAATAAACCATGGCCATAGCCAATCTGACTTCTCATTCAATAAATCAGTCACATTGTAACTTCATTAACGTCATTTCAAGTCCACTGGACCCTACTGCAGTCGACTCTCACGAAATGAGCTCAATTAGCCTGCAGTTTATGGATGGAGCGTCATGTGAATCTGTCGTATAAATCATTCTAAATCGCCATGAAGTCACACTGAGCGCTTACATGTTAATGACAAAGTGGAAGCCAGTATGTAACAGTTAAGAGAAGTGAGTCAAAAGACATGGGAGATCTGAGTGGGAGAAAATCGTGTACATGCATGTGGAGGTGCACGTCACGGTACGAGTGTGGGCGTGCACGTGAGCACACGCCTGTTTTTTCTCATTGTGTTCACACCTGTGCTGTGTAGGCTCTTGTTAATATTCACAGCGGGACCTTGTTGTTAACTCTCTCCCTTCTCCCTTTGGTACGGTAAAATCCTTCAGCCGAGCTGGTTTGGAGGGTCAACATTCCAGTGATAAGAGGCTATTGTTTCCTTTAGGCTCAATACAAGTTCCACTGGGCCAGTTTCATAACACAGGAAGTTAAGCAATATGTCCACTGAGGCAACTAATCCTCTGTAACAATTCCACCTGCTATGTTATTGCAGAGTCAAATTAAATAGTAAACTCCAGCTCTTTTCACATTATTAACTGGAGTACATTTATGTTTTTACTACCTATCTTACAATATAATTGAAAGCAACATTTTTTTACAACACAATCATCAACACAGTATTTTTGAACTCCAGACAGACTCCCTTTCATCCTTCAGTTGTTCTCACACACCAGTTGTCGACCATGCATTATAGATTCCTGAATCTACCTGTGATGCCCCGCGTCTTAAATTATTCAGCCCACCAGACGTAGCGACAAGCCAGGACAAGCGTGTGTCATTTACGCACCAAAGCACAATGTGGCATTTGTTCACCTGAGGTACCTCGTACCAAACACTGACTGTGCGCTGTGCAAAAACAGCTCCAAGGACAGAGGAAGGCTTTCTTGCCAAAAGGTAGGGCCCACATACAAGCAGGGCCACCTGTGCTCATTCATTAGCATAGCATGCACGCAGTGCATAACAAGGACTGGACACAGAAGAAACGCCTCTACAAGGTAATGCAATCCCTAAAGTTTTAAAAACACTGCACACACAGTGTCACAAGGGTGATTCAGCTCTATGGTAACATTTGAGGCTGCACTTTGATATATTGGAGTGTCAAGAGGAGAAAATTTGAGTCACATCTGGCACCCTGAATATGATCTTGAACATATATTTTGACTGTTTGGGAAATACTCTCAATCACTTGACAAGATTTAGATAAGTAGACCAATGTGTCTCTGATGTCTGTACGATTAATATGAAACTACAGTCAGCAGCTGCTTGGCCAAGTCCAAAAGTAACAAAATCCACCTACCAGCAACTCTAAAGCTCACTAATTAAGTTAAGTTAGTTAATTGACAAGATAACATTAACTAGTTATAAAGGGGTTACATGCAGGTAAAATAACTTGTCACTGTGACATTGCCAGGCAACCAGCAGAGAATGCACTACAATGTGTAATTTTTACACTTTAATTCAATTCATATGAATTAAACAAGACATCGAATGTTCATTTGTGATCTTCAGATGTCTTTTTGGACAGAGCCAGGCTATCTGTTTTCCTCTATTTCAAGTCTTTATACTGAGCTAACTAGTTGCTGGCTGTGACTACACATTTAGCATACAGACATCTTTTATTTGAACTCTCTGCAAGAAAGCAAATAAGCGTATTACCCCAAAACTATTCCTGTAAACGTTACCATAGAATTGATTTAGGACAAAAACTCAACATTATACCCTTCGATGTTACATTACAGTGAATGAGGAGTACATTGCATTGCACAGGCTTGGCTTTTGTTGTGTCCACCCTCTGCGTATGAGTAAGCAAGAAGCTCAAAGCTGTGAAAAAGTCCCACCACCACACAGATAAAAGAGTGAAAAGGCAAAAGAGGCTCAACCGACAGAGCAGCAGAAGAGCCAACAAACTGTGACATTTCAGAAAGTTACCTTTTTGGTCTGTATCTGTGATAAACTATATCGGCTATAAGCCTAGGGAGAGAAAAACATAATGGTATATTGGTTCATTACTTGAATATTGTCTATTTGGAGCCATTATTAACAACAATGATAGCAACTGTGTTCTTCTTGGGCTCCACATAAGATGAAGATACTGTAAAAACAAACAGACTTACGCTTTTATAGAGCAGTATTCTGATTATTTACAATACAACCCTCTTATATCTTGCAGTATTCAATTAACTTGTCATTCTATTACCACTGCAAGTCAGAAAAGAACAAGAAACACATCCCCACTTCAAGTGTTCAAGTGTGAACAAGGACTATTTAATTGGACTTTAAGAAGCAGGGTCATATTATATGTCGTGACTGCTGTGAGGTGTGAATGTGAAGTACCTAATTGTAGCAGTTAAGGGCTACTTATGACGATCATTTAGGTTTATTATCAGTGATTCTGGCCTACACCATCTTCCTACATATGAATCTGCTGGGAGATAATTGAAGAAAGAGAAATCGCTTTAAAAAAGAATAAAGGCTTCGAATCAAAAAGCTGTTTGAGCTGTTAAATTCCAAATCTGACTGTCTGCAGACTAACTTGCCTTTAAAAGAACTGAATCACCTCATAAAACAGAACAAATGATCCATTAAAAACAATGATGTGTGAATATTTAGTAATAATTAAGGAGCCATAACTTGACCAATTAATATTTGTTTTAGTTTGAATTTTCACCGCCTGTAGTGGTGTGTATGTAACACACACCTCTGCAGATTGACATGTGAACTCCTTGTGAACCAGACAAGAAACTCTGCCCCCCCCCTTGTCACACTCCCCACCTCCACTCACTCAGTCCTCCATCCTCCAAATTTAGGAGAAGTCAGAGCAAGGTCAACTTGGGAGAAATGCTTTACTCTGTCACCGTCACTTAATGCCCCCCCTCCTCTCTCATCTCTCCTCTGCTCCCAAAGTTCGCCTCGGGGGCTAACATCACTACTCCCTACTGAGGCTTACTGACTCCCTATGAATTAAACATGGATAACCATATTCTCAGACTAACAAGGAGGATGTTGTGAGGGGTCGGCTTCACAGAGACATCAGGAAACCACTTTATCTCATCACAGCTGCCTATGTTTGGAGTTAAGTTCAAATCGTACTGGACTGGGCTTACTAGTGTAACTGGGCAACATTTACATATGTAGATCTGCACCTCACCTGCGAGAGAAGCTTGTTGTTATCATCCTCCAGGATCCGCACTTTCGTCTCCAGCTGCCTGATGTAGTTGGAGGAGGAATCTGTAGGAGAGACGAAGAAGAAAGGAGGGAGAAGCGGTTAGTAAATGGAAAACAGACAGGCTAGGAAATTGGTAATAAATGACCAGAAAAAAATAGAGAAAAGGGGCTGTGGTATTCCCTTCTGCTCAAAAGATATAAATCCTACAACAACCAGAATGCACTGGGCTGATCTGCAGTACAATCTGTATTTCAAACAACAGCACTCAGAGCTGGCAAACGGGCAGGGACCTCTGGGTGCAGACGGCATGTTCATTTGCATATACTACACACATTATAATGAGAGTTGCAAAGTTTCCCTTTTCAGCTAATTAGCACTAAACCAAAGTACCACAGAGTCTGATGGGAATGACATTAGTTTAGCAAGTATTCAGCTATAAACCAAATGATTAGACTAATGACAAGTAAAAGGTAACAAGTATCAGAAATTATTACAGTTATTTTCATTGTCAATCTTGTCAACATGTTGATCATCTTTCTTAATATTTAGCCTAAAAACACATCAGAAAACAAATGCCAATCAATGTTTCCAAAAGCTACCAACCGACAGTCAAAAACCAAAAAACAATCAATCATGAAACAGAGAATATCTGCAAATTTCCCATTTCTAGCACCTCAAAACTGCAGATATTTAGAATTCATCCTTGTGATTCTAGTGACTAAATTTGAGTTGATTAGTTTTAAGAAAAACTATATTTTTCTGTGAATCTATCAGCTGTGTATAGTGCCTTGTACAAAGCCCCAATGTGCTAAAAAAACTAGCCTCAGCCTGATGTCAAGGGTCAAGCACTGAGTGTTCCCACCCAGATTAGCAGTGCTTGACCTAACTTTCGACCTCATACTTGACTGAGGCCATTTCACAGTTTGGCTCACATTCTCCTGCACTGCCTAATCATTGCGAAACAGAGATCAATGGTATATTTGATAAGAAAACCACCTGACAACAATCTAACCATGTCCTAATTGCTCCACAGAGATTCCCCTCAAATGTTGTTTATCCTGATAAAGCAGCATCCCGTGTCGACATGGATCAACTCTACCCAGTTCAAACCAGGGACAGGAGCTGTGCGAAGAGTGGAGGTGCAGCTTGACTCAGTATGTGGCACGGAGCCTGGTATCTGAAAAGGCATGATTAATTTACAGTGAGATCAAAGCTGAAGGTACACACACAGGAAGCGCACTCTGGCAACTCTCACACAGCTTTATTTTGTTTTGTTTTCTAAGTGGAAGTACAGAGAGACAGAGAGCGGAGAGGGTGATGGGGAGATACAACAAAGCCGATGGGGAGGTTGCTGATGAAAACGCTGGGTTGAGTTAAGACGCAGATGAGAAGTCACTGCTGTAGGGTATTGAACACACACACACACACACACACACATACACACTTTAAATCACAGCTAGGTAACTCTGACCTGACTTTGTTTTTCCTTAACTGACCCTAACATGTCTAACCAGTCTGTTAGTCATGTAATGAAGCTAATTAGCACTTTGCAACCAGGGGGCGCTATTCTGCAGAAATCCAATATCAAAAACACACACACACACACACACAGATCATAGTTACACTCTTGTGGCACACAAAGGTGAGCATTCACTATGTTTATATGGACTTGATTCAAAAGGTTATGGTCAGCTTTATGCAGGATCCTGACATCATGTGAAACAAGTAACCAGTTCCCACCATCAGGGTAACAGATTAGACATATGCAGCTCAGATTAACTTCTCAGCATCAGTCCTAATGCTCCACTATCATTACTGGACAACTGAAGGAAGTTATGTCTACCAAAGTCACAGCAGGGCCTGCAGGCCTATCTATGTCCATCCACCTGACTTTTTTTTTGAGGTCCTATGCGGACAGCACTGTCGGCTGGCTGGTTAGACGCCGGTTGGACAGCTAGACCAGGAGGCCGCAGTGGCCAGAGCCGCTGCTAATCCTCTCGTCCTGCCTTGTGACCCTCTAATCTGGATTCATCTGCTGCCCTGACCTGCGGCCAGATCTCAAGCCGATTAGGATGAAGGTTCCTTCAGCCTTCAGTCATCCCCCGGTGCACTCAAACAACAAAGAGAGAAACCACAGCAAGAAGGAGAAGATGGAAAATTAATGTTCATTGCCTTATCCCCCCTCGTCCTCCTCCCTCGGTGCTGTGTGTATTTAGATTACAGAGATTGAGATCTTACACCAGTAATCCAATAAACTCTAAAGTCATCTAGAGTCTGTCAGGCTTATGTTTTTATCTCCTTCGAAATAATTAAACAAAAATCAAGATAAGAAATCAAAGATAAATATTGATACGTAGCTGAGGTGTACTCTATTTGACTAGAGAAACCCAGAGGTGGCCTGTAGTGAGGAATCCCACTGTCATGAGCAGTCTTCACATACCACAGCTCTCCCTTCCACTCCCCGTCTCTAAGCCTTTGATGTGCTATAGAGGGGTTATGTTAAATCTCAGAGCGCATTACTGCAGCATCACACATGACATGATTGAGAGGTCCTGCTTAAATATGTGCAGATCTGCCGTGGGAACAGAAAAAACACACTGTGCACACACAAAGTGTCTCGACACCTCCCTTTCACACACACACACACACACGCACGCAAACACACACACACACACAGTAGACATGCATAGAGCTGCAGGGATCTACAGGGAGAATGTAGCCGTCACCCTCTCTTTAACACCCGGCTCCAGAAAGTCATCCTGGTGGGAGATAGGGGTCAGGCAATTGAAGTGTCTCCCTGGCTCCCCTGCCACTCCTCCAGCCTTTCATCCCCTCCATGCCTCCGGCTTCACATACTCTACCCTCTCCTTCATAAAGCTGGAAGATCATACAGGGGTTGAGTAACCGAGCTAAAATAATTACCCTCCGAAACTCAACTCTGCATCCACTCTTTTATGCATAACAAGCACCCAGGGAGAGGCCATTATTACTTATGCATAACCTGACTGGGATCTTAAGAGCTGATAAAGTGGGTACAAGGCACTGTGCTGTAGAGCGGTATGAAAGTAAAAGTATCCAACTAAGCAATAAACAAAACAGATAGAGAGACAAAGAGGCAAAGAGAGAAGGGAAACCTTGTCCTCATGATGAACAACTAAGCTATTTTTACCTCTGCACAAGTGTTGTTTACCCAATGAATTGAGAGCATGTGAGAGCTCTTAATGTGAGAGCGTGTGTGTGTGTGTGTGTGCGCGCGCGCGCAGGGACGAGAAGGTGACGCAGACGGTGGCGCGAGTCTGCCCCCCCCCCCCCCACCCCCCCAGCGCGTCACTTTGTATCACGTCAGTGCCGCTGTGACCCACTTCCAGCGGCCACTCCCTCCTTAACTGTGCTCCACTCCCAGTTTCCCTCTCTTTCTGTTTTTATTACATCCCCCTGCTTTGACTCCACGCTCTATTGTCTTCATTTTCTGCTCGTAAAAAAGCGTGTGTGAGGCGCTTTCTTCCAAAAACTTTTACAGAATGAAAGCAGAGCTCCCCCAGAACTTCGTGCAACCTTTAAAAAAGGTCACGACCTCAAATGGTTCTTCTTTGTGTCCTACTGCGCTCCAAACATCCTATCGCCATCTGTCCACTCACAGCTCACTTTGCCTCTGCACCATGCCACAGTTACTCAGAATCACATTGTTTGCAAGATAGTTTTACTTGGAACAAAGCACATTTCTCCATCGGAAATGCAAACAGAAACAACTGCAGAACTAAAACTGAGTAAAAAATGTTAAGCATGAAAGGTCTTGACCTTGGAAACAACAGTTCAAGTTGTAATACACTAGATTTTTCCATTGTATTGAATTTGGGCAGACTGTGTTATGGCTGAAAAAGATTGTAAGAGGTCCTTGATCTGGACCATTTTAGTCAAATCCACATCATAGACTCCTTAAAGGACTTGCTGTACAATTATCGATTATTGGATGATTATACCAATCCAAGCAGCCACTGGTCTTAATGATTTCCCTCAGAGCAGCAAACTCAGCTAAAAGACCAAAATATGTATGTAGCCAAAGCTTGATCCTAAAAGTGCTTGATTTTGTATATTTTCAATAGCAGTCTCTTCCTCCTTTTTCAGATCGCCTTTCCACCTCTACATTTGTTCTTTCCCTCTGTCACGCCTCCTCTATATATGTTCCAACTCCCAGTGCAGGGGCAGTGGGTGGTTGAGTTTATTAGATGTCAAGGCAGGCCATTCTTTTTCCAGCAAATAAGAAAGTACAGGCAGAAAGCAGAAAGCCAGGCATGCTGGTAAAGCGGTGCTGCGCAAATTAACATGTCTAAAATTAGACCACACGTGTATGAATTTACAATGGGTATTTAGTTGATGCTGACTGTGATGTTACAACTAGAGCAAAACTAGCCTCTGCTCTGTTGACTCCAAGGGTCTTTGATACATCAAAGTAGCTTTGGTAGAATTGTATGATAAAGAAGGGCCAGGCTTCCTTTAAGTTTCTATGTCAGATCCCATGACCCATAGAAGCCTGCAGTGCATTGGAATCACTCTGGTTTTATTATTCCTGGCTCGGCTCTGGCTTTCATCTCCTATTCACAGCTGTAACGCTGTGTTTTAGCACAGACATGGATATTCTCTCAGCGATGTGTGTACATGTGCGTGGAGTATGAATGAGTGAATGTGGAGCATTTGCAAGATCGGGAACGCATGTGGGTTGCATGGGTATCTGAGGTAACTGTGTGTGTGTGTGTGTGTGTGTGTGTGTGTGTGTGTGTGTATGCGTGTATGTGTATATATATATAGTGTGTGTGTGTCCGTGTGTAGGAGGGAGGGAGAGCAAACGAGAGGGTTTGTGCGAGAGAGGGGATTTTTAAACCCATCTGTGATTACACTGTATGTGTGCTCAAGGCAGGAGGTTGGGTCAATTACCTCAAGATGTTGAAGAAAGAGCAGAAACAGTCCAAACAGTCTCTCTCCCTCTCTCTGCACCAACACCCAAGTCAAAGTACAATGAATTCCATGAAATCTGATCTCACTGGCTACAGAAAGTCTAATTTATCATACGAAAACATTTCCATTAACCGGCAACTTCAAAAACCTCGAGAAAAATCAAGAGAATCTGACTGGGACCCACATTAAAACTTGAAGAAAGGGAGGGTAAAGATGAAAAAATTGAGAGGGAAATGGGATGTGAAGAGAGAAAAAAGAAACAAAGAAGGAGAGAGGCACCACCGCCTCTAGTCAGAACTTGGTGCCAGTTAGGCGAGCCTGGTTTCGTCGGGGAAAAAAGAGCCTGACTGCTTTTACATTAGGCTTGAAACTCTTGAGTTATTTTCATTCTTGATTAACCTGTTGATTATTTTTATGATTGTTTAGTCTATAAAATCTTGGGAAACAGTGAAAATTGCAACCCGATGTGATGCTTTAAGTTCCTTTTTTGTCTGACTCTTGACGATCTAATGCTTCCAGCATGTAAAACTATATGAGGACTAACCAGTGAGTTTCAGAAATGTAATGTCTCAGGTGAAGAGTTTGGCACAGGTTGCCAAAAACAATATAAAAGCAGCAGACCAACATGTTGGTCCTTTTCTAACGCGATATAAAACCGCACAAAATAGTGCAGTTAGCTTGTGATAATACTCTTTGCCTGTTGAGGTAACTCTAGGGTACTGTTGTAGGAAGTAAGCCAGTTTGAGCAAGAGCTGACACTTTTACTTTTGATATCATTATTTTGGCCTAAGAGAGGCAATGAAGGGAGACACCAAGACCTTCTAAACTCTTTAGAATCCCTCTTACTACAGGTCCATGCACACCACCACATGTGGAGAAATCTAAAGCTCAACAGGTCTGCCTAGTTACAGTTGCTAAGATATAATATATATGACTGGACAGTTGCTGTTAGGGATTTCGCCTAATTGTTTCAGTTCCATGTTCCTTATTTTCCATTCTCAACACAAGCTGCACATTCCGACACACACTAAAGAGCTAAGGAATGGTGTGCACATATGCAGTACATGAGTGTAGGTAGGCTTGTGTTATGTCTTGCATGTCTGTATGGGTATAATGAACTTGCAACCCTTCTTGTGTGTCTGTATGAACTGCATGTGTGTGTGTGTGTGTATGGCTATGTGCGCGAGTGCATGCCTCCTTTGCTTGGCTGCCCAGCGCTCGGTCATAGCCAGGGTAAGCCGACCAGAGGAACAGAGCCGAGCAAGTTAAGTGGGCACCCATGCTGCATTAATGAGGGGGATGGCAGAACCTGGCAACCCAAGCACGTAAACCACGGGCCCCTGGAAGGGCTTCAAAGGCTCGACTGGCTCATCAGCTGGCAGGGAGCTAACCCCATCTGACAAGACATGGCACCCGCTCTAAGGGAGAGAGAGCACCTCACCTCGCCACGCACTCTGTAGTGTGTGTGTATGTGTGTGTGTGTGTGTGTGTGTATGTGTGTGTGTGTAGACATGTTTTCTCATATGCATGTGAATGTTTCAAAGTGTGTGTGTGTGTGTGTGTGTGTCTGCATGTTATAACAGCACAGCACACTCTATGCTTGAAGAGAGACGATCCATGCTGAGCGACCAGTGTGAAAGTTAAAGTGCAAAAATGAATTACACGTCAAAAGGGCGGCTTTTGCGTATCAACAACTCTTAAACATTGACCAGGTGAATTCAGCTTTTTAATCATTTGCCCGCTTGTCAACAGCACGGCCAATCAGAGCTCACTAATAACCAGAGACAGCTTTAACGGGTTTTAACTCAGCACTGAATGTATTTTCTCTGATGAGCTGCCGAACAGAACGTACAAGAAATCATCAGTGTCAGATAGAAAACTGTGTGGAAGAGAATTTGTGTTGACTTCAATATTGTGTCATGATGGTTTTGTGAAGCCCCTGTTTGGTTCTGCAGTGGAAACAAGACTCCTGATTGGCTGCCAGGGGACCTTGGACCTTGACCACATGCAGATACTGAATATATAATGTGTGTGTTCACTGAGTAATACTTTTACAAAAAGTGCTTTCTGTCTACTACTCTGGACTTCCCTTTGCTAAAATGCTTTCCTGTCTACCTTGAAAATAACTTCTAAGCAATTAGTGGATTAACCAATTAGATTCAACCAACAAAAAAATTTATTGGTAACAATTTTGATAATCAGGTTTATAGGTTAAACATTTAGCCATTCCAACTTCTGACGTCAATTCCTGAGCTCTTCAAAAGGTTCTTGGTCCCCTGAGAAAGGTCCTGCAGTGGAAAGTCCCTACAAATAATGGTTCAGCTTCCCACCAAATAGCAAAAGAATTTCAATGGACACAGACACAGACAGTACACATCCTTCTTCCCTTATATTGTAGATTTAGAAATACTATCCATTTTTCCAGAAGAGTTCAGGGTAAACATGTTACAAAACAGGTGTTCACATGCATATTTCCCAACATAAATTAATCTGTCTGGATAAAACAGAGCGAAGTCGATGAGTAACACTATCGACTTAATCTAATTAAACACAATAACCACAACATGTTATAATTACACCCACTGAAGTCATTTCAAGTTGCGTGGAGGTCAGCTGGGGCTCTTTAATCTATCAAAGGTTGTTAATGTCCGTTGAGTGGAAATTGAAGACCAGTATAAATCTCCCATGTCAAGCTATTGATCAGTCTGTCAACAGCCTTAGTGGGAGGGAAAGACAGAGGAACAGACAGAGAAGTAGTTTATTAATAGGTATTCCAGCAGACAGCAACAAAGACGTGTGTCTCGTTGCTATCACACATCCTGTCCAGCAAAGTGATGCGTCCCTCCCCTGTCTCCACAGCTCGCCGTCACCACCCTTGCAGGGTCAGCGGACGCCTTCACACGCCTGCAGCTGTGTGCGCCCGGCTGAAAATGTGTCTATGTACGTGTGATATTTGTGTGGGTCCATGTGCCGTTTATAAATAACAAGTACACTGATTACGTGACCGATATGTGTAAGGGGTTGTTGGATCATTTTGAGCGTGACCAAGTAAAAAGTTGTCTAGTTTAAAAAGAAAACACTTATTGCTTGACTACAACATAGCCATCAAACAACAGCAACACAGCTTATGTATTTCGTAGATCAGGCCACTTGTAAGGCTGGTGCCCTATGCCCTTAATCTTTTGATTAGACTAGAAGAATGGCAATCTGGCAGCTAGTTTACAGCAGAAGTTTAATCCCATGAAATCAAAGCTGTGGGTTTAGATTTGGTCCACACCCTTAATTACTGTCCATGTGTATGTGCGGTGACTATTCACTGTCAAACAAAACAAAGATTAGTAACATTTGGAGATGGATTGGCTATGAACGTTTGTTTGTCTTTGGTAAAACCAAGCCTATATGTTACATTATGTTGCAGATTACCTTTCCACAACGTTTTTGAACTGTTGCAAATTAATTTAAGCACTTGAACTTAAGCAAATGAATAAAGTCAAGACTATGTTTAGAGCATGTTTGCACTCTTGATTAAAGGAGTAAAAATGTTTCTGGATAAGGACATGGACTCCATTAAAGCCATCTGCTGTAAAACATCTTCTGTTAAGTATTATCTTAAGACCTTCAAAATCTGCTTGCTGTGTCACACTGAGTAACACTCATGACCCTTGACACTGAAAGTCAGGGGTCATAACTCTTGACCGAATCAAGGATGGGACACTACATTCCTCTGGATCAGTCAACCAGTTAGATGCTCTGCTTAGAAGAACGTGGTGGCTGTGGAATTACTTTACTGCTACAGAGATTTCCCCTTATTTGTTTTAAATGGCACTGCACAACTATACAATCCCCTTTTGTTTAAACACATTTCAGTGTCATACAGCCGTTCAGATCGATTTTTTTGTTGGGGTGATTACATGCCTTTTGCTAGCAGGAATTATGAATATGTACTTGTTGGTTAAAGTGAGTTAAATCATGCCCCTTTCAACAAAAACATTTAGAAAATGTCAACTAAAACAGCAATTAACGCTTAACAGATATGTTGCCTATAAACGTCTGGATATCAACATGATACCACACGGTGCCCATGAAAGGCTTTGCAGAAGATGCTTAAGGAGATGGCTGTCTTTACCTCGCACAACCCACAACCCACCGCAGTGTGTAAACAAACACCAGAGGGCATTGTGGGTAGAGGACGTCCTCCCAGAGCCCATGGCCCTCTTTAACCTCATTCCTCTCCCCGTTACCACGGTTTCACCACCGCAAACCCCATGGCAACCTCATTTGCATAAATCTGCATGCCTCCCCGTTCCTTTAAAAGCCCGTCTGACTGACTGCTGAGCTGGCAAAGGTTGTGCTTATGTAAGCAGAGTCTAGCAGCTAGCAGTTAGATGGTAAACACAGAGAATGTTCCTTCAATAAGTATAACCCTGAAACCCCTTTATTATCAGCCTCTGAAAATCCCATCTGCCATGTGGGTTCTGATGCAATCTGCAAACCGGCACTTCTTCCAATCCAGTGAAAATAACCTTTTCTTTCCAGTGACATCATCTAGTGGTTTCATTACTGTTTACATGAATAATAACCGCCTCCGATTTCATTCTAATGCAAATCGAAGAGAAAGGGGGAGCCGGCAAGATCCAACTTGTGGCTCTGGTGTTTAATCCAAGTGCTGACAAAATCTAGCTCTCGTGTTTTGGTTGACTATATCTCAAAACAAAGAATCATCACCTGTGACAACATGGACAAAATCCCAGAAATTACTGCAAAAAGAACACGAGTAAGAATAATCCTGTCTTGTAATTTCAACAAAATGTGTAACTACTAAAGAGAAGGCAAAGCTCTTGAATGAAACCAAACCCTATCCAGTCACTGGTGTCATCTGGAGCTTTACCAACCATTAACCAAGCACTGATGGATAAAAGGGATCTCCAAAGGGCTATTAGCAAAGTAATTGCCACAAAGAGAAAGAGCTTTTACGTAAGAGCTGTCCAGATAGACAGTTATCTCATCCCAAACATGGCTAAAATTGGATTGATGTTGGATTGGAGTTCCATAGCCTTTGACATGCCCCGACAACAGCATTTTGAGATGTGGTGAAACTAAGCAAAAGCGACAGCACTTATACTCTGCAGTCGCCGAGAAAGAGGCCATTAGAAAGGAAAAAGGAGAATGAGAGCGAGATGTACATACAGTAGGGAGAGGGAGACAAGAGATACAGTGCAGACAGGACCTGAACAGACATAATAACCAAGGGAATTCTATTACTCTCCCATTATGAATGGTTAGCGCTGGCTCAGGGCTAGACTGCACAGCTTCATCCAGGTCTGCACTACAAAATAAAACAAGGCTAGCCAGGACTCATTATCCATGTCACTGAATTTATCCCTGGAGACTTTTCCTGTGTGATCTTTCAGCTGGAAATCACGTCTACCTACTCGCAAAAAAAAGAAAAAAAGGGTGCTGTATCTGGCTTTGAGTCGCAGACACCCTCATCCTCCCTCTGCAGGGAAGAATGGTCTCCAAACAGGGACACACATTCACAGAAAGAGGCTATTTTTAACCCCCAGCAGAAAATCTCCTTGCAAGAAGCAGCAGCAGCAAAATAACATTTTTATCTTCCGAATGTCTGCACACGCTGCACTCCCCTTCCTCCGCCGACGGCAAACAGCATCAGACAGAGAAAGAGAGAAAGCACATGTGTATCTGTGTATGTTTGCGAGTGTGAAAAATGTGGTCAGAGGTGTGAGACATCACAGAGAGAGTCAAGTGAGCGTAAATGCGGGTGACGTTTTTAAAGATGTAAACTTTCACAAGCCCTGACATGCAAACATTAGCCTGGTCTGCCTGGTTGAGAGATGGGCCACACCGACAACATGTTATCTTAACTCGTCTGGTTTTTGATCAGAGCTGCCAAGCATTCCCAAGGTGTCTGATCCTGTCTGATTGTTTCCAGTTTAAATTCATCTGGAACAAAGCGTGCCTTGCAACATGCCAAATGTTTGTGTGATCCAGCTTCTCCAATGTGACTTTTTTCTTTACCTTCCATCAATAAGTGTTCTACCTGTTGTGTGATGTTTTTAAATTTGTGTATAAAAAAGGTTTTCATCAGGTTTTCTATGTGGTTTTCATGTGTTTTTTAGGCTAAAATAAATATTAATCCAGTGGCTCACAACCTTTTTGACCTGAATGTGGTGACCCCTTATGATGGTCTGCCCTGTATATGAGCTGTGACAACTTCAGAATGTTTTCAGAGGATACATTTGATTGAAAAACACAAATATTAGCAAAGATTGCATGTTTCTCTTCTTTGTCACACTGTCAAGCTTGACACTTGTATCCCTTGGTGTATCCCGACCACCAGGTTGGAAACCACTGTATTATACAAAAATGTATTCAAACTATAAACAACTATTATGCCTACATTCAGATGATACAAGAAAGTGTACTTTACTTTAACATTATTTATTTTTAGCAGTCCAGGTCTGATGAAGACACATGGCGAGCATTCAACAGTGAAAACGTTGTATTCTTGTATACTAACTGCAAAGATACACTGTGTACTGGCAAAATGCATGTGAGAGCTCTATAAAGTCTACAATCGATAAAACAAGCAGCAACTCAGCCTAACACAGCTCCAATCATGTGATCGTGATTAATCACACCAGTAAAGACTTAATTGGAGCTAATGAATGGCTTCATCAAGCAGTGTTGTTACAAACAACAACCCTTTTTCTACCCGTAAGACAATAATGACATTTATAACTGCTGCTGCCGCCTGAGTCAAACAAGTTTAAAATTTAGGGCATTACATTTGATCGGATGATGGAGTGGATTATGGCATTATAAATATCCGGTATGCCAGTGCATAGAGAAGGTTTTAAATGTCATTATACACTGTGATGTGGTATATCACAAGGGTACCGATTCCATAACTGCCACTGCAGGCCTAAACCCTCTGACTTTATAGCCATTAGGTTTATTAGTGTAGCTTGTACAGGGGGCAAAAGCACACACACAACCACAGGAACAAATTCCATTAGGGGACTATTGGTTTATAGCCAGATGGTTAACCTGCCCTGAATCAATCTGATGAAGACTACAGTTCAGCAGGACTCCATCACACATGCAAGCAAACACAGATGCACACAAATACACAAACACATAAATACCCCATAAAGCCTAATGGAAACTCATCAACCGGTAATTTTATTATAGAGACCTCCCCGACACCCCATCGCCATGTGGTCAAGTCACGCTTTCTCACTTTATGATGCATGGCTATCATTTAAACAGCAGGGTGGTTACAGGGGCAGTGTGGTTTGATACGTACATCCTCTGACATGGCAGAATCATAAGCCGGCCTCATCAATCTACCAGCTGCAGTCTTTGAAGATTTTTCTGGGTCTGGGTCCCATAAATGGAATGCAAAACAGCAAAATGTGTTCCCAAACTATAAAATAAAACTGTTTGTGACGGGAAAATCAGAGCTGTGGCTGAAGCTGATGTGCTGCCACTGGATTCCAAAGCCACCAAACTGTAGGGGATGGTTGAATAAAATACTTGTGCTACTGGGTAAATGATCTAAAAGACAGATTTAAGAATCCCACAAAACTGCTTCTGAAAGAACAATTTGAAGAGGCCCAAAATAAACTCTTCAGTATGACTTCATGTTGAATGAAGCAACACCCAGCCCAGTCCTGGAAACAAATATCTAGCTAGCCTGGTTAGTTTTTAACTGATCATGAACTTTAAAGTAATAGTCTGACATGTTGTGAATATGCCAGTTTACTTTTTTGCAGAGATGTGGATAAAAGATTGATACAACTGGGAGTGGGCGATACAGCCCTAAAATAATATTACAATATTTCTGCAATAATTATATTCTGGACAATATGACAAAAGATTTTTGGTTCCTGTACTCGACCACTGTTGTATTTACCCCTTTGTTTTGGTATTCTTGCACTTCTTGCATGACGCGATAGTTTGTTATACTTTTGTAACCAAACCAATTCCTCACCACTCCCATTTTTGGAACATGCTCCTTGAGCCGTTATTGCTATGTGTGAAAGGTATGAAGTCTAAATATAAATCTGTCTTGTCTATATTAAAAATAACACTAGTATCATCTTGAACACCATGATATGGCACAGCGCAAGATAAAACACTTGTGTCTGTATGCTAAATATGACGCTACGGCATGCGGTTCATTAGCTTAGCTTAGCATAGCAACAAGGCTGGAAACGGGGGAAAAAAAATGTCAGAAATTCAAAAAATCTGCAGACCAGTAATTTCCTGAGGCGTCTGCTGGTTGCATGCAATGGCTCCTGGCAATAAATAGCCCAATAAATAACCCGCTGTAAAAGACAGAATGTTTCCTGCAGCTAAACTAAGCTTAGCGGCTGCTGGCTCCAGTTAGGCTACATATTTACCATACATACACGTGATTGGTATCAACCCCCCCGTTTTGCCAAGAAAGCAAATAACAAATCAAATGTTTTAATAGGCCAAATATTAAAAATATAGTGATATGGGTGTGCTTTATTGTATCATTTATGCTAATATCTGGAGACACCAGGAGCCACAGACATTTAATGTGTGATATTACAAACTTCGTGTTTCGCGTCAACAGCATCCAATCCAATCCAATCCACTTTATTTATACAGCACGATTTTAGCAAACACAGGGTTTCCAAAGTGCTGCACAATACGATAGAACACAATGAATAACAATATAGAAACACAACAAAACATCAAGTAGATAATAGAAAGATAGAAAACAATAAAAATAAAATGAATAAATGGACGACTAATGCTCAGAAATTACTAATTCTTTTTGGCACCCTTTTATTTTGCTGTGAAGCTGTTTGTCTACTCAAAAAGTCAGTCAGCCAGCACTCCTCCACTACCTCAGAGACCTTTGCAGCCACAGTCAAAAGGCACCAAAGGATGAGTCAACAGCGCAAGCCAGACTAACTTTACCTTGGACAGTACAGCTGGGTCAGACACTGCTTGGCCTCTATTGTCTGCTGCAGAGCCAGCTGTCCACTGTGAGCTGCTGTGTCAGCTCACATTAGCCGTGAGTGACACAGATCAGAACAAGCCAGCGGTGACCAGGTGGTCCCTTCGACTCAATGGATCTTACTGACAGAACCACGGTGAAGATTAAGGAAAGAAGGGGAGATGTAGGAAGAGGCAAATCATATTTTAGGATCGATTCTAATATATGTATATAGTTTAATAAAAGTAAGTAATGGAAACCTCTAATAATCTTACAGCAAAAACTCCAGATTAGCTTGTCAATGACATCAATCTCTTGCTTTTTAAAAAATTATTTTTACTTAATTTATCACGTTAGAAGTATCTCCTCTCTGCCCTGCATGTGTGGATTTCCTCCATGTGTTTCCTCCCGCGCTTGAAAGACACACAGGTCAGCCTAACTGTGATTGCGCGTGAAGTGTGAATGTGTTAGTCCGTCAGCCTGTGCGTCACATTGTGATTGACTGGCAACCTGTCCAGGTTTCCTCTCACAGTGTTGGGAAAGATTCCATCTATTCTGTGCAGGATGAAGCGGGCATAGAGAAGAATGATTCTGATTTGATTGCATCTGTGTGGCATCAGCACAGTGCCTGAAAGAAAAGCATACAAGCCTGGATTTTTAATTACACAATAGCCGCTTATTAAAATTTAAAATGCTGCAGGCTGAACACTGTTGTCTGCATATTTATCCGCTACACTTGCTTAATTATTGCCTTCATTTACATTTATTAATAACATATGTTGTACTTTTTCAATAGTGCTGAAATATATACATAATCAAAAGACAACAACGTCCCACGTCTCTCTGTTCAACTTGTGGAATATGAACTCTAATTTGACCCTTCTCTCACATTTTTCTTTACACATGTGGAATCCAATGAAGCAGTTCATCAACAGGGCATGTTCACAGACACTGACGCCTGACTTACATAACCAGCTGTTTTTGTTACATCGTAATGACAATACACTGCGCCGACTTTACCTTTCTTCCAAGTTCCTTTCAGCTGGCTCCTCTCATTGACATTCCCCAGACATGTGAAGTTCCCACCCAAGAGCCATTAAGATCTACAGCTTCGCAGTAATCACAATTTTGCCTTGGATTTTCTCACACTGAAGACCATAACTCAGAGCAAAACTGTAAATAAGTCAACTTTGAGACCACCATTGAGATAACTGATGATAGCGAAGCATTCAAGCAGCTGGAAAAAGTCCAAGTTGGATCAGTTATGCAACACACAGACCACAATATGGTCTGTAAAAGCACAGCCACATCAGAGACTTGCATAGTGTTGCATTTGTTGGATTAAGCTGTCGACTGGAATGTGGAGAGGGAGTATGTTTACTTATGTGTATTTGTACTGTTATAATGCAGGAATCTCTAACATCATGTACAAAGCAGACTCAAAGTTCCAATGTAGGCAATAATATTAATTCCTTGAAACCTTTTAATTCTCTTGGTTTTCAGTATTTTAGAGATGAAAGTATCAGAAATCAGTTATGCAAGTAAAAACTCTTTTGACATTATTATTATATGAATTATTTATGTTGCCAAAAGGCTTGAAAAAAAAAAGTACTTTGCTAGATTTTCTTTTTTTACCGGGAGAGTAAAAACAAGTGCAAATGTAAAGCACAGTGATAGCAGCTGTGCAAGTGGAGATAAAACAGATTTCGCTGTTGAAATATTTACTTCCCTGGAAATAAAGGAGTGAAAAGTCGGCATTCAGGGCTCAGTAGTGTGCATTTTACAGTGCTCTGCAGGTGTAGTGATATTTCTGGTTTAAGTGTTTATTTTCAACCTCTCAGCAGCAGCGGCAGCTGAGGTTTCAGGGATGGTCAGTTTCCAGCTGTGCCTCCTGTGAGTGACATCTTCCTTTTTATATGCTTCTTTTTTCTGCCCTCTCACTGACTCTTTTTTCCCCTTCCCTCTCACCTTTCTCTTTCTGCCTCATCTCCACTGTTTTTCCACCTCCGTTTCCCCTTTCATACTCTCTCGTTGCCCTTTCCTTCTCGCGTCCCCTTCCCTAAATCCTCCACAGACCCGACCATCATCCATTTCTCCTAATCCTAGCTCTCCCTCTTCCATATTTTTCTCGACTCTCCTCATTTCTCAGATTCCCTTCTGCTCAGCCCTCATCAGCTGACAACCACTGATGTGGGCTCCTTGAAAAAAAAAAAAACCTCCGTCAGCCTTTCCACCCATTCTGTAAACTGCGCTGTGGTAAACGCAACATCAACACAATAGGAATCAGTTGCATGCTTCAGCTTTCATTCTACTTTGGCAGGCTTTTATGATACCATTCCCTCATCCAACAGTCAATTATTAACTTCTACATGGAAACAGCTTAGACTGTACCTTTCATCTTGTTCCATGCTGAATACTGCACCATATGTAGCATGGGTCTGGAGAATTTCTAACTGGTAGCACATGGCGACAGACTGCCTCTTCATCCTTTTGTATTTAATGCCTGATGTTTTTGTTGTACATGTGCCGACTACAAGAAGGCCCTACAGGTATACAGTCCACATTCCTCCTTGAGGGACAACAGATTTAAAGCCACCAGAGTCAAGGAAATCCCTGGATCTAGACGCATTCCTCTGCAACAAGATTCGACCTGTTTAGAAAAATGAAACTTGACAGAGGAAATTTGTCAGAAGCACGGCGAAAGATGTACAGTAGAAAGTCACAGAGCAAAAAAAGGGGGTGCCACTGTGCAGAGAAAGCCTGGTAAAGAACACCCCATAATACTGAATAGAAAGGGTATAGTATCCTAGCAACAAGCGAAAGGAGAAGCTGCATGCTCTGCAGTGTCCTCTGTTGCTCCTGAATCTTCAACTTTGCATCTTTCTTTTAGAGGTTCTCCTCAACAACACTGAAGGAGACACCCCATCCCCTCCCTCCCTCCATCCTTTATCCTTCAACTTCCTGTTAGGACACCCTGTTGCACCCTAATAAAGGGCACTTTCATCAAGGGTGCATGGTATTTAACACTGTTATGTCTTCTAAAGGGTTTAAGAGAGCGCCTCGGTTCATACATTGCATATCATACGCAGGGCTACGTGCCATGTATTTAAAAGAGTGGTGGGCAGAGATACAGCTCTGTATCCCGCTCTCCAAATCCTTTTAACGGAGAAGCCCTCCCCTCCTAACCCTCCACCATGTTTCAGAGAGCCACGGCAAAGCTACGGCATCAATGGTTTAATCCCCTTACATCTTTTGTTGACTGAGAGGGGAGCGAGCAAGACAGCGAGGATATATAGGAGATAAGGCACTGTAAAACATCCTCTGAAATCCCCCTTTGTTACTCAATCAATATATTCCATAAAAAAAATAAAAATAGCGATGAGCTATGGAGACAAGCGCAGGTCAAAGAAGAGTCACCAAAGAAATGGGTGAGGTTTCTGAGAAGGATTCTTCTGTGTAGTTGTGTGCGGCGATGTGTGGGAGGGTTCATTGAGTTCACTCATCATTCTAAGCTCACCCAGATGTCACTGAAAATGTCACAGCTGCAGTGGCGTCTCCATCAATTGTTAAGAATCAGAAGCGTATTATATAATGCTGCAGCCTTGTCTGGCCTAGTCCAACATCTAAGTTGTTTAAGTAGTTTTGCAAAAGTAGTTTTGCGCTCATTGTCCACCTTTCCAGTGCAAGATTAAAATCACACCCACACATCCAGACAGGTATTCATGGAAAATTATGAATGCACCTCAGGTGTAAACATGCATGTCATGTAATTCAAAAGACAGAAATCAGTATTGTTACAGTCTTATTTATCAAACCTGTGTGACGCAGTGAACCATCTCAGCCCACAGTTGGTTGGCTTTACTGTAAACATATTAGTTGCTCAAGGTGTGTTTGCTGTCTTCAGTGGTGGATACATTTTGAACACAGCATTGGGATTATTAAAAACTTACTTGCCATTACCACCAGTCACCAAATTTGTTGCAAAATAAAATTACGACAGGATTAAAACTTAAAGTTTAAAGTTCAGTTTTTATCTTGTTATATAAAGGAAGGAATAGAGGAACCATACTCACTACCATACTGCTGGATGACAAAACCTAAAATTTATATCCTGATACATATTTGTAATTTCCAAATACATTTGTTGCACTATATTTTTCTTGTGTCATCTTCTGGTATTTGTCATCTTAAACCACTTAAAGACTTTGGACCTCTGGCCAGATAAAGTGGTTAAACTTCAGCATTGTTGGCCGTCCATAACATTAATAATTTAATAGAATCCATTTATTGCCCAGTGCAAATTATACGCGCTGTAATGTCCATACCATAAAGAAGCATAAATTATATCATAATGCATTTAATTCAGGCTATGACATGTTTATAGTGCCTTGTAAAGGCACACTTGGAAATGTGAACAAATGACAAGCTAATCCCTGATTCAAAATGTGCTGATGTTGAACTCTCCAAAAAACAGCAGCAGAGGAGTGAAGCAGTGTGAGATCAGAACTAAAGAGTCAGCACTATTGGAGAGGAGAAACAGGCCGGCTATAATTGACTGTCAGAAGTGTCATCTCCTGTGTATGAAATATGCTGCATGACGCCCATTTGAAGATGAATAACTGGCTCCATCCAGCTCTATATGAAGCCATAATGGCCGTCATGACATCTCTTCCCTCTATCCTCCATCAAAACACTCTTAAACCAAAGTGTCCCTATCTCCACTTTCATTCCATTCTCCATTTATCAATCCCCACCATGTCCCATTTTAAGAGTGGTCACTGTGGCCAACCAGTGTCAAGCTGCTTGTGTGTGATCAGACATTATACGTCGGCTGAACCCTGATGCTTACACTGATGGAGTTAAAGAGGATCGGACGGAGACCTAGGAACATCTGCAGAGTTTTAGATAATCATGTGGACATCTCTGATGGATGTTCCACCAACATTAATACTCCAATCCTCCAATACTGAAAATGTCAAATAAATGCGCATAGATGAAAGGATGAAACGCACTTGTACTTGTTCCCCTCTCTCTCATCCATCAAGGCTGCCAGCCATTGATTTAGCCAGACAAACTGCCTTGATGATTATCAGCTTTCACCTAAGCGCTTTATGATTGTGACAGTCACATCAGTGGAATCGAACGCTCTACACTTGACTGGCTTCAAAAAAATAATGACTTTGATCAGCCCTTATAATCCAAGGCCAAGCCCAGTTAAGTGGGGTGGTTTTAATACGTTTCTGATGAAATTTCAACAGCAATCAGATTGTCGCTGAATATTCGTCATAAGCAGCACGACGCTGGGAAAACAGATTAATCATCTTTTAATAAACTTAATGTGGGAATTGAACTTGGAATATGGGAGAATATTGATGATGTACTCACAGCAGTGAGATTTCAAAGATGGCCTCTGATCTAACCCGTGTGACTTACCTATTATTCATCTGTCAAAATTCCTCTTTTCCTAATAAAGCACAAGGTTAAAGATCCCACAGGAAACACGTGGGGACAACACTTATGAATGCATTTGATATTTATGTGACTGGTGATTTGTTGTCTATCCTGAGTCACATCTCTAACACGTTTCATGGTAATCTATCCTGTAAAACCATGCACTAGATGAAAAGTCAGTATGAATCAACTTTTGGGAATGTCTATAACAAATTTTATGCCAATCCATTGGGTAGACATCAAGGATGAGTGAAGACTTTGACCTGCCGGTAGTCAGGGGGGTCATCCTCTGGGGAAGATTGATGTTTGTACCAAATTTCATGGCACTGGACCAAAGGGGTGGACTGACATTGCCATCGTCAGGCTGATACCATTCACATGGCTAACAGGTAAAGGAATCCCATTTTTGAAAGAACTGTCTTCACAGTTGGAACAAAATTTCCCCTTTTCCTTCATGAACTGTAGAGCTGCTTCCTGTTTTTGCTATGTGAAGATATACTTCCATGTAAGTGTTTCATAATTTCAGAGGGACAGAAAAGAAACTCCTATTTCCGCCGTCTTTGTAACTTTATCTTAATAACAATAGACTACACTGACAGATGGCCACAGTGGCCTTAAAGTGAGGCATTATTGGAAAGGAGGAGGAGGGCGGTTACACTGCAACCCCTCGAACTCCATAACCCCCTGTAACACAAGACCTCAAAATACCGTATCATATGTTCCCAAATCAGTTAATTCTCTACGTGTTTAGAAAATTAGTTGGAAGTTGGAAAGCATCTAACTTCTGCATTCATTGCACACATAATCCCCTTTGACTGATCGCTTGTCAGCCAAGTTTTTCAACTACTGCTTCTCTCCAAGTCGCTTCTCTAAGTAATAAGTCAAGAGAAATGCCTTTCTCGAGGCCCATCCCAAACCAAAACAGATACATGATTCCAAAGTTACACAGTCCAGTCTTGGCACTAAATGCTGGCCTGCAAGAGGAAATTAGTCTCCAGAACAGCAAAGCAAAGTTACCTGAAACCATCCTAAAAAACATCCTGAGGATAGAGCAACGATGTTGAGACTGTACAACTCATTCCAGATGCTTCAGCCGACCATAGAAGCTCTGCAATATCTCATTCATCTAGAAGGCTCACTGCCAGATCTACATTTTTTGCAGGCGCTCCAGTTATGTCCCGACTATGACTGCAAAGTTGTTATCATCCACGTAACCAGTCAAGCGATTCAATATTTCATGATTGCAACATTTGTGCGTATTCAAAATGAGGAATTATGTCTCTCAACTTGAAAACTATTGAGGCATTCCATGAGAGAAGACCCACCAAAAGTGGCCCCATGCCCACATTTAATGCACCAGAGGAATCTATAATTGTTAAACTACATGCTGGAGTGTTGTGACAGCAGTATCTAAATGCGAGCAAGGTGAAGACATCTGCTGACTCCAGTCTCCAATGTCACAGCAACCAAAAGCAAAGAGCTGACAGGCAGAAAATCCAGATGAACGCCTTGTTCCTCCCAGGGCCTCGAAATGAGCTGATGAAGAGGTGTTCTGTTTAGGAGTTGCTGACTTTTGGCAACCTGGGACTGTTTCACTATCGAAGGTCACTGGGTGTGTTGCATAGACAGAATCGAACTGCTGATGATGAGTTTGTGGTGCAGTTTGTGATGGGTTTTTGTCACTGTGCCACCTGAACCCAGATACTCTTTTGAACTGCCCTCCCGTGTCTCTCGTTTGCATCTTAATCAGATGTTTATATTTGACATATAACACAGATCAATATGGGTCTTTCCAGAGGTGCAGTGCTGCACATTAAAATCTACTTTAGTCAGTTAAGGGCAGGCTGACAATGGGACAGAGGACAAGCGAGGGACAGTGCCTTTGATAAAACCTCCTACAGAAACCTCTTACTAAAAATATTGATGCCCTCCATAAGCTGGGCTGTAGAGTGCAGCAATATTTTTAGAGTTTATTGCACAGCATATTACTTTGTTAGGAAATACATGTAAAATAAACTTATTATTTCTCAATATTGAGAAAGACACATGTAAAATAAACTTATTATTTCTCAATATTGAGAAAGACAAGTACGCATATTTGTATTGCATAGAGTAAAGATGACATAAACTCTGTGGAATCCTATAAATCACCAAATGTGTGGGCAATTGATCGCTTAGACCCCCAGAGGGTTAGGTTTAATGGAAATTGGAGTGAGTCCATTATTTTACCTCATATCTATTTGTGTCTATCTTTAAAATCCATTTTGAGTGAATCCTGGCAGGTGCATTCATAGACACATCTCCATTAGACGTGTCACAATTTCATTTTTAAATAAAAAAATCAATCAAAATGAGCTTTCAATTTTGAGTATCAAAATCAAAAGCAGAATCAACTATACTAACAAAAAGCATTAATCCTGCTGGTGGATTTTTACAGTTGATCTGTTGCTATACAACACTGACAGTTTCTTCTTACTTAACAGGTGAAATAAGATATTTCTAATTTAAATCATATGAATTTGCAGTCCAAAGACATATACCAATTACATCACAATTAAAGCCACCCAGCTTATCTTTTTTGGGGAGGCTTTAATTGACAGAGACAGCTTGAAGAGTGACAGGAATGTGGGGAAAGAGATGGGGAATGACATGCGGGTAAGAGCCACAGGTCGGATTCGAACCCTGGGCTGTCTAGTGTCAGTTACTTTCCCCAAAAAGAAAGAAAGTTTGTTTTAGACAGAGATTTACTTTTACTTTTAGATATTGTATTTTAGTATATATGAACTATTGTGGTATTACATACTGGAAGTTCAGATACAATATTGCACAATAATATGCTCAAAGCATGAATTATTAGATTATAACCAATATTCTATTAGAACTGAAAACAAGTGTGTAACTCAAACCACACCCTGTTTGTCTCTTATGAGTAAGTTACTTCAAAACAGCGAGCAGACACACAAACACACAAAGAGCTGACCTCGCTCTGGCTGGCATCATTCTACACGGGTCAACCAGCATGGAGGCCAATCATGCCCAAACCTATCCCCATCCCCCTATCCCTTACTTCCCTCCGCTTCAGTGACTCTGAGGCTAGGCGTGGGCTCTGTCCACTCGCCCCACTGATCATTGCCGTTGCCTAGGCGACTGAGCAACCAAGCCCCTCCAGCAGCCCAACAATCAGAAAAGAAGGCCAAAAATTTGGATCATAGCGAGAAACGCAAAGAAAGGAATGCTGAGATAAGTGGCTGAAACTGCCTTACATATTTGGAAGATAACCCATTCTTTGCTTAGTATGACATAACATTTATGTCCCTGAAAAATGTCGGTGACGACCACACAAACAGCAAACTTATTTTTCTTTTTTTTCCTTTGTAAAAGGCACTGGCACTAGATCTACCAGTGAGTCCATGTCTGTGTGTGCGAGGCTCATGCTGGCTCTGTACCCTCATTCTGTCGGCTGAATGCTGCGTTGATGGGAGTGAGCGAACAGTGGATCAGACGGCAGATTCACAGGAATCGAGATAGATGGAGGTAGAGGGAAAGACTGGAGAAGTGAAGTCTGTCAAGTAAGGGAAGTTGAGGGTGGTAAAAGTTCAAAACGGCAACCTAGAGACACTTCCTGTTCCCCTTTCCACACAGTCTCATTCCTGCTGTGTCACTAAGAGAAGAGAGACCCACTTCCTCTTTTGTTTATTCAGGAATGCGGGACGTCCTGACAGGCTGGCTTTTCATTGACAGTACACAGCTGAGAGTTCCCCCTGGGGCTCTTTCTCTCAGTCTCTCCTGTGTGTGTGTGTGTGTGTGTGTGTGTGTGTGTGTGTGTCAGTGTTTTTACTCCGTTATCTCTCTTATCAGCCGACCAGGCCTCACCCAGGAAGACAGGGTGCTGGGAACGCAAGCCAGAGAGTGGAGGAGAGCCCATGCTGTGCTCCAGGGAAACTCTCAAAACAAAACACTTGATACAACTCTGCAGACAAAAAAAAAAAAAAAAACTTGCCTTAAAATATAATTAGAAGTTAATGAAAGAAAAAAATATCTCTTGCAAGACTAAACACGAAAGCAAATGATATGTCAGCATTTCCTTGTGGGACAATTAAAAAAGGTCATAAAAAGGGCTACACTTTCTGTTACATGTTTCAACATGACCCAATGTGATCCTATTAATTTTCGCAATTATAATAATCTTAGCTGTCATTTCAGTTTAGTAAGTCTTTTTTTTAAGCCCTGACAATGGAGGTGGAGGTGTTGATTCAGCGTCTTGGAGAGTGTGGACAAACAGGAAATCAGCGACAGAAACATCCTATTCCTGCTTAGACGCCCTTTTTCAGCCCGGCAGACATGCCACACAATGACATGAAACCACAGACGAGAGGAAAACACCATTGTGTTGTTGATCCTCTGGTTTCCTTTGAAACAAGAATGGAGCTCACATAGAGAAACAGCAAGGCTCCCTTTATCTAGCTGGGTCTTACTAAGAAAAACACAAGAGATATTAAAAGCCTGACTGATTTTAGCAAACATGGACTTTGATTCTGTCACATAAAAAGTGACTTTTAACTTAAGACTGCGCTTTTATGAAAGAGATCTGCGTGGTCTGACTTTTAAAGCTTATTGACAGGCAGAAAATTGGCAAATGCTCCTGTCAAACATGAATGTGAAAATCCAGGCACTGACTCATTTGCATTAGCGTGATGACACGCATACACACACACACACACTGTTGGCCAACTGGGAGGGCTGGTTTTACAGTTTCATTGTGAGATTTTAGGTCACATCACTCCCCAAGGGCAAAAGAAAAGAAAACTGAAGAGAGAGAGAGCGAGACAGAGCGAGAAAAGCCTCTAGATCAGAGAGGGGAAAGAGTTCACGATCACTGTGGCACCTCATATATTGAGAAACACATGCATAGAAAGGCCAAGTGCTAAAGACCTCAGTTTAAACACACAATTTTATGAGCTCTCAGTGACTTAATTGGTACTAATTTGAGCCTAATTTGAGCCTAAGTGGGCAGGTTTACAGGGTGACTCAACAGAGTGACTAAACATAGGAAGGAATGTCTCCTTAGGAACAGCAGATTTTACTCAAGAGAACAAATGTAGGACGCCAGTGCAAGCAGCCTTCTTAGAATCGAAACAATATAGAAATCAGATTCTAATGAATGCATTGTGCTGTAGCTCTTACGAGTGTAAATCTCTGGTGAGTCACTAACCCATCTGACTGGTTTCAAAGAGGCCCAAAAGAGCGACTGATTGGAGTGACAGACTCGTGTTAAACTCATACTGCACTTTGAATTATGTTTTTAATACTTTCTGTTTTGTTTTGTGTAAGTTTTTAATTTACTTTTTCTTTGTTTGTGCTGTTTCTTGGCCAGAACTTCTTTGAAAAAAAGATTTTTATTTCATTTCTTGGTTAAATAAAAGTGAAATTTAAAAAAACAAGAGGTCCGAAAAGCATTAAGGCCTTGTCACATAAATTATTTGGCTCCAGAACCCTGTTATATTATCTATCCTAAACTATCCTAAAACAAGTTTTAGTTAGCAGTTTATAATCCAGCAGAGGGGGGTTAAATAAGAGTTAAAGTTTCAGCTTTCAGCTTCCCTCAAATGTAAAGATGGGCTGATCACACAAATTCACTGTAAAGATGGCCAATGGTCTTGGACTTGAATCTTTGGGTCAAGGTTCACCAAAGATGAGCTCATTTCCACAAGTTCCACATACATTTATGTCACACCTGCAAGGAAGTTCACAGGAACTGATCTCACTACAAAGTTGTTTCATATGCTGGCATGACCAAGCATTTAGGAATGAGAGAAGGGAGGGAGGGGAGGGAAAGGCCACTGGAAACCCTTCAGTGAAGGTTCACTGCTTTCACGTGCCATCTCCAGCAGTCGACAGAAGTTGAAGCCTGTCTGGCGCACAGGTGGAAAAACAAACACACACATACCGGTTTTGTGTGCAGGTGAAGGATAATGCCACTGCTTGCATAAATGTGTTAGAACTAGCCTCAGTGGGCCTGCACAGTTGGACTGAATCCCATTTACTAAATCACTGTTTTATTACCCTACATTAGTGTACACGTGTGATTCTATGCAACCTTACTTACATCACCAAGGGTACAGAAACTCTGAGCAACGAGAACATCCGTTTCTTCTACTTCTGACTGGAATTAATTTGCTTTCATGGGTTCAAACCGCAAGTCATGCATCATATTGGTGACATCATCGATGTGGACAACTTTGTAATGCTTTTAATGAAAAAAAAAACCTGCCCTCTGTACAACACTGTCCCTCCAATTGTGGTTGATGTAGCAAAATATGTTGACGTCAGCCTAGCTTGGGTAATATTCTCCTTCTCTGTCTGTGTCTGAGAAACCTCACTCTGTTTAGAGTCACTTTACCTGCTGACTTTGTAACATCGCTCCTTTTAAAACCAGTTGGCAGATGAAAGGCCAGGCGAATGTGTGAGGGTCTGTTAAAGGTCAACAAGCATTATTGCAGAGAGGATCCTTGTCAGTTCATCTGGACAATGTCAAAGCAGCACTTTGCCGTCTCGCTTGGCCACTTTGTTTTAGTCTCACGCAGCTATACTGAGCTGTGTGGCACTATAGAGGAGTCTAACGCAAGCTCTGTGTGACAGCATCATATTTCAGGCGGTCTTCGACTAGAATTGGGTTCCAGACCACCAAAAGTGAACGCAGATGCTGAGAAGTCTGGAAAACAGAAGTCACTATTGTAGGTTATGGAACACAGTTGTGCTCAGCGTAGCCCCTGCTGTTCTTTCTTTTCTTTTTTTACGTCTTCAGAACAGAAGCTCTCGCTCTCCTCACACAAATACTCATATACACACACACACACACCATGTCCGAGTAAACATGCACACACACACACAAAGCCTGTATCCCTAAAGGAAGAGGAGTGGAGGGGGGTTGCCAGCCGTGTCAACGCACAAGAAATTCAATTAAGCAGACAGCAGGATGTCTCCGAAACCCAACCTCCTTTGAGCTCAATATGCCCTCCTACGGTCCCCCACCCCTTCCACCCCCTGGCTTCCCAGCCAACCCCTTATTCCCGTTCAGCCACTCCCCCAAAACTACCAAAACTCATTCAGGGCCCTTTGCTGGGCCCCCCTTTCATACACTTCTCTCCCAGTACCTCTTTTGCCTCTAAAAAGACAAACATCTAGATTTATATTTGCCAAAATGATGCAAAGAAATGCAAAAAAAATGATTGACTGAAAAGCCGTAAACACAAGCTCAAATAATTGGTCGGTTTTACTCTTAGGACACCAAGTGCAATCCTCCTCATCTTCTTCCAGTCTGTGTGTGTGTGTGTGTGTGTGTGTGTGTGTGTGTGTGTGTGTCTGGCAAGCGGACAGATGCTGTTCATTTAGCACTTGAGCGGCAATCCTCGAGCTTGTCTCCTAAATGCTCAGGGGAGCCACTGGCATTTGGACAGCATTAAATAAAGTCACTCTGCAGACCTCACACCGTGGCCAGATCTGACCTCGCAACATGGTCACTCCACTCAGATTTCAAAGCAGCCAACTGAGTAAATCTGTGCTGGTGAAGACTTTTCTTACTCATCAGGCTTTTAGAAGCTATCATGGACCTGAGGACAAAATTACATTTTATATCCCAGCATGCTTTTGAGGTGTATTGTTTCTGATTGCACTCATCCAACTTGTGTAATAGCTGATTAGGATCAATGATGTATTGCTTTGTTGTTGGTTTTATTGATTCCCATCTTGGGTTATTTTACAACCAGTTCTGTTTCTTTCCACATGGAGTTGTTTGCAATTATGTTAAAGCCAGCTTTGTTGAGGACTAGATAGCATCAAACTCATTACCAATGCATTAGTTTACAATGAAACTCATGTGAAGCGGGTCATTCCCATGCTAGCTGTGTTGTGTGTGTGTTTGAGTTCATCATTGACAATGATGAACACACTGAGCCAGAGCCTCAGGGGCACACAATGTCACACACAACTAGCAAAACAGCAGCTTAGAGAGGTGCTGGGGTTGCTGCAGATACAATACTGATGTTATGTAATGACAGCCAAAAACAGCACCCAAAAATGTGTGTGTAGCCGTGCGAGTTCACATGTGTCTATCTTTTTCCAGATTAAGGGCTCCCTCGGCTCTCCCTCTTGTATGTTTCCAACCTTTAGCGTTTGTTACCTTCACGGTTTCCACAGTCCACAATTCCAGGAATGTGCGATGAATACCATGTGATCTATGTGATCTGATTTAAAGCTGCTCGCTCTGAGCTCCTATATGCTGCGGACGACCTGTCCTTGTAAATCTGGGTGAAAAAATAAATAAAATACAAGGTTCAACTGGATGGAGGATTTTATTTTTTTTTTCCTCCTCCCGGGAAACAGAATTTATTCCCCTTGCCAAACAGATCATGCCGAGTTATCAGCCCATGTGCTGGCTAAACGAGGCTTAGTGTCCTCCTGTTCCATCACGGCATTTTCATCCCAGCTCTCAGCTGTGTATTTAGGTCTTAAAACAGGAACATTGATTTTTGGTCCCATGCCACACATTTCCAACGGGCCCTAAGCAGACATGAGTGCTCTTCCACAACCAAAAGACGACAATGATAATCAGAAAACACCAAACCCCCCCCCCCAAAAAAAAATCAATTTACTTGAGCCCCCTTTAAAAGCCTTTTAGATAAGTCCTCTTCCTTGAGGACCATGAGTGCACTGACCTAAATCAGTGCAGACTCACATGATGGGATGGCGTGGGACTCAAAAGGCCACTTAAGGATGCTGTGTGTGCACGTGTGTATGTGTGTGTGTGTCCTATAATCACCCCAATCAAGACTTTACAGTGAGGTTAAGCCCCCCCACTCCCCCATGTTAATCCCTCACAGTAATTTTGATCAGCATATGTTGTCAGTGCAATCACACGCACATGGTAAATGCGCAAAACTATGCGCGCTGAAGCCAAGAAGGGGGACTACAGATGTAAAAACACCAGTGGCATGTGTGTCTTTTGAGAGTTCAACCACATAGAAATACACAATAACAACTATAAATTTAGGAGGCCTCAAAAAAGCAACAACTTGTGTCAACATAGGGGCAACTTCTGGTCATCCATCCCAGCCCATGTGAGTAACTTTTGGGCATAAAAATAAAGTGTAAAAGGCCAGTTTAAGTTCAAGTCTGATTGACTCTGGGGTGTGCATCTTGTGGGGCTTGTGTTAAGTCAGGTGTGTGTACTCACCATTTAGTCCATTGGGGATGCTCCTGTGATGGTGTGGTGCTGACAGGTCATCCATGGACCTCCTCATGGTGGGGCCCATCTTACTGTTCTCTGAGGTGGGCTTGTGTATGTGGTTGTGATTGTGGTGATCAGGGCTCCCAGCACTACCTGTGCTGGACGTGCTACTCCCGTCCCCGACATCCCTTACCGTTCCGGTGCCACCGTTCAGGTTGGTTAAACTGGACTGACTGTCTATGGAGCTCCTGGACCCTGCTCCGTTCCTCTCCTCATCCAGCATGAGGATGATCTCCTTCAGCTCAGTGTTCTCCCTCAACACGGTGTCCTGGTTGGCCTCTAGCTCCTTCAGCTTCATCATGTAGGTGCCCACCTCCTTCCACATGGCGCTGGCAGTGTAGCGGCCGAAGCGTTGCCACTCCCGGGACAGCTTCTTGCCCTTTTGTCGGTCATCGTCCAGGAAGCAGCAGAGCTCCCGGAGCTCGTGGTTGTCGTCCTGCAGCTTCTGGTTGATCTCCTTCAGACTCCGGATTTCGTGCAGGTGCACCTGCAGCCTCCGGTTGATGTCTTTCATCATGTTGCCATGCTCGATCATTAAGTTCATTTTCTCGCTGTCAACCCTCCTTAATCTCCGGACCAGCTCGTCTTTGCTGCACCTCAGCAGCTCCTCGTCCGTCAGCTGGCTCAGCTCGTCCTTCGGTCCCTCGGACGGATTTTTAGCCATGACTGTGTTGGCTGTGAGTCTCAGTTTGTTTTGTTTGTTTAAAAAAAAAAAAGTCGCCTTAAAATGAACTGTCAAAACTCATTTAAGCAAAACACGAATGCATTGTCCAAAATATGAAAAGTATGGTTATGCTCTCCTCCTCTTCAACAGGCCGGTAATGAAAAAGAGAAATATTAATATGATGCTATGGCAACCCGTGCATGAACTGAATGGCCTCATTAAATCTTAAATCCGTTATGAGTCTCGGTAACAACAGTTTGTACTCACATTCCGTCAGTAACGACAACACATGATTTTTAATCGATCAGCAGTGATTTTCGATCAGGTCGTGGTCCCCGGAGCGGAGTCCCGTCAGAACAACAAACCGCGTCCCATCGCAATGTGCACCGTCTCCGCTGGACATCGCTCCATTCAAATGATGGGAAACTAAAAAAAAATCTAATTTTAATATTAGCTCAAATGTAACCTAAAAGGTGAAAAAAAACGACACCTGTAAAAAAAAAATAATAACAAAGCTCACTATGTCTCACCGGTGATCTCTCCTGAACGCGTTTTACCGTCAACAACGCTCCTCGGATAAGCCTCTTTGCTGAGGTGCTGTGTCGGTGGACGGAGGATTCAAGCCCCCTCTCAGCTCAGCCAGCACGGAATCAGCAGCAGCAGTCCCCCCCTCTCCTCTCCACTACCCTCCTCCTCCCTTTTCTTCTTCTTGTCCAAACACTCGGGTTTGAAATCATTCAAGAGGATTTGGTCCAAGACGGCCAATCAAGACGTGGGAGAGGAGTGGGCAGCAGGTACACGAGAAGTGCGGTGAAGCCTCACGGGGCTCAAGGCTCGGCCCTCTTAAAGGAACAGCGAGACCAAAACACACGAACCGTGTCAAAGAAACAGCAACACAGCACTACAATATATTATCATTATATGATAAACACACAAACACACACACAGCCTTTAATATTTGTAAACATTTTATTATTTTTGACCTTATTTAGTTGATTTTTACATTTTTAAACAGATTATATTGAAATCAGCCTGTGCCTACAGTGTGATTCACCGCATAACATCCTGGTTTTAAATATTAATAAACATGAAAACAAACTCCAGCAAATCAGCTGAGATAAGTGAGGGTGTTTTGTTTTTGGGGGAATTTGGAGTTTAACAGGTGCGTTTGAGATTTCTTTGCATGGTCATAGCGCCCCCCTGTGTTACACTGCCTGTAACGGACAAAACATGGCTGATTGAGTACAAACAACAATCACAACAACAACAAAAACACTTCTGAACATGAAATGAAATCAGGCTATCTGGCGTTAAATTAATTTTCAGTTTATTAAAGTGCAAAACAAACAAACTGGCGAGTTATTTCTGCATCAGTGTGTGATTTTCATCTGTAGTGTATTTGTGTAAAAGTGGTAATTACAGCATTTTTATATTAGTGTTAAAGGCACAACAGGTTTAGGAGCTCAGCGGGTTTGGAGGAGCTTAAGAGTTAATCACAACAAGATTAAAGTGCTTAATGACGTAATAATTAATCCTCATCATGAAATAAAAATCATCACCATAACTTCATTTGAATATACTGTGTTTTTTTTTTTGTTGTTTTTTTTTTGCTGCCATGGTGCTGTATAACCATTTACTTCCTGTGTCGAACAGAGCACACCACTCCACTCTTCGGTCTGAGCGTGCCATTGTCCAGGATGTCAAAGCTCTGTCCCGGCACAAGGCTGAACTCAAACCTCTGCAGCAGCTTGGCCATCACCACTTTAGCCTCCATCTATAATCACAGCACCAGTTAATTACATGTGTTGTTATGTTTTCTGCCAGTCTGTGTTGGTTCTTCACGTCTTCATAACTACCCACCTGAGCAAAGTTCTGTCCGAGGCATGAACGTGGACCGAGGGCAAAGGGGTAGTAGCAGTAATAAGGCCTTGTAAAGCAGATACGAGGCAGATTCAGTCAATACACACCTTTTTGTTTTTATCTGGGACAATGATCAGTGTTGTAAAAAAAAAAACTACTTACTTAGGAGCATCTGGGTGAAATCTGTCTGGATCAAAAGTCAGCGGGTCCTTGAAGAATTTTTCCATTCTCCCATTCACATAGGAGCTGAACTGAATTTCAGAATAATTTAAGCGTTGTCAGTAATTCTAAAAGACACATCCCGTTGTTGTTTGTGTTTTTAAGTCATAGGTATCATTGACCTTTATGAATATAAAGCACAAACACACAATAAAACGTTTTTGGCTTCTGACACACACTTCCTGTTTTAAGAGGCACAAACAAAAAGTGAATCACTCACCACACAATTTACTCCTCTGGGTATGTGGACACCGTCAATGACAATGTCTTCCATTACGTCACGAGATGTGCCTGGAGCTGTGGGGTACATCCTCAGAGTCTCTTTCAGCACCTGGGGGGGGGTACAGTATTCAAAAAATCTTGTTTTTGATTACAACAGATCATTATTTTCAGTTTTCCTTTCATACTTTAGGTAAAAAAAAGTTTACACACATGCCACATTTGATGCGATTTAACATAAAATGACTTAATGCTATAACAATAATTTGTTTCAAATAATTACTTTACCAGTGAGTGGGGTCAGACACTCATACATTTAATATTTGCTGATCACATCACTACACAAATTGCCATCTCACTTTTTACTAAAGTTAGCTAAGCTAACTACAATATAATTAGCTAACTTAAATAGAATATATCAACAGCTAGCTGGCTAACAGTAATTACTTGCACCTTTCTGACAAGGTACAAGGTACTCTCAAGGTAACCTAAACCTAATCAAATATTATGCACAGCTATCTTTCAGAATTATCAAATATTTTCTTAGGTTAGCATTAGAACAATTGTAAAAGTATCAGTTGTGCAAAGGGAGCTGTGAAACATCTAGCAGGTGAATACACTCGAGTTTTGGCAAAAATGCAGACTTATTCATTTCAATAACATAGAAAATTTCCATCTATTTGAATTACATAGGTTTAATGTAAATCAACTAATAAACCTAATGTGAAGCAAGTAATAAGATTTATGTAATAGTACTAATAAACCCTAAAAATGAATGCATTTGCAGTCATTTGAGTTTATTAATACTATTTCAAAAATCTTATAACTTGCTTCACATTAAGTTTGTAATAAAGTAATAAAAGAAAACATAAAATAAGAATGTATGATGATCAAAAACCTTGAATACTAAATGATAAAATTAATTTATTGCAAAGATATAGAACATACAGTAAAAACTCAGTCGGGTCACTTTTGACCTATTCTGTGCATCAAAGGGTTAACTTCCTGCACTGTACCTGTGAGAGGTAGACCAGTTGTCCCAGCTCGTCATAACTAATTTCCTGTTTCATCCCAATGACTTCATCCACTTCTTTCTTCACTCTGGGAAACAAGAACACAACTGAATAAACCATTGTTCAGTTGCAACATTAACTGAAACTGCTTTGCATGGCATTATTAGTTCTTACTTCTCCAGTACATCAGGGAGTCTTGCAAGTTCCATGATGCAAAAAGCCAGCTGATTAGCTGTTGTTTCCTGTCCTAAAATGTTACAGGTGGCAAAATGAATCAGAATATTACCTTCAAATGGAGCAAAAACGGATTAACAACCCATTTTAAAGTGATTGTGATTGAAACCACAGATGCAGCTTCGGTTCACCTTAAAACACTAAAAAATAACATTTAGGACGATTTCACACACAGACTCACCAGCAATGAAAAATGTCACAAAATTGTCCAACATAAACTCTTCATCTTCTTGAGTCATGCTTTCCTCTGGAATAATAAAATAAAATAAATTTGGACAAGTAAACCAGTATTTTTGTCATATCATATATCATATAATTTATAAACATAAACATTGATGTTGAACTATACACACATACCATACAGACCTATCTTACCTAGATATATACTCTACTGTAAATGACTGCACTTCTGCTCTGCAGTTTATCAGTATGGAAATGTTAATTATGCATTTTGAGATGATGTTTTTATATCATTTGTTTTAGCACATTTCAAAATAAATATTTACTTCTTAACTCGACATAAAAAACTATTGTTCATTACAACACTGATGGTAAAACCAAGCTGAACTTTGGCGACCATAACCTTTGCCAGCAGTTTTGATGATCTGCGTGAGGATGTCCTTGGGGACGTCTTCACCGTTTTGCATGGCCACCTTCCTCTTATGAATCCACTGAGCTCCAGTTGTGCGCAGCAGAGAGCAAGCTTCCCTCACTTTATTCATGAATGGTCGGTTCCTTGGATTCAACTGGAAATACAGGATTTTAGGCTTTGACACAGTTTGCAATATTTTCACCAAACAAACTCCATACAAGCAAGCAAAGAAGTCTTACCCAAAAAAAGGAGTCTCTGACATGGAACACCATCCCTTTCAGACAAAGCTCTATGGCTTGAGGGAAAGGTGTAGTATTCTCCATCAGGTCTAAATCGACACCAAAAGCAACCTGAAGGTTATCAAGAAAAAAAACTTACATACTAAGACAGTTACGACCTAATCAGATGAACTGCTGTGATTAGTTATCCAATAAAAACGGATCTGATCAAGACTACTGCAGAGGAAAAACAGACCATAGCACTGTACCTTTGCAATGACATCAAGGGTAACACAGTTAAATAGCCGGTGCATATGGGCCTCTGTTTTGTTATCAGCAACTTCCGACAGTTTATCCATTAGTTTCTCTGCCCTCTCATTGAAGGTGCCCATAAGACCTCTCAAATACCTGCAAATAATAAGTCCTCATTAAAACATTTGAGAGTATTTAACTCTCTTTGCTTAGTCATCGAGTTAGTAATCGAACTGAAGCCCCTTCAAACCCACTTCACCCATCTTCAATCTCTTCCCACTCAGTCGAATATTCACCTAGAAACTCTATTTCAAACTTTCATAACCCTTGAGAAATTTTTCACTTTTCAATTTTCTTTCATCTGCCATGCCTTTTACACAATTCCACTTCACTTCACTTTTGTATTAGTGTTTATGGGGCAGAATGTTCCAAGCTATAGTGGAGAATGGCTGTATAAAATCATCTAAAATATTCTTTTATACTTGCTCAGTCCTACGATTTTCACTTTGCTGGTTGCAAACATGTAACTCTGGAAGCAAACATACTTTTGGCTCCATGAGCCTCCAACCTGTATTGTCTTCCGTAATAACTAAGAGCACACGCGTGTGTCACACAAACACACACACACTAAGTCACTCTCTAGTCTAGTGCGCGGCCTTGCTCCAGATACCAGGAGATTGGATCTCATTTGCAGGCATCAGTGAGCCACTATCAATACGTGGGAGACTTCCAGAACTTCCGGGAGAGTTGGGATGTCTGGATAAAGATAGGCATAAAAAATTTCCTCCCGTTTGGCGTGCCCCACCTGTCACGCCTTGATTCCCCACCAGTGGGGTGCGCCCCACACTTTGAGAACCGTGGACTTAGGGGAAGTCCTGTTGTTCACTGTTACTGTTACTGGGACACTGAGTGCAATTGAACTATTGTTACAGTTATTACCTGTGTTTTTTTTTAGCTTTGACATGTCAAAATGTCTGCTGTGTAACCAGTCCAATCAGTCTAGCTCCTAGTCATTAGTCAAGCTTTTCAACAAGTGGCATTCGATTTTCCCTCTCTAGTTCTCTTCAAGTTTCTCTATTTATCTGTACTTATTCTGTCCTTGTGCTGCTGTAACACCCGGACTTCCCCAATGGGGATTAATACGGGTTAATTTTAGGATTATCTTGAATACACAGTGACGGCAAACACCAGATATAAAGTAAAGGTTGAGCAACTCACAAGCTGCTGAATGCAGGGTCCATGATCCGGCGCTGTTTATACCACTGATCGTGGTCCTGTGCTGTTACTAGGCCGTTACCTAGGAACCTTGAAGAGAGACGTGGAACATAATACTTTGAAAATAGCAAAATAAGATTGTAAATGATGCCAGGATTACTTGAGTTGACATTAGAGTGTATGTATTTTACTCTGTAATTTCAGTTCAGGAATTCAGTATGATGAATTACACTACCTCTACTTATCGTTGCTAAATTATCCGTTAATTAACAATAATTGACCATGCCACTGTATTCTGTGCTGTATTCAGGATGAATAGTATAGCGAACTAATCAGACAGTTTGATAAACTACCTTTGGCCAAACAGGTAGAAGAGTTTCCCGTAGACAAACTTATCCTTGGGGTACTTGGGAGACATCAGGATTTCCTGAAACAGAGCCATCGAAAGAGGGAACAATAAAAGACAAGTTGTTATTGTCAGGATATATGTTTATACCTACCAAAAAGCAATAGCAATAGCACTAGCTGGCAATGTTAGACTTTTGTTTGGATTCTTTATTTTTTAATGATTTCTACTTTTCTCTGTGTTCCCTTTTATACTGTTTATTGCACAATGCTAATGCAACTAATGGTGGCACAAATGTTATTATAAGGTGCAGGAGTTTACCTTGGT